>NW_027363663.1:0-556748 GCF_046119375.1 Phyllobates terribilis | reverse complement strand
GACGTTTTTCAATGGCAAAAATCAATGAATATTGTAAATGCACAAACAGTAATATCTCCACATTGCAAGGTGCAATTCTGAATTTTTTTGCTTTTTCCTGCTAATCCTAGCATGATAAAGAAGATTCAAAGAGAGTGAGATGCCAGCTCCTTTCATTCAGTCAGTAGCTTAATGAACATGTTTTTCAATGGCAAAAATCAATGAATATTGTAAATGCACAAACAGTAATATCTCCACATTGCAAGGTGCAATTCTGAATTTTTTTGCTTTTTCCTGCTAATCCTAGCATGATAAAGAAGATTCAAAGAGAGTGAGATGCCAGCTCCTTTCATTCAGTCAGTAGCTTCAAACATTTCTGGTATATGAAAAACATGTTTTTCAATGGCAAAAATCAATGAATATTGTAAATGCACAAACAGTAATATCTCCACATTGCAAGGTGCAATTCTGAAATTTTTTGCTTTTTCCTGCTAATCCTAGCATGATAAAGAAGATTCAAAGAGAGTGAGATGCCAGCTCCTTTCATTCAGTCAGTAGCTTCAAACATTTCTGGTATATGAAAAACATGTTTTTCAATGGCAAAAATCAATGAATATTGTAAATGCACAAACAGTAATATCTCCACATTGCAAGGTGCAATTCTGAAATTTTTTGCTTTTTCCTGCTAATCCTAGCATGATAAAGAAGATTCAAAGAGAGTGAGATGCCAGCTCCTTTCATTCAGTCAGTAGCTTCAAACATTTCTGGTATATTGAAAAACATGTTTTTCAATGGCAAAAATCAATGAATATTGTAAATGCACAAACAGTAATATCTCCACATTGCAAGGTGCAATTCTGAAATTTTTTGCTTTTTCCTGTTAATCCTAGCATGATAAAGAAGATTCAAAGAGAGTGAGATGCCAGCTCCTTTCATTCAGTCAGTAGCTTCAAACATTTCTGGTATATGAACTGTTTTTCAATGGCAAAAATCAATGAATATTGTAAATGCACAAACAGTAATATCTCCACATTGCAAGGTGCAATTCTGAAATTTTTTGCTTTTTCCTGCTAATCCTAGCATGATAAAGAAGATTCAAAGAGAGTGAGATGCCAGCTCCTTTCATTCAGTCAGTAGCTTCAAACATTTCTGGACGTTTTTCAATGGCAAAAATCAATGAATATTGTAAATGCACAAACAGTAATATCTCCACATTGCAAGGTGCAATTCTGAAATTTTTTGCTTTTTCCTGCTAATCCTAGCATGATAAAGAAGATTCAAAGAGAGTGAGATGCCAGCTCCTTTCATTCAGTCAGTAGCTTCAAACATTTCTGGACGTTTTTCAATGGCAAAAATCAATGAATATTGTAAATGCACAAACAGTAATATCTCCACATTGCAAGGTGCAATTCTGAAATTTTTTGCTTTTTCCTGCTAATCCTAGCATGATAAAGAAGATTCAAAGAGAGTGAGATGCCAGCTCCTTTCATTCAGTCAGTAGCTTCAAACATTTCTGGACGTTTTTCAATGGCAAAAATCAATGAATATTGTAAATGCACAAACAGTAATATCTCCACATTGCAAGGTGCAATTCTGAAATTTTTTGCTTTTTCCTGCTAATCCTAGCATGATAAAGAAGATTCAAAGAGAGTGAGATGCCAGCTCCTTTCATTCAGTCAGTAGCTTCAAACATTTCTGGTATATGAAAAACATGTTTTTCAATGGCAAAAATCAATGAATATTGTAAATGCACAAACAGTAATATCTCCACATTGCAAGGTGCAATTCTGAAATTTTTTGCTTTTTCCTGCTAATCCTAGCATGATAAAGAAGATTCAAAGAGAGTGAGATGCCAGCTCCTTTCATTCAGTCAGTAGCTTCAAACATTTCTGGACGTTTTTCAATGGCAAAAATCAATGAATATTGTAAATGCACAAACAGTAATATCTCCACATTGCAAGGTGCAATTCTGAAATTTTTTGCTTTTTCCTGTTAATCCTAGCATGATAAAGAAGATTCAAAGAGAGTGAGATGCCAGCTCCTTTCATTCAGTCAGTAGCTTCAAACATTTCTGGTATATGAAAAACATGTTTTTCAATGGCAAAAATCAATGAATATTGTAAATGCACAAACAGTAATATCTCCACATTGCAAGGTGCAATTCTGAAATTTTTTGCTTTTTCCTGCTAATCCTAGCATGATAAAGAAGATTCAAAGAGAGTGAGATGCCAGCTCCTTTCATTCAGTCAGTAGCTTCAAACATTTCTGGACGTTTTTCAATGGCAAAAATCAATGAATATTGTAAATGCACAAACAGTAATATCTCCACATTGCAAGGTGCAATTCTGAAATTTTTTGCTTTTTCCTGTTAATCCTAGCATGATAAAGAAGATTCAAAGAGAGTGAGATGCCAGCTCCTTTCATTCAGTCAGTAGCTTCAAACATTTCTGGTATATGAAAAACATGTTTTTCAATGGCAAAAATCAATGAATATTGTAAATGCACAAACAGTAATATCTCCACATTGCAAGGTGCAATTCTGAAATTTTTTGCTTTTTCCTGTTAATCCTAGCATGATAAAGAAGATTCAAAGAGAGTGAGATGCCAGCTCCTTTCATTCAGTCAGTAGCTTCAAACATTTCTGGTATATGAAAAACATGTTTTTCAATGGCAAAAATCAATGAATATTGTAAATGCACAAACAGTAATATCTCCACATTGCAAGGTGCAATTCTGAAATTTTTTGCTTTTTCCTGCTAATCCTAGCATGATAAAGAAGATTCAAAGAGAGTGAGATGCCAGCTCCTTTCATTCAGTCAGTAGCTTCAAACATTTCTGGACGTTTTTCAATGGCAAAAATCAATGAATATTGTAAATGCACAAACAGTAATATCTCCACATTGCAAGGTGCAATTCTGAAATTTTTTGCTTTTTCCTGTTAATCCTAGCATGATAAAGAAGATTCAAAGAGAGTGAGATGCCAGCTCCTTTCATTCAGTCAGTAGCTTCAAACATTTCTGGTATATGAAAAACATGTTTTTCAATGGCAAAAATCAATGAATATTGTAAATGCACAAACAGTAATATCTCCACATTGCAAGGTGCAATTCTGAAATTTTTTGCTTTTTCCTGCTAATCCTAGCATGATAAAGAAGATTCAAAGAGAGTGAGATGCCAGCTCCTTTCATTCAGTCAGTAGCTTCAAACATTTCTGGTATATGAAAAACATGTTTTTCAATGGCAAAAATCAATGAATATTGTAAATGCACAAACAGTAATATCTCCACATTGCAAGGTGCAATTCTGAAATTTTTAGCTTTTTCCTGTTAATCCTAGCATGATAAAGATTCAAAGAGAGTGAGATGCCAGCTCCTTTCATTCAGTCAGTAGCTTCAAACATTTCTGGACGTTTTTCAATGGCAAAAATCAATGAATATTGTAAATGCACAAACAGTAATATCTCCACATTGCAAGGTGCAATTCTGAAATTTTTTGCTTTTTCCTGTTAATCCTAGCATGATAAAGAAGATTCAAAGAGAGTGAGATGCCAGCTCCTTTCATTCAGTCAGTAGCTTCAAACATTTCTGGTATATGAAAAACGTTTTTCAATGGCAAAAATCAATGAATATTGTAAATGCACAAACAGTAATATCTCCACATTGCAAGGTGCAATTCTGAAATTTTTTGCTTTTTCCTGCTAATCCTAGCATGATAAAGAAGATTCAAAGAGAGTGAGATGCCAGCTCCTTTCATTCAGTCAGTAGCTTCAAACATTTCTGGACGTTTTTCAATGGCAAAAATCAATGAATATTGTAAATGCACAAACAGTAATATCTCCACATTGCAAGGTGCAATTCTGAAATTTTTTGCTTTTTCCTGCTAATCCTAGCATGATAAAGAAGATTCAAAGAGAGTGAGATGCCAGCTCCTTTCATTCAGTCAGTAGCTTCAAACATTTCTGGTATATGAAAAACATGTTTTTCAATGGCAAAAATCAATGAATATTGTAAATGCACAAACAGTAATATCTCCACATTGCAAGGTGCAATTCTGAAATTTTTAGCTTTCTCTGTTAATCCTAGCATGATAAAGAAGATTCAAAGAGAGTGAGATGCCAGCTCCTTTCATTCAGTCAGTAGCTTCAAACATTTCTGGACGTTTTTCAATGGCAAAAATCAATGAATATTGTAAATGCACAAACAGTAATATCTCCACATTGCAAGGTGCAATTCTGAAATTTTTTGCTTTTTCCTGTTAATCCTAGCATGATAAAGAAGATTCAAAGAGAGTGAGATGCCAGCTCCTTTCATTCAGTCAGTAGCTTCAAACATTTCTGGTATATGAAAAACGTTTTTCAATGGCAAAAATCAATGAATATTGTAAATGCACAAACAGTAATATCTCCACATTGCAAGGTGCAATTCTGAAATTTTTTGCTTTTTCCTGCTAATCCTAGCATGATAAAGAAGATTCAAAGAGAGTGAGATGCCAGCTCCTTTCATTCAGTCAGTAGCTTCAAACATTTCTGGACGTTTTTCAATGGCAAAAATCAATGAATATTGTAAATGCACAAACAGTAATATCTCCACATTGCAAGGTGCAATTCTGAAATTTTTTGCTTTTTCCTGTTAATCCTAGCATGATAAAGAAGATTCAAAGAGAGTGAGATGCCAGCTCCTTTCATTCAGTCAGTAGCTTCAAACATTTCTGGTATATGAAAAACATGTTTTTCAATGGCAAAAATCAATGAATATTGTAAATGCACAAACAGTAATATCTCCACATTGCAAGGTGCAATTCTGAAATTTTTTGCTTTTTCCTGCTAATCCTAGCATGATAAAGAAGATTCAAAGAGAGTGAGATGCCAGCTCCTTTCATTCAGTCAGTAGCTTCAAACATTTCTGGTATATGAAAAACATGTTTTTCAATGGCAAAAATCAATGAATATTGTAAATGCACAAACAGTAATATCTCCACATTGCAAGGTGCAATTCTGAAATTTTTTGCTTTTTCCTGTTAATCCTAGCATGATAAAGAAGATTCAAAGAGAGTGAGATGCCAGCTCCTTTCATTCAGTCAGTAGCTTCAAACATTTCTGGTATATGAAAAACATGTTTTTCAATGGAAAAAATCAATGAATATTGTAAATGCACAAACAGTAATATCTCCACATTGCAAGGTGCAATTCTGAAATTTTTAGCTTTCTCTGTTAATCCTAGCATGATAAAGAAGATTCAAAGAGAGTGAGATGCCAGCTCCTTTCATTCAGTCAGTAGCTTCAAACATTTCTGGACGTTTTTCAATGGCAAAAATCAATGAATATTGTAAATGCACAAGCAGTAATATCTCCACATTGCAAGGTGCAATTCTGAAATTTTTTGCTTTTTCCTGTTAATCCTAGCATGATAAAGAAGATTCAAAGAGAGTGAGATGCCAGCTCCTTTCATTCAGTCAGTAGCTTCAAACATTTCTGGTATATGAAAAACATGTTTTTCAATGGCAAAAATCAATGAATATTGTAAATGCACAAACAGTAATATCTCCACATTGCAAGGTGCAATTCTGAAATTTTTTGCTTTTTCCTGCTAATCCTAGCATGATAAAGAAGATTCAAAGAGAGTGAGATGCCAGCTCCTTTCATTCAGTCAGTAGCTTCAAACATTTCTGGTATATGAAAAACATGTTTTTCAATGGCAAAAATCAATGAATATTGTAAATGCACAAACAGTAATATCTCCACATTGCAAGGTGCAATTCTGAAATTTTTTGCTTTTTCCTGTTAATCCTAGCATGATAAAGAAGATTCAAAGAGAGTGAGATGCCAGCTCCTTTCATTCAGTCAGTAGCTTCAAACATTTCTGGTATATGAAAAACATGTTTTTCAATGGAAAAAATCAATGAATATTGTAAATGCACAAACAGTAATATCTCCACATTGCAAGGTGCAATTCTGAAATTTTTAGCTTTCTCTGTTAATCCTAGCATGATAAAGAAGATTCAAAGAGAGTGAGATTCCAGCTCCTTTCATTCAGTCAGTAGCTTCAAACATTTCTGGACGTTTTTCAATGGCAAAAATCAATGAATATTGTAAATGCACAAACAGTAATATCTCCACATTGCAAGGTGCAATTCTGAAATTTTTTGCTTTTTCCTGTTAATCCTAGCATGATAAAGAAGATTCAAAGAGAGTGAGATGCCAGCTCCTTTCATTCAGTCAGTAGCTTCAAACATTTCTGGTATATGAAAAACGTTTTTCAATGGCAAAAATCAATGAATATTGTAAATGCACAAACAGTAATATCTCCACATTGCAAGGTGCAATTCTGAAATTTTTTGCTTTTTCCTGCTAATCCTAGCATGATAAAGAAGATTCAAAGAGAGTGAGATGCCAGCTCCTTTCATTCAGTCAGTAGCTTCAAACATTTCTGGACGTTTTTCAATGGCAAAAATCAATGAATATTGTAAATGCACAAACAGTAATATCTCCACATTGCAAGGTGCAATTCTGAAATTTTTTGCTTTTTCCTGTTAATCCTAGCATGATAAAGAAGATTCAAAGAGAGTGAGATGCCAGCTCCTTTCATTCAGTCAGTAGCTTCAAACATTTCTGGTATATGAAAAACATGTTTTTCAATGGCAAAAATCAATGAATATTGTAAATGCACAAACAGTAATATCTCCACATTGCAAGGTGCAATTCTGAAATTTTTTGCTTTTTCCTGCTAATCCTAGCATGATAAAGAAGATTCAAAGAGAGTGAGATGCCAGCTCCTTTCATTCAGTCAGTAGCTTCAAACATTTCTGGTATATGAAAAACATGTTTTTCAATGGAAAAAATCAATGAATATTGTAAATGCACAAACAGTAATATCTCCACATTGCAAGGTGCAATTCTGAAATTTTTAGCTTTCTCTGTTAATCCTAGCATGATAAAGAAGATTCAAAGAGAGTGAGATGCCAGCTCCTTTCATTCAGTCAGTAGCTTCAAACATTTCTGGACGTTTTTCAATGGCAAAAATCAATGAATATTGTAAATGCACAAACAGTAATATCTCCACATTGCAAGGTGCAATTCTGAAATTTTTTGCTTTTTCCTGTTAATCCTAGCATGATAAAGAAGATTCAAAGAGAGTGAGATGCCAGCTCCTTTCATTCAGTCAGTAGCTTCAAACATTTCTGGTATATGAAAAACGTTTTTCAATGGCAAAAATCAATGAATATTGTAAATGCACAAACAGTAATATCTCCACATTGCAAGGTGCAATTCTGAAATTTTTTGCTTTTTCCTGCTAATCCTAGCATGATAAAGAAGATTCAAAGAGAGTGAGATGCCAGCTCCTTTCATTCAGTCAGTAGCTTCAAACATTTCTGGACGTTTTTCAATGGCAAAAATCAATGAATATTGTAAATGCACAAACAGTAATATCTCCACATTGCAAGGTGCAATTCTGAAATTTTTTGCTTTTTCCTGCTAATCCTAGCATGATAAAGAAGATTCAAAGAGAGTGAGATGCCAGCTCCTTTCATTGTCAGTAGCTTCAAACATTTCTGGTATATGAAAAACATGTTTTTCAATGGCAAAAATCAATGAATATTGTAAATGCACAAACAGTAATATCTCCACATTGCAAGGTGCAATTCTGAAATTTTTTGCTTTTTCCTGCTAATCCTAGCATGATAAAGAAGATTCAAAGAGAGTGAGATGCCAGCTCCTTTCATTCAGTCAGTAGCTTCAAACATTTCTGGTATATGAAAAACATGTTTTTCAATGGCAAAAATCAATGAATATTGTAAATGCACAAACAGTAATATCTCCACATTGCAAGGTGCAATTCTGAAATTTTTTGCTTTTTCCTGTTAATCCTAGCATGATAAAGAAGATTCAAAGAGAGTGAGATGCCAGCTCCTTTCATTCAGTCAGTAGCTTCAAACATTTCTGGTATATGAAAAACATGTTTTTCAATGGCAAAAATCAATGAATATTGTAAATGCACAAACAGTAATATCTCCACATTGCAAGGTGCAATTCTGAAATTTTTTGCTTTTTCCTGCTAATCCTAGCATGATAAAGAAGATTCAAAGAGAGTGAGATGCCAGCTCCTTTCATTCAGTCAGTAGCTTCAAACATTTCTGGTATATGAAAAACATGTTTTTCAATGGAAAAAATCAATGAATATTGTAAATGCACAAACAGTAATATCTCCACATTGCAAGGTGCAATTCTGAAATTTTTAGCTTTCTCTGTTAATCCTAGCATGATAAAGAAGATTCAAAGAGAGTGAGATGCCAGCTCCTTTCATTCAGTCAGTAGCTTCAAACATTTCTGGACGTTTTTCAATGGCAAAAATCAATGAATATTGTAAATGCACAAACAGTAATATCTCCACATTGCAAGGTGCAATTCTGAAATTTTTTGCTTTTTCCTGTTAATCCTAGCATGATAAAGAAGATTCAAAGAGAGTGAGATGCCAGCTCCTTTCATTCAGTCAGTAGCTTCAAACATTTCTGGTATATGAAAAACGTTTTTCAATGGCAAAAATCAATGAATATTGTAAATGCACAAACAGTAATATCTCCACATTGCAAGGTGCAATTCTGAAATTTTTTGCTTTTTCCTGCTAATCCTAGCATGATAAAGAAGATTCAAAGAGAGTGAGATGCCAGCTCCTTTCATTCAGTCAGTAGCTTCAAACATTTCTGGACGTTTTTCAATGGCAAAAATCAATGAATATTGTAAATGCACAAACAGTAATATCTCCACATTGCAAGGTGCAATTCTGAAATTTTTTGCTTTTTCCTGTTAATCCTAGCATGATAAAGAAGATTCAAAGAGAGTGAGATGCCAGCTCCTTTCATTCAGTCAGTAGCTTCAAACATTTCTGGTATATGAAAAACATGTTTTTCAATGGCAAAAATCAATGAATATTGTAAATGCACAAACAGTAATATCTCCACATTGCAAGGTGCAATTCTGAAATTTTTTGCTTTTTCCTGCTAATCCTAGCATGATAAAGAAGATTCAAAGAGAGTGAGATGCCAGCTCCTTTCATTCAGTCAGTAGCTAAAAACATTTCTGGTATATGAAAAACATGTTTTTCAATGGAAAAAATCAATGAATATTGTAAATGCACAAACAGTAATATCTCCACATTGCAAGGTGCAATTCTGAAATTTTTAGCTTTCTCTGTTAATCCTAGCATGATAAAGAAGATTCAAAGAGAGTGAGATGCCAGCTCCTTTCATTCAGTCAGTAGCTTCAAACATTTCTGGTATATGAAAAACATGTTTTTCAATGGAAAAAATCAATGAATATTGTAAATGCACAAACAGTAATATCTCCACATTGCAAGGTGCAATTCTGAAATTTTTAGCTTTCTCTGTTAATCCTAGCATGATAAAGAAGATTCAAAGAGAGTGAGATGCCAGCTCCTTTCATTCAGTCAGTAGCTTCAAACATTTCTGGACGTTTTTCAATGGCAAAAATCAATGAATATTGTAAATGCACAAACAGTAATATCTCCACATTGCAAGGTGCAATTCTGAAATTTTTTGCTTTTTCCTGTTAATCCTAGCATGATAAAGAAGATTCAAAGAGAGTGAGATGCCAGCTCCTTTCATTCAGTCAGTAGCTTCAAACATTTCTGGTATATGAAAAACGTTTTTCAATGGCAAAAATCAATGAATATTGTAAATGCACAAACAGTAATATCTCCACATTGCAAGGTGCAATTCTGAAATTTTTTGCTTTTTCCTGCTAATCCTAGCATGATAAAGAAGATTCAAAGAGAGTGAGATGCCAGCTCCTTTCATTCAGTCAGTAGCTTCAAACATTTCTGGACGTTTTTCAATGGCAAAAATCAATGAATATTGTAAATGCACAAACAGTAATATCTCCACATTGCAAGGTGCAATTCTGAAATTTTTTGCTTTTTCCTGTTAATCCTAGCATGATAAAGAAGATTCAAAGAGAGTGAGATGCCAGCTCCTTTCATTCAGTCAGTAGCTTCAAACATTTCTGGTATATGAAAAACATGTTTTTCAATGGCAAAAATCAATGAATATTGTAAATGCACAAACAGTAATATCTCCACATTGCAAGGTGCAATTCTGAAATTTTTTGCTTTTTCCTGCTAATCCTAGCATGATAAAGAAGATTCAAAGAGAGTGAGATGCCAGCTCCTTTCATTCAGTCAGTAGCTTCAAACATTTCTGGTATATGAAAAACATGTTTTTCAATGGAAAAAATCAATGAATATTGTAAATGCACAAACAGTAATATCTCCACATTGCAAGGTGCAATTCTGAAATTTTTAGCTTTCTCTGTTAATCCTAGCATGATAAAGAAGATTCAAAGAGAGTGAGATGCCAGCTCCTTTCATTCAGTCAGTAGCTTCAAACATTTCTGGACGTTTTTCAATGGCAAAAATCAATGAATATTGTAAATGCACAAACAGTAATATCTCCACATTGCAAGGTGCAATTCTGTAATTTTTTGCTTTTTCCTGTTAATCCTAGCATGATAAAGAAGATTCAAAGAGAGTGAGATGCCAGCTCCTTTCATTCAGTCAGTAGCTTCAAACATTTCTGGTATATGAAAAACATGTTTTTCAATGGAAAAAATCAATGAATATTGTAAATGCACAAACAGTAATATCTCCACATTGCAAGGTGCAATTCTGAAATTTTTAGCTTTCTCTGTTAATCCTAGCATGATAAAGAAGATTCAAAGAGAGTGAGATGCCAGCTCCTTTCATTCAGTCAGTAGCTTCAAACATTTCTGGACGTTTTTCAATGGCAAAAATCAATGAATATTGTAAATGCACAAACAGTAATATCTCCACATTGCAAGGTGCAATTCTGAAATTTTTTGCTTTTTCCTGTTAATCCTAGCATGATAAAGAAGATTCAAAGAGAGTGAGATGCCAGCTCCTTTCATTCAGTCAGTAGCTTCAAACATTTCTGGTATATGAAAAACGTTTTTCAATGGCAAAAATCAATGAATATTGTAAATGCACAAACAGTAATATCTCCACATTGCAAGGTGCAATTCTGAAATTTTTTGCTTTTTCCTGCTAATCCTAGCATGATAAAGAAGATTCAAAGAGAGTGAGATGCCAGCTCCTTTCATTCAGTCAGTAGCTTCAAACATTTCTGGACGTTTTTCAATGGCAAAAATCAATGAATATTGTAAATGCACAAACAGTAATATCTCCACATTGCAAGGTGCAATTCTGAAATTTTTTGCTTTTTCCTGTTAATCCTAGCATGATAAAGAAGATTCAAAGAGAGTGAGATGCCAGCTCCTTTCATTCAGTCAGTAGCTTCAAACATTTCTGGTATATGAAAAACATGTTTTTCAATGGCAAAAATCAATGAATATTGTAAATGCACAAACAGTAATATCTCCACATTGCAAGGTGCAATTCTGAAATTTTTTGCTTTTTCCTGCTAATCCTAGCATGATAAAGAAGATTCAAAGAGAGTGAGATGCCAGCTCCTTTCATTCAGTCAGTAGCTTCAAACATTTCTGGTATATGAAAAACATGTTTTTCAATGGAAAAAATCAATGAATATTGTAAATGCACAAACAGTAATATCTCCACATTGCAAGGTGCAATTCTGAAATTTTTAGCTTTCTCTGTTAATCCTAGCATGATAAAGAAGATTCAAAGAGAGTGAGATGCCAGCTCCTTTCATTCAGTCAGTAGCTTCAAACATTTCTGGACGTTTTTCAATGGCAAAAATCAATGAATATTGTAAATGCACAAACAGTAATATCTCCACATTGCAAGGTGCAATTCTGAAATTTTTTGCTTTTTCCTGTTAATCCTAGCATGATAAAGAAGATTCAAAGAGAGTGAGATGCCAGCTCCTTTCATTCAGTCAGTAGCTTCAAACATTTCTGGTATATGAAAAACGTTTTTCAATGGCAAAAATCAATGAATATTGTAAATGCACAAACAGTAATATCTCCACATTGCAAGGTGCAATTCTGAAATTTTTTGCTTTTTCCTGCTAATCCTAGCATGATAAAGAAGATTCAAAGAGAGTGAGATGCCAGCTCCTTTCATTCAGTCAGTAGCTTCAAACATTTCTGGACGTTTTTCAATGGCAAAAATCAATGAATATTGTAAATGCACAAACAGTAATATCTCCACATTGCAAGGTGCAATTCTGAAATTTTTTGCTTTTTCCTGTTAATCCTAGCATGATAAAGAAGATTCAAAGAGAGTGAGATGCCAGCTCCTTTCATTCAGTCAGTAGCTTCAAACATTTCTGGTATATGAAAAACATGTTTTTCAATGGCAAAAATCAATGAATATTGTAAATGCACAAACAGTAATATCTCCACATTGCAAGGTGCAATTCTGAAATTTTTTGATTTTTCCTGCTAATCCTAGCATGATAAAGAAGATTCAAAGAGAGTGAGATGCCAGCTCCTTTCATTCAGTCAGTAGCTTCAAACATTTCTGGTATATGAAAAACATGTTTTTCAATGGAAAAAATCAATGAATATTGTAAATGCACAAACAGTAATATCTCCACATTGCAAGGTGCAATTCTGAAATTTTTAGCTTTCTCTGTTAATCCTAGCATGATAAAGAAGATTCAAAGAGAGTGAGATGCCAGCTCCTTTCATTCAGTCAGTAGCTTCAAACATTTCTGGACGTTTTTCAATGGCAAAAATCAATGAATATTGTAAATGCACAAACAGTAATATCTCCACATTGCAAGGTGCAATTCTGAAATTTTTTGCTTTTTCCTGTTAATCCTAGCATGATAAAGAAGATTCAAAGAGAGTGAGATGCCAGCTCCTTTCATTCAGTCAGTAGCTTCAAACATTTCTGGTATATGAAAAACGTTTTTCAATGGCAAAAATCAATGAATATTGTAAATGCACAAACAGTAATATCTCCACATTGCAAGGTGCAATTCTGAAATTTTTTGCTTTTTCCTGCTAATCCTAGCATGATAAAGAAGATTCAAAGAGAGTGAGATGCCAGCTCCTTTCATTCAGTCAGTAGCTTCAAACATTTCTGGACGTTTTTCAATGGCAAAAATCAATGAATATTGTAAATGCACAAACAGTAATATCTCCACATTGCAAGGTGCAATTCTGAAATTTTTTGCTTTTTCCTGCTAATCCTAGCATGATAAAGAAGATTCAAAGAGAGTGAGATGCCAGCTCCTTTCATTCAGTCAGTAGCTTCAAACATTTCTGGTATATGAAAAACATGTTTTTCAATGGCAAAAATCAATGAATATTGTAAATGCACAAACAGTAATATCTCCACATTGCAAGGTGCAATTCTGAAATTTTTTGCTTTTTCCTGCTAATCCTAGCATGATAAAGAAGATTCAAAGAGAGTGAGATGCCAGCTCCTTTCATTCAGTCAGTAGCTTCAAACATTTCTGGACGTTTTTCAATGGCAAAAATCAATGAATATTGTAAATGCACAAACAGTAATATCTCCACATTGCAAGGTGCAATTCTGAAATTTTTTGCTTTTTCCTGCTAATCCTAGCATGATAAAGAAGATTCAAAGAGAGTGAGATGCCAGCTCCTTTCATTCAGTCAGTAGCTTCAAACATTTCTGGTATATGAAAAACATGTTTTTCAATGGCAAAAATCAATGAATATTGTAAATGCACAAACAGTAATATCTCCACATTGCAAGGTGCAATTCTGAAATTTTTTGCTTTTTCCTGCTAATCCTAGCATGATAAAGAAGATTCAAAGAGAGTGAGATGCCAGCTCCTTTCATTCAGTCAGTAGCTTCAAACATTTCTGGTATATGAAAAACATGTTTTTCAATGGCAAAAATCAATGAATATTGTAAATGCACAAACAGTAATATCTCCACATTGCAAGGTGCAATTCTGAAATTTTTTGCTTTTTCCTGCTAATCCTAGCATGATAAAGAAGATTCAAAGAGAGTGAGATGCCAGCTCCTTTCATTCAGTCAGTAGCTTCAAACATTTCTGGTATATGAAAAACATGTTTTTCAATGGAAAAAATCAATGAATATTGTAAATGCACAAACAGTAATATCTCCACATTGCAAGGTGCAATTCTGAAATTTTTAGCTTTCTCTGTTAATCCTAGCATGATAAAGAAGATTCAAAGAGAGTGAGATGCCAGCTCCTTTCATTCAGTCAGTAGCTTCAAACATTTCTGGACGTTTTTCAATGGAAAAAATCAATGAATATTGTAAATGCACAAACAGTAATATCTCCACATTGCAAGGTGCAATTCTGAAATTTTTTGCTTTTTCCTGATAATCCTAGCATGATAAAGAAGATTCAAAGAGAGTGAGATGCCAGCTCCTTTCATTCAGTCAGTAGCTTCAAACATTTCTGGTATATGAAAAACGTTTTTCAATGGCAAAAATCAATGAATATTGTAAATGCACAAACAGTAATATCTCCACATTGCAAGGTGCAATTCTGAAATTTTTTGCTTTTTCCTGCTAATCCTAGCATGATAAAGAAGATTCAAAGAGAGTGAGATGCCAGCTCCTTTCATTCAGTCAGTAGCTTCAAACATTTCTGGACGTTTTTCAATGGCAAAAATCAATGAATATTGTAAATGCACAAACAGTAATATCTCCACATTGCAAGGTGCAATTCTGAAATTTTTTGCTTTTTCCTGCTAATCCTAGCATGATAAAGAAGATTCAAAGAGAGTGAGATGCCAGCTCCTTTCATTGTCAGTAGCTTCAAACATTTCTGGTATATGAAAAACATGTTTTTCAATGGCAAAAATCAATGAATATTGTAAATGCACAAACAGTAATATCTCCACATTGCAAGGTGCAATTCTGAAATTTTTTGCTTTTTCCTGCTAATCCTAGCATGATAAAGAAGATTCAAAGAGAGTGAGATGCCAGCTCCTTTCATTCAGTCAGTAGCTTCAAACATTTCTGGTATATGAAAAACATGTTTTTCAATGGCAAAAATCAATGAATATTGTAAATGCACAAACAGTAATATCTCCACATTGCAAGGTGCAATTCTGAAATTTTTTGCTTTTTCCTGCTAATCCTAGCATGATAAAGAAGATTCAAAGAGAGTGAGTTGCCAGCTCCTTTCATTCAGTCAGTAGCTTCAAACATTTCTGGACGTTTTTCAATGGCAAAAATCAATGAATATTGTAAATGCACAAACAGTAATATCTCCACATTGCAAGGTGCAATTCTGAATTTTTTTGCTTTTTCCTGCTAATCCTAGCATGATAAAGAAGATTCAAAGAGAGTGAGATGCCAGCTCCTTTCATTCAGTCAGTAGCTTCAAACATTTCTGGTATATGAAAAACATGTTTTTCAATGGCAAAAATCAATGAATATTGTAAATGCACAAACAGTAATATCTCCACATTGCAAGGTGCAATTCTGAAATTTTTTGCTTTTTCCTGCTAATCCTAGCATGATAAAGAAGATTCAAAGAGAGTGAGATGCCAGCTCCTTTCATTCAGTCAGTAGCTTCAAACATTTCTGGTATATGAAAAACATGTTTTTCAATGGCAAAAATCAATGAATATTGTAAATGCACAAACAGTAATATCTCCACATTGCAAGGTGCAATTCTGAAATTTTTTGCTTTTTCCTGCTAATCCTAGCATGATAAAGAAGATTCAAAGAGAGTGAGATGCCAGCTCCTTTCATTCAGTCAGTAGCTTCAAACATTTCTGGTATATGAAAAACATGTTTTTCAATGGCAAAAATCAATGAATATTGTAAATGCACAAACAGTAATATCTCCACATTGCAAGGTGCAATTCTGAAATTTTTTGCTTTTTCCTGTTAATCCTAGCATGATAAAGAAGATTCAAAGAGAGTGAGATGCCAGCTCCTTTCATTCAGTCAGTAGCTTCAAACATTTCTGGACGTTTTTCAATGGCAAAAATCAATGAATATTGTAAATGCACAAACAGTAATATCTCCACATTGCAAGGTGCAATTCTGAAATTTTTTGCTTTTTCCTGTTAATCCTAGCATGATAAAGAAGATTCAAAGAGAGTGAGATGCCAGCTCCTTTCATTCAGTCAGTAGCTTCAAACATTTCTGGTATATGAAAAACGTTTTTCAATGGCAAAAATCAATGAATATTGTAAATGCACAAACAGTAATATCTCCACATTGCAAGGTGCAATTCTGAAATTTTTTGCTTTTTCCTGCTAATCCTAGCATGATAAAGAAGATTCAAAGAGAGTGAGATGCCAGCTCCTTTCATTCAGTCAGTAGCTTCAAACATTTCTGGACGTTTTTCAATGGCAAAAATCAATGAATATTGTAAATGCACAAACAGTAATATCTCCACATTGCAAGGTGCAATTCTGAAATTTTTTGCTTTTTCCTGCTAATCCTAGCATGATAAAGAAGATTCAAAGAGAGTGAGATGCCAGCTCCTTTCATTCAGTCAGTAGCTTCAAACATTTCTGGACGTTTTTCAATGGCAAAAATCAATGAATATTGTAAATGCACAAACAGTAATATCTCCACATTGCAAGGTGCAATTCTGAAATTTTTTGCTTTTTCCTGCTAATCCTAGCATGATAAAGAAGATTCAAAGAGAGTGAGATGCCAGCTCCTTTCATTCAGTCAGTAGCTTCAAACATTTCTGGACGTTTTTCAATGGCAAAAATCAATGAATATTGTAAATGCACAAACAGTAATATCTCCACATTGCAAGGTGCAATTCTGAAATTTTTTGCTTTTTCCTGCTAATCCTAGCATGATAAAGAAGATTCAAAGAGAGTGAGATGCCAGCTCCTTTCATTCAGTCAGTAGCTTCAAACATTTCTGGTATATGAAAAACATGTTTTTCAATGGCAAAAATCAATGAATATTGTAAATGCACAAACAGTAATATCTCCACATTGCAAGGTGCAATTCTGAAATTTTTTGCTTTTTCCTGCTAATCCTAGCATGATAAAGAAGATTCAAAGAGAGTGAGATGCCAGCTCCTTTCATTCAGTCAGTAGCTTCAAACATTTCTGGACGTTTTTCAATGGCAAAAATCAATGAATATTGTAAATGCACAAACAGTAATATCTCCACATTGCAAGGTGCAATTCTGAAATTTTTTGCTTTTTCCTGTTAATCCTAGCATGATAAAGAAGATTCAAAGAGAGTGAGATGCCAGCTCCTTTCATTCAGTCAGTAGCTTCAAACATTTCTGGTATATGAAAAACATGTTTTTCAATGGCAAAAATCAATGAATATTGTAAATGCACAAACAGTAATATCTCCACATTGCAAGGTGCAATTCTGAAATTTTTTGCTTTTTCCTGCTAATCCTAGCATGATAAAGAAGATTCAAAGAGAGTGAGATGCCAGCTCCTTTCATTCAGTCAGTAGCTTCAAACATTTCTGGACGTTTTTCAATGGCAAAAATCAATGAATATTGTAAATGCACAAACAGTAATATCTCCACATTGCAAGGTGCAATTCTGAAATTTTTTGCTTTTTCCTGTTGATCCTAGCATGATAAAGAAGATTCAAAGAGAGTGAGATGCCAGCTCCTTTCATTCAGTCAGTAGCTTCAAACATTTCTGGTATATGAAAAACATGTTTTTCAATGGCAAAAATCAATGAATATTGTAAATGCACAAACAGTAATATCTCCACATTGCAAGGTGCAATTCTGAAATTTTTTGCTTTTTCCTGTTAATCCTAGCATGATAAAGAAGATTCAAAGAGAGTGAGATGCCAGCTCCTTTCATTCAGTCAGTAGCTTCAAACATTTCTGGTATATGAAAAACATGTTTTTCAATGGCAAAAATCAATGAATATTGTAAATGCACAAACAGTAATATCTCCACATTGCAAGGTGCAATTCTGAAATTTTTTGCTTTTTCCTGCTAATCCTAGCATGATAAAGAAGATTCAAAGAGAGTGAGATGCCAGCTCCTTTCATTCAGTCAGTAGCTTCAAACATTTCTGGACGTTTTTCAATGGCAAAAATCAATGAATATTGTAAATGCACAAACAGTAATATCTCCACATTGCAAGGTGCAATTCTGAAATTTTTTGCTTTTTCCTGCTAATCCTAGCATGATAAAGAAGATTCAAAGAGAGTGAGATGCCAGCTCCTTTCATTCAGTCAGTAGCTTCAAACATTTCTGGTATATGAAAAACATGTTTTTCAATGGCAAAAATCAATGAATATTGTAAATGCACAAACAGTAATATCTCCACATTGCAAGGTGCAATTCTGAAATTTTTTGCTTTTTCCTGCTAATCCTAGCATGATAAAGAAGATTCAAAGAGAGTGAGATGCCAGCTCCTTTCATTCAGTCAGTAGCTTCAAACATTTCTGGACGTTTTTCAATGGCAAAAATCAATGAATATTGTAAATGCACAAACAGTAATATCTCCACATTGCAAGGTGCAATTCTGAAATTTTTTGCTTTTTCCTGTTAATCCTAGCATGATAAAGAAGATTCAAAGAGAGTGAGATGCCAGCTCCTTTCATTCAGTCAGTAGCTTCAAACATTTCTGGTATATGAAAAACATGTTTTTCAATGGCAAAAATCAATGAATATTGTAAATGCACAAACAGTAATATCTCCACATTGCAAGGTGCAATTCTGAAATTTTTTGCTTTTTCCTGCTAATCCTAGCATGATAAAGAAGATTCAAAGAGAGTGAGATGCCAGCTCCTTTCATTCAGTCAGTAGCTTCAAACATTTCTGGACGTTTTTCAATGGCAAAAATCAATGAATATTGTAAATGCACAAACAGTAATATCTCCACATTGCAAGGTGCAATTCTGAAATTTTTTGCTTTTTCCTGTTAATCCTAGCATGATAAAGAAGATTCAAAGAGAGTGAGATGCCAGCTCCTTTCATTCAGTCAGTAGCTTCAAACATTTCTGGTATATGAAAAACATGTTTTTCAATGGCAAAAATCAATGAATATTGTAAATGCACAAACAGTAATATCTCCACATTGCAAGGTGCAATTCTGAAATTTTTTGCTTTTTCCTGTTAATCCTAGCATGATAAAGAAGATTCAAAGAGAGTGAGATGCCAGCTCCTTTCATTCAGTCAGTAGCTTCAAACATTTCTGGTATATGAAAAACATGTTTTTCAATGGCAAAAATCAATGAATATTGTAAATGCACAAACAGTAATATCTCCACATTGCAAGGTGCAATTCTGAAATTTTTTGCTTTTTCCTGCTAATCCTAGCATGATAAAGAAGATTCAAAGAGAGTGAGATGCCAGCTCCTTTCATTCAGTCAGTAGCTTCAAACATTTCTGGACGTTTTTCAATGGCAAAAATCAATGAATATTGTAAATGCACAAACAGTAATATCTCCACATTGCAAGGTGCAATTCTGAAATTTTTTGCTTTTTCCTGTTAATCCTAGCATGATAAAGAAGATTCAAAGAGAGTGAGATGCCAGCTCCTTTCATTCAGTCAGTAGCTTCAAACATTTCTGGTATATGAAAAACATGTTTTTCAATGGCAAAAATCAATGAATATTGTAAATGCACAAACAGTAATATCTCCACATTGCAAGGTGCAATTCTGAAATTTTTTGCTTTTTCCTGCTAATCCTAGCATGATAAAGAAGATTCAAAGAGAGTGAGATGCCAGCTCCTTTCATTCAGTCAGTAGCTTCAAACATTTCTGGTATATGAAAAACATGTTTTTCAATGGCAAAAATCAATGAATATTGTAAATGCACAAACAGTAATATCTCCACATTGCAAGGTGCAATTCTGAAATTTTTAGCTTTTTCCTGTTAATCCTAGCATGATAAAGATTCAAAGAGAGTGAGATGCCAGCTCCTTTCATTCAGTCAGTAGCTTCAAACATTTCTGGACGTTTTTCAATGGCAAAAATCAATGAATATTGTAAATGCACAAACAGTAATATCTCCACATTGCAAGGTGCAATTCTGAAATTTTTTGCTTTTTCCTGTTAATCCTAGCATGATAAAGAAGATTCAAAGAGAGTGAGATGCCAGCTCCTTTCATTCAGTCAGTAGCTTCAAACATTTCTGGTATATGAAAAACGTTTTTCAATGGCAAAAATCAATGAATATTGTAAATGCACAAACAGTAATATCTCCACATTGCAAGGTGCAATTCTGAAATTTTTTGCTTTTTCCTGCTAATCCTAGCATGATAAAGAAGATTCAAAGAGAGTGAGATGCCAGCTCCTTTCATTCAGTCAGTAGCTTCAAACATTTCTGGACGTTTTTCAATGGCAAAAATCAATGAATATTGTAAATGCACAAACAGTAATATCTCCACATTGCAAGGTGCAATTCTGAAATTTTTTGCTTTTTCCTGCTAATCCTAGCATGATAAAGAAGATTCAAAGGGAGTGAGATGCCAGCTCCTTTCATTCAGTCAGTAGCTTCAAACATTTCTGGTATATGAAAAACATGTTTTTCAATGGCAAAAATCAATGAATATTGTAAATGCACAAACAGTAATATCTCCACATTGCAAGGTGCAATTCTGAAATTTTTAGCTTTCTCTGTTAATCCTAGCATGATAAAGAAGATTCAAAGAGAGTGAGATGCCAGCTCCTTTCATTCAGTCAGTAGCTTCAAACATTTCTGGACGTTTTTCAATGGCAAAAATCAATGAATATTGTAAATGCACAAACAGTAATATCTCCACATTGCAAGGTGCAATTCTGAAATTTTTTGCTTTTTCCTGTTAATCCTAGCATGATAAAGAAGATTCAAAGAGAGTGAGATGCCAGCTCCTTTCATTCAGTCAGTAGCTTCAAACATTTCTGGTATATGAAAAACATGTTTTTCAATGGCAAAAATCAATGAATATTGTAAATGCACAAACAGTAATATCTCCACATTGCAAGGTGCAATTCTGAAATTTTTTGCTTTTTCCTGCTAATCCTAGCATGATAAAGAAGATTCAAAGAGAGTGAGATGCCAGCTCCTTTCATTCAGTCAGTAGCTTCAAACATTTCTGGTATATGAAAAACATGTTTTTCAATGGAAAAAATCAATGAATATTGTAAATGCACAAACAGTAATATCTCCACATTGCAAGGTGCAATTCTGAAATTTTTAGCTTTCTCTGTTAATCCTAGCATGATAAAGAAGATTCAAAGAGAGTGAGATGCCAGCTCCTTTCATTCAGTCAGTAGCTTCAAACATTTCTGGACGTTTTTCAATGGCAAAAATCAATGAATATTGTAAATGCACAAACAGTAATATCTCCACATTGCAAGGTGCAATTCTGAAATTTTTTGCTTTTTCCTGTTAATCCTAGCATGATAAAGAAGATTCAAAGAGAGTGAGATGCCAGCTCCTTTCATTCAGTCAGTAGCTTCAAACATTTCTGGTATATGAAAAACGTTTTTCAATGGCAAAAATCAATGAATATTGTAAATGCACAAACAGTAATATCTCCACATTGCAAGGTGCAATTCTGAAATTTTTTGCTTTTTCCTGCTAATCCTAGCATGATAAAGAAGATTCAAAGAGAGTGAGATGCCAGCTCCTTTCATTCAGTCAGTAGCTTCAAACATTTCTGGACGTTTTTCAATGGCAAAAATCAATGAATATTGTAAATGCACAAACAGTAATATCTCCACATTGCAAGGTGCAATTCTGAAATTTTTTGCTTTTTCCTGTTAATCCTAGCATGATAAAGAAGATTCAAAGAGAGTGAGATGCCAGCTCCTTTCATTCAGTCAGTAGCTTCAAACATTTCTGGTATATGAAAAACATGTTTTTCAATGGCAAAAATCAATGAATATTGTAAATGCACAAACAGTAATATCTCCACATTGCAAGGTGCAATTCTGAAATTTTTTGCTTTTTCCTGCTAATCCTAGCATGATAAAGAAGATTCAAAGAGAGTGAGATGCCAGCTCCTTTCATTCAGTCAGTAGCTTCAAACATTTCTGGTATATGAAAAACATGTTTTTCAATGGAAAAAATCAATGAATATTGTAAATGCACAAACAGTAATATCTCCACATTGCAAGGTGCAATTTTGAAATTTTTAGCTTTCTCTGTTAATCCTAGCATGATAAAGAAGATTCAAAGAGAGTGAGATGCCAGCTCCTTTCATTCAGTCAGTAGCTTCAAACATTTCTGGACGTTTTTCAATGGCAAAAATCAATGAATATTGTAAATGCACAAACAGTAATATCTCCACATTGCAAGGTGCAATTCTGAAATTTTTTGCTTTTTCCTGTTAATCCTAGCATGATAAAGAAGATTCAAAGAGAGTGAGATGCCAGCTCCTTTCATTCAGTCAGTAGCTTCAAACATTTCTGGTATATGAAAAACGTTTTTCAATGGCAAAAATCAATGAATATTGTAAATGCACAAACAGTAATATCTCCACATTGCAAGGTGCAATTCTGAAATTTTTTGCTTTTTCCTGCTAATCCTAGCATGATAAAGAAGATTCAAAGAGAGTGAGATGCCAGCTCCTTTCATTCAGTCAGTAGCTTCAAACATTTCTGGACGTTTTTCAATGGCAAAAATCAATGAATATTGTAAATGCACAAACAGTAATATCTCCACATTGCAAGGTGCAATTCTGAAATTTTTTGCTTTTTCCTGTTAATCCTAGCATGATAAAGAAGATTCAAAGAGAGTGAGATGCCAGCTCCTTTCATTCAGTCAGTAGCTTCAAACATTTCTGGTATATGAAAAACATGTTTTTCAATGGCAAAAATCAATGAATATTGTAAATGCACAAACAGTAATATCTCCACATTGCAAGGTGCAATTCTGAAATTTTTTGCTTTTTCCTGCTAATCCTAGCATGATAAAGAAGATTCAAAGAGAGTGAGATGCCAGCTCCTTTCATTCAGTCAGTAGCTTCAAACATTTCTGGTATATGAAAAACATGTTTTTCAATGGAAAAAATCAATGAATATTGTAAATGCACAAACAGTAATATCTCCACATTGCAAGGTGCAATTTTGAAATTTTTAGCTTTCTCTGTTAATCCTAGCATGATAAAGAAGATTCAAAGAGAGTGAGATGCCAGCTCCTTTCATTCAGTCAGTAGCTTCAAACATTTCTGGACGTTTTTCAATGGCAAAAATCAATGAATATTGTAAATGCACAAACAGTAATATCTCCACATTGCAAGGTGCAATTCTGAAATTTTTTGCTTTTTCCTGTTAATCCTAGCATGATAAAGAAGATTCAAAGAGAGTGAGATGCCAGCTCCTTTCATTCAGTCAGTAGCTTCAAACATTTCTGGTATATGAAAAACGTTTTTCAATGGCAAAAATCAATGAATATTGTAAATGCACAAACAGTAATATCTCCACATTGCAAGGTGCAATTCTGAAATTTTTTGCTTTTTCCTGCTAATCCTAGCATGATAAAGAAGATTCAAAGAGAGTGAGACGCCAGCTCCTTTCATTCAGTCAGTAGCTTCAAACATTTCTGGACGTTTTTCAATGGCAAAAATCAATGAATATTGTAAATGCACAAACAGTAATATCTCCACATTGCAAGGTGCAATTCTGAAATTTTTTGCTTTTTCCTGCTAATCCTAGCATGATAAAGAAGATTCAAAGAGAGTGAGATGCCAGCTCCTTTCATTGTCAGTAGCTTCAAACATTTCTGGTATATGAAAAACATGTTTTTCAATGGCAAAAATCAATGAATATTGTAAATGCACAAACAGTAATATCTCCACATTGCAAGGTGCAATTCTGAAATTTTTTGCTTTTTCCTGCTAATCCTAGCATGATAAAGAAGATTCAAAGAGAGTGAGATGCCAGCTCCTTTCATTCAGTCAGTAGCTTCAAACATTTCTGGTATATGAAAAACATGTTTTTCAATGGCAAAAATCAATGAATATTGTAAATGCACAAACAGTAATATCTCCACATTGCAAGGTGCAATTCTGAAATTTTTTGCTTTTTCCTGCTAATCCTAGCATGATAAAGAAGATTCAAAGAGAGTGAGATGCCAGCTCCTTTCATTCAGTCAGTAGCTTCAAACATTTCTGGACGTTTTTCAATGGCAAAAATCAATGAATATTGTAAATGCACAAACAGTAATATCTCCACATTGCAAGGTGCAATTCTGAAATTTTTTGCTTTTTCCTGCTAATCCTAGCATGATAAAGAAGATTCAAAGAGAGTGAGATGCCAGCTCCTTTCATTCAGTCAGTAGCTTCAAACATTTCTGGTATATGAAAAACATGTTTTTCAATGGCAAAAATCAATGAATATTGTAAATGCACAAACAGTAATATCTCCACATTGCAAGGTGCAATTCTGAAATTTTTAGCTTTCTCTGTTAATCCTAGCATGATAAAGAAGATTCAAAGAGAGTGAGATGCCAGCTCCTTTCATTCAGTCAGTAGCTTCAAACATTTCTGGACGTTTTTCAATGGCAAAAATCAATGAATATTGTAAATGCACAAACAGTAATATCTCCACATTGCAAGGTGCAATTCTGAAATTTTTTGCTTTTTCCTGTTAATCCTAGCATGATAAAGAAGATTCAAAGAGAGTGAGATGCCAGCTCCTTTCATTCAGTCAGTAGCTTCAAACATTTCTGGTATATGAAAAACGTTTTTCAATGGCAAAAATCAATGAATATTGTAAATGCACAAACAGTAATATCTCCACATTGCAAGGTGCAATTCTGAAATTTTTTGCTTTTTCCTGCTAATCCTAGCATGATAAAGAAGATTCAAAGAGAGTGAGATGCCAGCTCCTTTCATTCAGTCAGTAGCTTCAAACATTTCTGGACGTTTTTCAATGGCAAAAATCAATGAATATTGTAAATGCACAAACAGTAATATCTCCACATTGCAAGGTGCAATTCTGAAATTTTTTGCTTTTTCCTGTTAATCCTAGCATGATAAAGAAGATTCAAAGAGAGTGAGATGCCAGCTCCTTTCATTCAGTCAGTAGCTTCAAACATTTCTGGTATATGAAAAACATGTTTTTCAATGGCAAAAATCAATGAATATTGTAAATGCACAAACAGTAATATCTCCACATTGCAAGGTGCAATTCTGAAATTTTTTGCTTTTTCCTGCTAATCCTAGCATGATAAAGAAGATTCAAAGAGAGTGAGATGCCAGCTCCTTTCATTCAGTCAGTAGCTTCAAACATTTCTGGTATATGAAAAACATGTTTTTCAATGGCAAAAATCAATGAATATTGTAAATGCACAAACAGTAATGTCTCCACATTGCAAGGTGCAATTCTGAAATTTTTTGCTTTTTCCTGCTAATCCTAGCATGATAAAGAAGATTCAAAGAGAGTGAGATGCCAGCTCCTTTCATTCAGTCAGTAGCTTCAAACATTTCTGGACGTTTTTCAATGGCAAAAATCAATGAATATTGTAAATGCACAAACAGTAATATCTCCACATTGCAAGGTGCAATTCTGAAATTTTTTGCTTTTTCCTGTTAATCCTAGCATTATAAAGAAGATTCAAAGAGAGTGAGATGCCAGCTCCTTTCATTCAGTCAGTAGCTTCAAACATTTCTGGTATATGAAAAACATGTTTTTCAATGGCAAAAATCAATGAATATTGTAAATGCACAAACAGTAATATCTCCACATTGCAAGGTGCAATTCTGAAATTTTTTGCTTTTTCCTGCTAATCCTAGCATGATAAAGAAGATTCAAAGAGAGTGAGATGCCAGCTCCTTTCATTCAGTCAGTAGCTTCAAACATTTCTGGACGTTTTTCAATGGCAAAAATCAATGAATATTGTAAATGCACTAACAGTAATATCTCCACATTGCAGGTGCAATTCTGAAATGTTTTGCTTTTTCCTGCTAATCCTAGCATGATAAAGAAGATTCAAAGAGAGTGACATGCCAGCTCCTTTCATTCAGTCAGTAGCTTCAAACATTTCTGGACGTTTTTCAATGGCTAAAATCAATGAATATTGTAAATGCACAAACAGTAATATCTCCACATTGCAAGGTGCAATTCTGAAATTTTTTGCTTTTTCCTGCTAATCCTAGCATGATAAAGAAGATTCAAAGAGAGTGAGATGCCAGCTCCTTTCATTCAGTCAGTACCTTCAATCATTTCTGGACGTTTTTCAATGGCAAAAATCAATGAATATTGTAAATGCACAAACAGTAATTTCTCCGCATTGCAAGGTGCAATTCTGAAATTTTTTGCTTTTTCCCGCTCCTCTTAGCATGATAAAGAAGATTCAAAGAGAGTGAGGTGCCAGCTCCTTTCATTCAGTCAGTAGCTTCAAACATTTCTGGTATATGAATAACATGTTTTTCAATGGCAAAAATCAATGAATATTGTAAATGCACAAACAGTAATTTCTCCGCATTGCAAGGTGCAATTCTGAAATTTTTTGCTTTTTCCTGCTCCTCTTAGCATGATAAAGAAGATTCAAAGAGAGTGAGATGCCAGCTCCTTTCATTCAGTCAGTAGCTTCAAACATTTCTGGACGTTTTTCAATGGCAAAAATCAATGAATATTGTAAATGCACAAACAGTAATATCTCCACATTGCAAGGTGCAATTCTGAAATTTTTTGCTTTTTCCTGCTAATCCTAGCATGATAAAGAAGATTCAAAGAGAGTGAGATGCCAGCTCCTTTCATTCAGTCAGTAGCTTCAAACATTTCTGGACGTTTTTCAATGGCAAAAATCAATGAATATTGTAAATGCACAAACAGTAATATCTCCACATTGCAAGGTGCAATTCTGAAATTTTTTGCTTTTTCCTGCTAATCCTAGCATGATAAAGAAGATTCAAAGAGAGTGAGATGCAAGCTCCTTTCATTCAGTCAGTAGCTTCAAACATTTCTGGTATATGAATAACATGATGTTTTTCAATGGCAAAAATCAATGAATATTGTAAATGCACTAACAGTAATATCTCCACATTGCAAGGTGCAATTCTGAAATTTTTTGCTTTTTCCTGCTAATCCTAGCATGATAAAGAAGATTCAAAGAGAGTGAGATGCCAGCTCCTTTCATTCAGTCAGTAGCTTCAAACATTTCTGGACGCTTTTCAATGACAAAAATCAATGAATATTGTAAATGCACAAACAGTAATATCTCCACATTGCAAGGTGCAATTCTGAAATTTTTTGCTTTTTCCTGCTAATCCTAGCATGATAAAGAAGATTCAAAGAGAGTGAGATGCCAGCTCCTTTCATTCAGTCAGTAGCTTCAAACATTTCTGGACGCTTTTCAATGGCAAAAATCAATGAATATTGTAAATGCACAAACAGTAATATCTCCACATTGCAGGGTGCAATTCTGAAATTTTTTGCTTTTTCCTGCTAATCCTAGCATGATAAAGAAGATTCAAAGAGAGTGAGATGCCAGCTCCTTTCATTCAGTCAGTAGCTTTATCATGCTAAGAGGAGCAGGAAAAAGCAAAAAATTTCAGAATTGCACATTGCAATGCGGAGAAATTACTGTTTGTGCATTTACAATATTCATTGATTTTTGCCATTGAAAAACGTCCAGAAATGATTGAAGCTACTGACTGAATGAAAGGAGCTGGCATCTCACTCTCTTTGAATCTTGTTTATCATGCTAAGAGGAGCAGGAAAAAGCAAAAAATTTCAGAATTGCACCTTGCAATGCGGAGAAATTACTGTGTGTGCATTACAATATTCATTGATTTTTGCCATTGAAAAACGTCCAGAAATGATTGAAGCTACTGACTGAACGAAAGGAGCTGGCATCTCACTCTCTTTGAATCTTCTTTATCATGCTAAGAGGAGCAGGAAAAAGCAAAAAATTTCAGAATTGCACCTTGCAATGCGGAGAAATTACTGTTTGTGCATTTACAATATTCATTGATTTTTGCCATTGAAAAACGTCCAGAAATGATTGAAGCTACTGACTGAATGAAAGGAGCTGGCATCTCACTCTCTTTGAATCTTCTTTATCATGCTAAGAGGAGCAGGAAAAAGCAAAAAATTTCAGAATTGCACCTTGCAATGCGGAGAAATTACTGTTTGTGCATTTACAATATTCATTGATTTTTGCCATTGAAAAACATCATGTTATTCATATACCAGAAATGTTTGAAGCTACTGACTGAATGAAAGGAGCTGACATCTCACTCTCTTTGAATCTTCTTTATCATGCTAAGAGGAGCAGGAAAAAGCAAAAAATTTCAGAATTGCACCTTGCAATGCGGAGAAATTACTGTTTGTGCATTTACAATATTCATTGATTTTTGCCATTGAAAAACGTCCAGAAATGATTGAAGCTACTGACTGAATGAAAGGAGCTGGCATCTCACTCTCTTTGAATCTTCTTTATCATGCTAAGAGGAGCAGGAAAAAGCAAAAAATTTCAGAATTGCACCTTGCAATGCGGAGAAATTACTGTTTGTGCATTTACAATATTCATTGATTTTTGCCATTGAAAAACATCATGTTATTCATATACCAGAAATGTTTGAAGCTACTGACTGAATGAAAGGAGCTGGCATCTCACTCTCTTTGAATCTTCTTTATCATGCTAAGAGGAGCAGGAAAAAGCAAAAAATTTCAGAATTGCACCTTGCAATGCGGAGAAATTACTGTTTGTGCATTTACAATATTCATTGATTTTTGCCATTGAAAAACATCATGTTATTCATATACCAGAAATGTTTGAAGCTACTGACTGAATGAAAGGAGCTGGCATCTCACTCTCTTTGAATCTTCTTTATCATGCTAAGAGGAGCAGGAAAAAGCAAAAAATTTCAGAATTGCACCTTGCAATGTGGAGAAATTACTGTTTGTGCATTTACAATATTCATTGATTTTTACCATTGAAAAACGTCCAGAAATGATTGAAGCTACTGACTGAATGAAAGTAGCTGGCATCTCACTCTCTTTGAATCTTCTTTATCATACTAAGAGGAGCAGGAAAAAGCAAAAAATTTCAGACTTGCACCTTGCAATGCGGAGAAATTACTGTTTGTGCATTTACAATATTCATTGATTTTTGCCATTGAAAAACATCATGTTATTCATATGCCAGAAATGTTTGAAGCTACTGACTGAATGAAAGGAGCTGGCATCTCACTCTCTTTGAATCTTCTTTATCATGCTAAGAGGAGCAGGAAAAAGCAAAAAATTTCAGAATTGCACCTTGCAATGCGGAGAAATTACTGTTTGTGCATTTACAATATTCATTGATTTTTGCCATTGAAAAACGTCCAGAAATGATTGAAGCTACTGACTGAATGAAAGGAGCTGGCATCTCACTCTATTTGAATCTTCTTTATCATGCTAAGAGGAGCAGGAAAAAGCAAAAAATTTCAGAATTGCACCTTGCAATGCGGAGAAATTACTGTTTGTGCATTTACAATATTCATTGATTTTTGCCATTGAAAAACATCATGTTATTCATATACCAGAAATGTTTGAAGCTACTGACTGAATGAAAGGAGCTGGCATCTCACTCTCTTTGAATCTTCTTTATCATGCTAAGAGGAGCAGGAAAAAGCAAAAAATTTCAGAATTGCACCTTGCAATGCGGAGAAATTACTGTTTGTGCATTTACAATATTCATTGATTTTTGCCATTGAAAAACGTCCAGAAATGATTGAAGCTACTGACTGAATGAAAGGAGCTGGCATCTCACTCTCTTTGAATCTTGTTTATCATGCTAAGAGGAGCAGGAAAAAGGAAAAAAATTCCAGAATTGCACCTTGCAATGCGGAGAAATTACTGTTTGTGCATTTACAATATTCATTGATTTTTGCCATTGAAAAACATCATGTTATTCATATACCAGAAATGATTGAAGCTACTGACTGAATGAAAGGAGCTGGCATCTCACTCTCTTTGAATCTTCTTTATCATGCTAAGAGGAGCAGGAAAAAGTAAAAAATTTCAGAATTGCACCTTGCAATGCGGAGAAATTACTGTTTGTGCATTTATAATATTCAATGATTTTTGCCATTGAAAAACGTCCAGAAATGATTGAAGCTACTGACTGAACGAAAGGAGCTGGCATCTCACTCTCTTTGAATCTTCTTTATCATGCTAAGAGGAGCAGGAAAAAGCAAAAAATTTCAGAATTGCACCTTGCAATGCGGAGAAATTACTGTTTGTGCATTTACAATATTCATTGATTTTTGCCATTGAAAAACGTCCAGAAATGATTGAAGCTAGTGACTGAATGAAAGGAGCTGGCATCTCACTCTCTTTGAATCATCTTTATCATGCTAAGAGGAGCAGGAAAAAGCAAAAAATTTCAGAATTGCACCTTGCAATGCGGAGAAATTACTGTTTGTGCATTTACAATATTCATTGATTTTTGCCTTTGAAAAACATCATGTTATTCATATACCAGAAATGTTTGAAGCTACTGACTGAATGAAAGGAGCTGACATCTCACGCTCTTTGAATCTTCTTTATCATGCTAAGAGGAGCAGGAAAAAGCAAAACATTTCAGAATTGCACCTTGCAATGCGGAGAAATTACTGTTTGTGCATTTACAATATTCATTGATTTTTGCCATTGAAAAATGTCCAGAAATGATTGAAGCTACTGACTGAATGAAAGGAGCTGGCATCTCACTCTCTTTGAATCTTCTTTATCATGCTAAGAGGAGCAGGAAAAAGCAAAAAATTTCAGAATTGCACCTTGCAATGCGGAGAAATTACTGTTTGTGCATTTACAATATTCATTGATTTTTGCCATTGAAAAACATCATGTTATTCATATACCAGAAATGTTTGAAGCTACTGACTGAATGAAAGGAGCTGGCATCTCACTCTCTTTGAATCTTCTTTATCATGCTAAGAGGAGCAGGAAAAAGCAAAAAATTTCAGAATTACACCTTGCAATGCGGAGAAATTACTGTTTGTGCATTTACAATATTCATTGATTTTTGCCATTGAAAAACGTCCAGAAATGATTGAAGCTACTGACTGAATGAAAGGAGCTGGCATCTCACTCTCTTTGAATCTTCTTTATCATGCTAAGAGGAGCAGGAAAAAGCAAAAAATTTCAGAATTGCACCTTGCAATGCGGAGAAATTACTGTTTGTGCATTTACAATATTCATTGATTTTTGCCATTGAAAAACATCATGTTATTCATATACCAGAAATGTTTGAAGCTACTGACTGAATGAAAGGAGCTGACATCTCACGCTCTTTGAATCTTCTTTATCATGCTAAGAGGAGCAGGAAAAAGCAAAAAATTTCAGAATTGCACCTTGCAATGCGGAGAAATTACTGTTTGTGCATTTACAATATTCATTGATTTTTGCCATTGAAAAACGTCCAGAAATGATTGAATCTACTGACTGAATGAAAGGAGCTGGCATCTCACTCTCTTTGAATCTTCTTTATCATGCTAAGAGGAGCAGGAAAAAGCAAAAAATTTCAGAATTGCACCTTGCAATGCGGAGAAATTACTGTTTGTGCATTTACAATATTCATTGATTTTTGCCATTGAAAAACATCATGTTATTCATATACCAGAAATGTTTGAAGCTACTGACTGAATGAAAGGAGCTGGCATCTCACTCTCTTTGAATCTTCTTTATCATGCTAAGAGGAGCAGGAAAAAGCAAAAAATTTCAGAATTGCACCTTCCAATGCGGAGAAATTACTGTTTGTGCATTTACAATATTCATTGATTTTTGCCATTGAAAAACATCATGTTATTCATATACCAGAAATGTTTGAAGCTACTGACTGAATGAAAGGAGCTGGCATCTCACTCTCTTTGAATCTTCTTTATCATGCTAAGAGGAGCAGGAAAAAGCAAAAAATTTCAGAATTGCACCTTGCAATGCGGAGAAATTACTGTTTGTGCATTTACAATATTCATTGATTTTTGCCATTGAAAAACGTCCAGAAATGATTGAAGCTACTGACTGAATGAAAGGAGCTGGCATCTCACTCTCTTTGAATCTTCTTTATCATGCTAAGAGGAGCAGGAAAAAGCAAAACATTTCAGAATTGCACCTTGCAATGCGGAGAAATTACTGTTTGTGCATTTACAATATTCATTGATTTTTGCCATTGAAAAACGTCCAGAAATGATTGACGCTACTGACTGAATGAAAGGAGCTGGCATCTCACTCTCTTTGAATCTTCTTTATCATGCTAAGAGGAGCAGGAAAAAGCAAAAAATTTCAGAATTGCACCTTGCAATGCGGAGAAATTACTGTTTGTGCATTTACAATATTCATTGATTTTTGCCATTGAAAAACATCATGTTATTCATATACCAGAAATGTTTGAAGCTACTGACTGAATGAAAGGAGCTGGCATCTCACTCTCTTTGAATCTTCTTTATCATGCTAAGAGGAGCAGGAAAAAGCAAAAAATTTCAGAATTGCACCTTGCAATGCGGAGAAATTACTGTTTGTGCATTTACAATATTCATTGATTTTTGCCATTGAAAAACGTCCAGAAATGATTGAAGCTACTGACTGAATGAAAGGAGCTGGCATCTCACTCTCTTTGAATCTTGTTTATCATGCTAAGAGGAGCAGGAAAAAGCAAAAAATTTCAGAATTGCACCTTGCAATGCGGAGAAATTACTGTTTGTGCATTTACAATATTCATTGATTTTTGCCATTGAAAAACATCATGTTATTCATATACCAGAAATGATTGAAGCTACTGACTGAATGAAAGGAGCTGGCATCTCACTCTCTTTGAATCTTCTTTATCATGCTAAGAGGAGCAGGAAAAAGTAAAAAATTTCAGAATTGCACCTTGCAATGCGGAGAAATTACTGTTTGTGCATTTATAATATTCAATGATTTTTGCCATTGAAAAACGTCCAGAAATGATTGAAGCTACTGACTGAACGAAAGGAGCTGGCATCTCACTCTCTTTGAATCTTCTTTATCATGCTAAGAGGAGCAGGAAAAAGCAAAAAATTTCAGAATTGCACCTTGCAATGCGGAGAAATTACTGTTTGTGCATTTACAATATTCATTGATTTTTGCCATTCAAAAACGTCCAGAAATGATTGAAGCTACTGACTGAATGAAAGGAGCTGGCATCTCACTCTCTTTGAATCTTCTTTATCATGCTAAGAGGAGCAGGAAAAAGCAAAACATTTCAGAATTGCACCTTGCAATGCGGAGAAATTACTGTTTGTGCATTTACAATATTCATTGATTTTTGCCATTGAAAAACGTCCAGAAATGATTGAAGCTACTGACTGAATGAAAGGAGCTGGCATCTCACTCTCTTTGAATCTTCTTTATCATGCTAAGAGGAGCAGGAAAAAGCAAAAAATTTCAGAATTGCACCTTGCAATGCGGAGAAATTACTGTTTGTGCATTTACAATATTCATTGATTTTTGCCATTGAAAAACATCATGTTATTCATATACCAGAAATGTTTGAAGCTACTGACTGAATGAAAGGAGCTGGCATCTCACTCTCTTTGAATCTTCTTTATCATGCTAAGAGGAGCAGGAAAAAGCAAAAAATTTCAGAATTGCACCTTGCAATGCGGAGAAATTACTGTTTGTGCATTTACAATATTCATTGATTTTTGCCATTGAAAAACGTCCAGAAATGATTGAAGCTACTGACTGAATGAAAGGAGCTGGCATCTCACTCTCTTTGAATCTTGTTTATCATGCTAAGAGGAGCAGGAAAAAGCAAAAAATTTCAGAATTGCACCTTGCAATGCGGAGAAATTACTGTTTGTGCATTTACAATATTCATTGATTTTTGCCATTGAAAAACATCATGTTATTCATATACCAGAAATGATTGAAGCTACTGACTGAATGAAAGGAGCTGGCATCTCACTCTCTTTGAATCTTCTTTATCATGCTAAGAGGAGCAGGAAAAAGTAAAAAATTTCAGAATTGCACCTTGCAATGCGGAGAAATTACTGTTTGTGCATTTATAATATTCAATGATTTTTGCCATTGAAAAACGTCCAGAAATGATTGAAGCTACTGACTGAACGAAAGGAGCTGGCATCTCACTCTCTTTGAATCTTCTTTATCATGCTAAGAGGAGCAGGAAAAAGCAAAAAATTTCAGAATTGCACCTTGCAATGCGGAGAAATTACTGTTTGTGCATTTACAATATTCATTGATTTTTGCCATTGAAAAACGTCCAGAATTGATTGAAGCTACTGACTGAATGAAAGGAGCTGGCATCTCACTCTCTTTGAATCTTCTTTATCATGCTAAGAGGAGCAGGAAAAAGCAAAAAATTTCAGAATTGCACCTTGCAATGCGGAGAAATTACTGTTTGTGCATTTACAATATTCATTGATTTTTGCCATTGAAAAACATCATGTTATTCATATACCAGAAATGTTTGAAGCTACTGACTGAATGAAAGGAGCTGGCATCTCACTCTCTTTGAATCTTCTTTATCATGCTAAGAGGAGCAGGAAAAAGCAAAAAATTTCAGAATTGCACCTTGCAATGCGGAGAAATTACTGTTTGTGCATTTACAATATTCATTGATTTTTGCCATTGAAAAACATCATGTTATTCATATACCAGAAATGTTTGAAGCTACTGACTGAATGAAAGGAGCTGGCATCTCACTCTCTTTGAATCTTCTTTATCATGCTAAGAGGAGCAGGAAAAAGCAAAAAATTTCAGAATTGCACCTTGCAATGCGGAGAAATTACTGTTTGTGCATTTACAATATTCATTGATTTTTGCCATTGAAAAACATCATGTTATTCATATACCAGAAATGTTTGAAGCTACTGACTGAATGAAAGGAGCTGGCATCTCACTCTCTTTGAATCTTCTTTATCATGCTAAGAGGAGCAGGAAAAAGCAAAAAATTTCAGAATTGCACCTTGCAATGTGGAGAAATTACTGTTTGTGCATTTACAATATTCATTGATTTTTACCATTGAAAAACGTCCAGAAATGATTGAAGCTACTGACTGAATGAAAGTAGCTGGCATCTCACTCTCTTTGAATCTTCTTTATCATACTAAGAGGAGCAGGAAAAAGCAAAAAATTTCAGACTTGCACCTTGCAATGCGGAGAAATTACTGTTTGTGCATTTACAATATTCATTGATTTTTGCCATTGAAAAACATCATGTTATTCATATGCCAGAAATGTTTGAAGCTACTGACTGAATGAAAGGAGCTGGCATCTCACTCTCTTTGAATCTTCTTTATCATGCTAAGAGGAGCAGGAAAAAGCAAAAAATTTCAGAATTGCACCTTGCAATGCGGAGAAATTACTGTTTGTGCATTTACAATATTCATTGATTTTTGCCATTGAAAAACGTCCAGAAATGATTGAAGCTACTGACTGAATGAAAGGAGCTGGCATCTCACTCTATTTGAATCTTCTTTATCATGCTAAGAGGAGCAGGAAAAAGCAAAAAATTTCAGAATTGCACCTTGCAATGCGGAGAAATTACTGTTTGTGCATTTACAATATTCATTGATTTTTGCCATTGAAAAACATCATGTTATTCATATACCAGAAATGTTTGAAGCTACTGACTGAATGAAAGGAGCTGGCATCTCACTCTCTTTGAATCTTCTTTATCATGCTAAGAGGAGCAGGAAAAAGCAAAAAATTTCAGAATTGCACCTTGCAATGCGGAGAAATTACTGTTTGTGCATTTACAATATTCATTGATTTTTGCCATTGAAAAACGTCCAGAAATGATTGAAGCTACTGACTGAATGAAAGGAGCTGGCATCTCACTCTCTTTGAATCTTGTTTATCATGCTAAGAGGAGCAGGAAAAAGGAAAAAAATTCCAGAATTGCACCTTGCAATGCGGAGAAATTACTGTTTGTGCATTTACAATATTCATTGATTTTTGCCATTGAAAAACATCATGTTATTCATATACCAGAAATGATTGAAGCTACTGACTGAATGAAAGGAGCTGGCATCTCACTCTCTTTGAATCTTCTTTATCATGCTAAGAGGAGCAGGAAAAAGTAAAAAATTTCAGAATTGCACCTTGCAATGCGGAGAAATTACTGTTTGTGCATTTATAATATTCAATGATTTTTGCCATTGAAAAACGTCCAGAAATGATTGAAGCTACTGACTGAACGAAAGGAGCTGGCATCTCACTCTCTTTGAATCTTCTTTATCATGCTAAGAGGAGCAGGAAAAAGCAAAAAATTTCAGAATTGCACCTTGCAATGCGGAGAAATTACTGTTTGTGCATTTACAATATTCATTGATTTTTGCCATTGAAAAACGTCCAGAAATGATTGAAGCTAGTGACTGAATGAAAGGAGCTGGCATCTCACTCTCTTTGAATCATCTTTATCATGCTAAGAGGAGCAGGAAAAAGCAAAAAATTTCAGAATTGCACCTTGCAATGCGGAGAAATTACTGTTTGTGCATTTACAATATTCATTGATTTTTGCCTTTGAAAAACATCATGTTATTCATATACCAGAAATGTTTGAAGCTACTGACTGAATGAAAGGAGCTGACATCTCACGCTCTTTGAATCTTCTTTATCATGCTAAGAGGAGCAGGAAAAAGCAAAACATTTCAGAATTGCACCTTGCAATGCGGAGAAATTACTGTTTGTGCATTTACAATATTCATTGATTTTTGCCATTGAAAAACGTCCAGAAATGATTGAAGCTACTGACTGAATGAAAGGAGCTGGCATCTCACTCTCTTTGAATCTTCTTTATCATGCTAAGAGGAGCAGGAAAAAGCAAAAAATTTCAGAATTGCACCTTGCAATGCGGAGAAATTACTGTTTGTGCATTTACAATATTCATTGATTTTTGCCATTGAAAAACATCATGTTATTCATATACCAGAAATGTTTGAAGCTACTGACTGAATGAAAGGAGCTGGCATCTCACTCTCTTTGAATCTTCTTTATCATGCTAAGAGGAGCAGGAAAAAGCAAAAAATTTCAGAATTACACCTTGCAATGCGGAGAAATTACTGTTTGTGCATTTACAATATTCATTGATTTTTGCCATTGAAAAACGTCCAGAAATGATTGAAGCTACTGACTGAATGAAAGGAGCTGGCATCTCACTCTCTTTGAATCTTCTTTATCATGCTAAGAGGAGCAGGAAAAAGCAAAAAATTTCAGAATTGCACCTTGCAATGCGGAGAAATTACTGTTTGTGCATTTACAATATTCATTGATTTTTGCCATTGAAAAACATCATGTTATTCATATACCAGAAATGTTTGAAGCTACTGACTGAATGAAAGGAGCTGACATCTCACGCTCTTTGAATCTTCTTTATCATGCTAAGAGGAGCAGGAAAAAGCAAAAAATTTCAGAATTGCACCTTGCAATGCGGAGAAATTACTGTTTGTGCATTTACAATATTCATTGATTTTTGCCATTGAAAAACGTCCAGAAATGATTGAATCTACTGACTGAATGAAAGGAGCTGGCATCTCACTCTCTTTGAATCTTCTTTATCATGCTAAGAGGAGCAGGAAAAAGCAAAAAATTTCAGAATTGCACCTTGCAATGCGGAGAAATTACTGTTTGTGCATTTACAATATTCATTGATTTTTGCCATTGAAAAACATCATGTTATTCATATACCAGAAATGTTTGAAGCTACTGACTGAATGAAAGGAGCTGGCATCTCACTCTCTTTGAATCTTCTTTATCATGCTAAGAGGAGCAGGAAAAAGCAAAAAATTTCAGAATTGCACCTTGCAATGCGGAGAAATTACTGTTTGTGCATTTACAATATTCATTGATTTTTGCCATTGAAAAACATCATGTTATTCATATACCAGAAATGTTTGAAGCTACTGACTGAATGAAAGGAGCTGGCATCTCACTCTCTTTGAATCTTCTTTATCATGCTAAGAGGAGCAGGAAAAAGCAAAAAATTTCAGAATTGCACCTTGCAATGCGGAGAAATTACTGTTTGTGCATTTACAATATTCATTGATTTTTGCCATTGAAAAACGTCCAGAAATGATTGAAGCTACTGACTGAATGAAAGGAGCTGGCATCTCACTCTCTTTGAATCTTCTTTATCATGCTAAGAGGAGCAGGAAAAAGCAAAACATTTCAGAATTGCACCTTGCAATGCGGAGAAATTACTGTTTGTGCATTTACAATATTCATTGATTTTTGCCATTGAAAAACGTCCAGAAATGATTGAAGCTACTGACTGAATGAAAGGAGCTGGCATCTCACTCTCTTTGAATCTTCTTTATCATGCTAAGAGGAGCAGGAAAAAGCAAAAAATTTCAGAATTGCACCTTGCAATGCGGAGAAATTACTGTTTGTGCATTTACAATATTCATTGATTTTTGCCATTGAAAAACATCATGTTATTCATATACCAGAAATGTTTGAAGCTACTGACTGAATGAAAGGAGCTGGCATCTCACTCTCTTTGAATCTTCTTTATCATGCTAAGAGGAGCAGGAAAAAGCAAAAAATTTCAGAATTGCACCTTGCAATGCGGAGAAATTACTGTTTGTGCATTTACAATATTCATTGATTTTTGCCATTGAAAAACGTCCAGAAATGATTGAAGCTACTGACTGAATGAAAGGAGCTGGCATCTCACTCTCTTTGAATCTTGTTTATCATGCTAAGAGGAGCAGGAAAAAGCAAAAAATTTCAGAATTGCACCTTGCAATGCGGAGAAATTACTGTTTGTGCATTTACAATATTCATTGATTTTTGCCATTGAAAAACATCATGTTATTCATATACCAGAAATGATTGAAGCTACTGACTGAATGAAAGGAGCTGGCATCTCACTCTCTTTGAATCTTCTTTATCATGCTAAGAGGAGCAGGAAAAAGTAAAAAATTTCAGAATTGCACCTTGCAATGCGGAGAAATTACTGTTTGTGCATTTATAATATTCAATGATTTTTGCCATTGAAAAACGTCCAGAAATGATTGAAGCTACTGACTGAACGAAAGGAGCTGGCATCTCACTCTCTTTGAATCTTCTTTATCATGCTAAGAGGAGCAGGAAAAAGCAAAAAATTTCAGAATTGCACCTTGCAATGCGGAGAAATTACTGTTTGTGCATTTACAATATTCATTGATTTTTGCCATTCAAAAACGTCCAGAAATGATTGAAGCTACTGACTGAATGAAAGGAGCTGGCATCTCACTCTCTTTGAATCTTCTTTATCATGCTAAGAGGAGCAGGAAAAAGCAAAACATTTCAGAATTGCACCTTGCAATGCGGAGAAATTACTGTTTGTGCATTTACAATATTCATTGATTTTTGCCATTGAAAAACGTCCAGAAATGATTGAAGCTACTGACTGAATGAAAGGAGCTGGCATCTCACTCTCTTTGAATCTTCTTTATCATGCTAAGAGGAGCAGGAAAAAGCAAAAAATTTCAGAATTGCACCTTGCAATGCGGAGAAATTACTGTTTGTGCATTTACAATATTCATTGATTTTTGCCATTGAAAAACATCATGTTATTCATATACCAGAAATGTTTGAAGCTACTGACTGAATGAAAGGAGCTGGCATCTCACTCTCTTTGAATCTTCTTTATCATGCTAAGAGGAGCAGGAAAAAGCAAAAAATTTCAGAATTGCACCTTGCAATGCGGAGAAATTACTGTTTGTGCATTTACAATATTCATTGATTTTTGCCATTGAAAAACGTCCAGAAATGATTGAAGCTACTGACTGAATGAAAGGAGCTGGCATCTCACTCTCTTTGAATCTTGTTTATCATGCTAAGAGGAGCAGGAAAAAGCAAAAAATTTCAGAATTGCACCTTGCAATGCGGAGAAATTACTGTTTGTGCATTTACAATATTCATTGATTTTTGCCATTGAAAAACATCATGTTATTCATATACCAGAAATGATTGAAGCTACTGACTGAATGAAAGGAGCTGGCATCTCACTCTCTTTGAATCTTCTTTATCATGCTAAGAGGAGCAGGAAAAAGTAAAAAATTTCAGAATTGCACCTTGCAATGCGGAGAAATTACTGTTTGTGCATTTATAATATTCAATGATTTTTGCCATTGAAAAACGTCCAGAAATGATTGAAGCTACTGACTGAACGAAAGGAGCTGGCATCTCACTCTCTTTGAATCTTCTTTATCATGCTAAGAGGAGCAGGAAAAAGCAAAAAATTTCAGAATTGCACCTTGCAATGCGGAGAAATTACTGTTTGTGCATTTACAATATTCATTGATTTTTGCCATTGAAAAACGTCCAGAATTGATTGAAGCTACTGACTGAATGAAAGGAGCTGGCATCTCACTCTCTTTGAATCTTCTTTATCATGCTAAGAGGAGCAGGAAAAAGCAAAAAATTTCAGAATTGCACCTTGCAATGCGGAGAAATTACTGTTTGTGCATTTACAATATTCATTGATTTTTGCCATTGAAAAACATCATGTTATTCATATACCAGAAATGTTTGAAGCTACTGACTGAATGAAAGGAGCTGGCATCTCACTCTCTTTGAATCTTCTTTATCATGCTAAGAGGAGCAGGAAAAAGCAAAAAATTTCAGAATTGCACCTTGCAATGCGGAGAAATTACTGTTTGTGCATTTACAATATTCATTGATTTTTGCCATTGAAAAACATCATGTTATTCATATACCAGAAATGTTTGAAGCTACTGACTGAATGAAAGGAGCTGGCATCTCACTCTCTTTGAATCTTCTTTATCATGCTAAGAGGAGCAGGGAAAAGCAAAAAATTTCAGAATTGCACCTTGCAATGTGGAGAAATTACTGTTTGTGCATTTACAATATTCATTGATTTTTACCATTGAAAAACGTCCAGAAATGATTGAAGCTACTGACTGAATGAAAGAGGCTGGCATCTCACTCTCTTTGAATCTTCTTTATCATGCTAAGACGAGCAGGAAAAAGCAAAAAATTTCAGACTTGCACCTTGCAATGCGGAGAAATTACTGTTTGTGCATTTACAATATTCATTGATTTTTGCCATTGAAAAACATCATGTTATTCATATACCAGAAATGTTTGAAGCTACTGACTGAATGAAAGGAGCTGGCATCTCACTCTCTTTGAATCTTCTTTATCATGCTAAGAGGAGCAGGAAAAAGCAAAAAATTTCAGAATTGCACCTTGCAATGCGGAGAAATTACTGTTTGTGCACTTACAATATTCATTGATTTTTGCCATTGAAAAACGTCCTGAAATGATTGAAGCTACTGACTGAATGAAAGGAGCTGGCATCTCACTCTCTTTGAATCTTCTTTATCATGCTAAGAGGAGCAGGAAAAAGCAAAAAATTTCAGAATTGCACCTTGCAATGCGGAGAAATTACTGTTTGTGCATTTACAATATTCATTGATTTTTGCCATTGAAAAACGTCCAGAAATTATTGAAGCTACTGACTGAATGAAAGGAGCTGGCATCTCACTCTCTTTGAATCTTCTTTATCATGCTAAGAGGAGCAGGAAAAAGCAAAAAATTTCAGAATTGCACCTTGCAATGCGGAGAAATTACTGTTTGTGCATTTACAATATTCATTGATTTTTGCCATTGAAAAACATGTTATTCATATACCAGAAATGTTTGAAGCTACTGACTGAATGAAAGGAGCTGGCACCTCACTCTCTTTGAATCTTCTTTATCATGCTAAGAGGAGCAGGAAAAAGCAAAAAATTTCAGAATTGCACCTTGCAATGTGGAGAAATTACTGTTTGTGCATTTACAATATTCATTGATTTTTACCATTGAAAAACATCCAGAAATGATTGAAGCTACTGACTGAATGAAAGTAGCTGGCATCTCACTCTCTTTGAATCTTCTTTATCATGCTAAGACGAGCAGGAAAAAGCAAAAAATTTCAGACTTGCACCTTGCAATGCGGAGAAATTACTGTTTGTGCATTTACAATATTCATTGATTTTTGCCATTGAAAAACATCATGTTATTCATATACCAGAAATGTTTGAAGCTACTGACTGAATGAAAGGAGCTGGCATCTCACTCTCTTTGAATCTTCTTTATCATGCTAAGAGGAGCAGGAAAAAGCAAAAAATTTCAGAATTGCACCTTGCAATGCGGAGAAATTACTATTTGTGCATTTACAATATTCATTGATTTTTGCCATTGAAAAACGTCCAGAAATGATTGAAGCTACTGACTGAATGAAAGGAGCTGGCATCTCACTCTCTTTGAATCTTCTTTATCATGCTAAGAGGAGCAGGAAAAAGCAAAAAATTTCAGAATTGCACCTTGCAATGCGGAGAAATTACTGTTTGTGCATTTACAATATTCATTGATTTTTGCCATTGAAAAACATCATGTTATTCATATACCAGAAATGTTTGAAGCTACTGACTGAATGAAAGGAGCTGGCATCTCACTCTCTTTGAATCTTCTTTATCATGCTAAGAGGAGCAGGAAAAAGCAAAAAATTTCAGAATTGCACCTTGCAATGCGGAGAAATTACTGTTTGTGCACTTACAATATTCATTGATTTTTGCCATTGAAAAACGTCCTGAAATGATTGAAGCTACTGACTGAATGAAAGGAGCTGGCATCTCACTCTCTTTGAATCTTCTTTATCATGCTAAGAGGAGCAGGAAAAAGCAAAAAATTTCAGAATTGCACCTTGCAATGCGGAGAAATTACTGTTTGTGCATTTACAATATTCATTGATTTTTGCCATTGAAAAACGTCCAGAAATTATTGAAGCTACTGACTGAATGAAAGGAGCTGGCATCTCACTCTCTTTGAATCTTCTTTATCATGCTAAGAGGAGCAGGAAAAAGCAAAAAATTTCAGAATTGCACCTTGCAATGCGGAGAAATTACTGTTTGTGCATTTACAATATTCATTGATTTTTGCCATTGAAAAACGTCCAGAAATTATTGAAGCTACTGACTGAATGAAAGGAGCTGGCATCTCACTCTCTTTGAATCTTCTTTATCATGCTAAGAGGAGCAGGAAAAAGCAAAAAATTTCAGAATTGCACCTTGCAATGCGGAGAAATTACTGTTTGTGCATTTACAATGTTCATTGATTTTTGCCATTGAAAAACATGTTATTCATATACCAGAAATGTTTGAAGCTACTGACTGAATGAAAGGAGCTGGCACCTCACTCTCTTTGAATCTTCTTTATCATGCTAAGAGGAGCAGGAAAAAGCAAAAAATTTCAGAATTGCACCTTGCAATGTGGAGAAATTACTGTTTGTGCATTTACAATATTCATTGATTTTTACCATTGAAAAACATCCAGAAATGATTGAAGCTACTGACTGAATGAAAGTAGCTGGCATCTCACTCTCTTTGAATCTTCTTTATCATGCTAAGACGAGCAGGAAAAAGCAAAAAATTTCAGACTTGCACCTTGCAATGCGGAGAAATTACTGTTTGTGCATTTACAATATTCATTGATTTTTGCCATTGAAAAACATCATGTTATTCATATACCAGAAATGTTTGAAGCTACTGACTGAATGAAAGGAGCTGGCATCTCACTCTCTTTGAATCTTCTTTATCATGCTAAGAGGAGCAGGAAAAAGCAAAAAATTTCAGAATTGCACCTTGCAATGCGGAGAAATTACTATTTGTGCATTTACAATATTCATTGATTTTTGCCATTGAAAAACGTCCAGAAATGATTGAAGCTACTGACTGAATGAAAGGAGCTGGCATCTCACTCTCTTTGAATCTTCTTTATCATGCTAAGAGGAGCAGGAAAAAGCAAAAAATTTCAGAATTGCACCTTGCAATGCGGAGAAATTACTGTTTGTGCATTTACAATATTCATTGATTTTTGCCATTGAAAAACATGTTATTCATATACCAGAAATGTTTGAAGCTACTGACTGAATGAAAGGAGCTGGCACCTCACTCTCTTTGAATCTTCTTTACCATGCTAAGAGGAGCGGGAAAAAGCAAAAAATTTCAGAATTGCACCTTGCAATGCGGAGAAATTACTGTTTGTGCATTTACAATATTCATTGATTTGTGCCATTGAAAAACGTCCAGAAATGATTGAAGGTACTGACTGAATGAAAGGAGCTGGCATCACACTCTCTTTGAATCTTCTTTATCATGCTAAGAGGAGCAGGAAAAAGTAAAAAATTTCAGAATTGCACCTTGCAATGCGGAGAAATTACTGTTTGTGCATTTACAAAATTCATTGATTTTTGCCATTGAAAAACGTCCAGAAATGATTGAAGCTACTGACTGAATGAAAGAAGCTGGCATCTCACTCTCTTTGAATCTTCTTTATCATGCTAAGAGGAGCAGGAAAAAGCAAAAAATTTCAGAATTGCACCTTGCAATGCGGAGAAATTACAGTTTGTGCATTTACAATATTCATTGATTTTTGCCATTGAGAAACGTCCAGAAATGATTGAAGCTACTGACTGAATGAAAGGAGCTGGCATCTTACTCTCTTTGTATCTTTATCATGCTAAGAGGAGCAGGAAAAAGCAAAAAATTTCAGAATTGCACCTTGCAATGCGGAGAAATTACTGTTTGTGCATTTACAATATTCATTGATTTTTGCCATTGAAAAACATCATGTTATTCATATACCAGAAATGTTTGAAGCTACTGACTGAATGAAAGGAGCTGGCATCTCACTCTCTTTGAATCTTCTTTATCATGCTAAGAGGAGCAGGAAAAAGCAAAAAATTTCAGAATTGCACCTTGCAATGTGGAGAAATTACTGTTTGTGCATTTACAATATTCATTGATTTTTACCATTGAAAAACGTCCAGAAATGATTGAAGCTACTGACTGAATGAAAGTAGCTGGCATCTCACTCTCTTTGAATCTTCTTTATCATGCTAAGAGGAGCAGGAAAAAGCAAAAAATTTCAGACTTGCACCTTGCAATGCGGAGAAATTACTGTTTGTGCATTTACAATATTCATTGATTTTTGCCATTGAAAAACATCATGTTATTGATATACCAGAAATGTTTGAAGCTACTGACTGAATGAAAGGAGCTGGCATCTCACTCTCTTTGAATCTTCTTTATCATGCTAAGAGGAGCAGGAAAAAGCAAAAAATTTCAGAATTGCACCTTGCAATGCGGAGAAATTACTGTTTGTGCATTTACAATATTCATTGATTTTTTCCATTGAAAAACATCATGTTATTCATATACCAGAAATGTTTGAAGCTACTGACTGAATGAAAGGAGCTGGCATCTCAATCTCTTTGAATCTTCTTTATCATGCTAAGAGGAGCAGGAAAAAGCAAAAAACTTCAGAATTGCACCTTGCAATGTGGAGAAATTACTGTTTGTGCATTTACAATATTCATTGATTTTTACCATTGAAAAACGTCCAGAAATGATTGAAGCTACTGACTGAATGAAAGTAGCTGGCATCTCACTCTCTTTGAATCTTCTTTATCATGCTAAGAGGAGCAGGAAAAAGCAAAAAATTTCAGACTTGCACCTTGCAATGCGGAGAAATTACTGTTTGTGCATTTACAATATTCATTGATTTTTGCCATTGAAAAACATCATGTTATTCATATACCAGAAATGTTTGAAGCTACTGACTGAATGAAAGGAGCTGGCATCTCACTCTCTTTGAATCTTCTTTATCATGCTAAGAGGAGCAGGAAAAAGCAAAAAATTTCAGAATTGCACCTTGCAATGCGGAGAAATTACTGTTTGTGCATTTACAATATTCATTGATTTTTGCCATTGAAAAACATCATGTTATTCATATACCAGAAATGTTTGAAGCTACTGACTGAATGAAAGGAGCTGATATCTCACTCTCTTTGAATCTTCTTTATCATGCTGAAAGGAGCAGGAAAAAGCAAAAAATTTCAGAATTGCACCTTGCAATGCGGAGAAATTACTGTTTGTGCATTTACAATATTCATTGATTTTTGCCATTGAAAAACGTCCAGAAATGATTGAAGCTACTGACTGAATGAAAGGAGCTGGCATCTCACTCTCTTTGAATCATGCTAAGAGGAGCAGGAAAAAGCAAAAAATTTCAGAATTGCACCTTGCAATGCGGAGAAATTACTGTTTGTGCATTTACAATATTCATTGATTTTTGCCATTGAAAAACATCATGTTATTCATATACCAGAAATGTTTGAAGCTACTGACTGAATGAAAGGAGCTGGCATCTCACTCTCTTTGAATCTTCTTTATCATGCTAAGAGGAGCAGGAAAAAGCAAAAAATTTTAGAATTGCACCTTGCAATGTGGAGAAATTACTGTTTGTGCATTTACAATATTCATTGATTTTTACCATTGAAAAACGTCCAGAAATGATTGAAGCTACTGACTGAATGAAAGTAGCTGGCATCTCACTCTCATTGAATCTTCTTTATCATGCTAAGAGGAGCAGGAAAAAGCAAAAAATTTCAGACTTGCACCTTGCAATGCGGAGAAATTACTGTTTGTGCATTTACAATATTCATTGATTTTTGCCATTGAAAAACATCATGTTATTCATATACCAGAAATGTTTGAAGCTACTGACTGAATGAAAGGAGCTGGCATCTCACTCTCTTTGAATCTTCTTTATCATGCTAAGAGGAGCAGGAAAAAGCAAAAAATTTCAGAATTGCACCTTGCAATGCGGAGAAATTACTGTTTGTGCATTTACAATATTCATTGATTTTTGCCATTGAAAAACGTCCAGAAATGATTGAAGCTACTGACTGAATGAAAGGAGCTGGCATCTCACTCTCTTTGAATCTTCTTTATCATGCTAAGAGGAGCAGGAAAAAGCAAAAAATTTCAGAATTGCACCTTGCAATGCGGAGAAATTACTGTTTGTGCATTTACAATATTCATTGATTGTTGCCATTGAAAAACGTCCAGAAATGATTGAAGCTACTGACTGAATGAAAGGAGCTGGCATCTCACTCTCTTTGAATCTTCTTTATCATGCTAAGAGGAGCAGGAAAAAGCAAAAAATTTCAGAATTGCACCTTGCAATGCGGAGAAATTACTGTTTGTGCATTTACAATATTCATTGATTTTTGCCATTGAAAAACATGTTATTCATATACCAGAAATGTTTGAAGCTACTGACTGAATGAAAGGAGCTGGCACCTCAATCTCTTTGAATCTTCTTTATCATGCTAAGAGGAGCGGGAAAAAGCAAAAAATTTCAGAATTGCACCTTGCAATGCGGAGAAATTACTGTTTGTGCATTTACAATATTCATTGATTTTTGCCATTGAAAAACGTTCAGAAATGATTGAAGGTACTGACTGAATGAAAGGAGCTGGCATCTCACTCTCTTTGAATCTTCTTTATCATGCTAAGAGGAGCAGGAAAAAGCAAAAAATTTCAGAATTGCACCTTGCAATGCGGAGAAATTACTGTTTGTGCATTTACAATATTCATTGATTTTTGCCATTGAAAAACGTCCAGAATTGATTGAAGCTACTGACTGAATGAAAGGAGCTGGCATCTCACTCTCTTTGAATCTTCTTTATCATGCTAAGAGGAGCAGGAAAAAGCAAAAAATTTCAGAATTGCACCTTGCAATGCGGAGAAATTACTGTTTGTGCATTTACAATATTCATTGATTTTTGCCATTGAAAAACATCCAGAAATGATTGAAGCTACTGACTGAATGAAAGGAGCTGGCATCTCACTCTCTTTGAATCTTCTTTATCATGCTAAGAGGAGCAGGAAAAAGCAAAAAATTTCAGAATTGCACCTTGCAATGCGGAGAAATTACTGTTTGTGCATTTACAATATTCATTGATTTTTGCCATTGAAAAACATCATGTTATTCATATACCAGAAATGTTTGAAGCTACTGACTGAATGAAAGGAGCTGGCATCTCACTCTCTTTGAATCTTCTTTATCATGCTAAGAGGAGCAGGAAAAAGCAAAAAATTTCAGAATTGCACCTTGCAATGTGGAGAAATTACTGTTTGTGCATTTACAATATTCATTGATTTTTACCATTGAAAAACGTCCAGAAATGATTGAAGCTACTGACTGAATGAAAGTAGCTGGCATCTCACTCTCTTTGAATCTTCTTTATCATGCTAAGAGGAGCAGGAAAAAGCAAAAAAATTCAGACTTGCACCTTGCAATGCGGAGAAATTACTGTTTGTGCATTTACAATATTCATTGATTTTTGCCATTGAAAAACATCATGTTATTCATATACCAGAAATGTTTGAAGCTACTGACTGAATGAAAGGAGCTGGCATCTCACTCTCTTTGAATCTTCTTTATCATGCTAAGAGGAGCAGGAAAAAGCAAAAAATTTCAGAATTGCACCTTGCAATGCGGAGAAATTACTGTTTGTGCATTTACAATATTCATTGATTTTTGCCATTGAAAAACATAATGTTATTCATATACCAGAAATGTTTGAAGCTACTGACTGAATGAAAGGAGCTGGCATCTCAATCTCTTTGAATCTTCTTTATCATGCTAAGAGGAGCATGAAAAAGCAAAAAATTTCAGAATTGCACCTTGCAATGTGGAGAAATTACTGTTTGTGCATTTACAATATTCATTGATTTTTACCATTGAAAAACGTCCAGAAATGATTGAAGCTACTGACTGAATGAAAGTAGCTGGCATCTCACTCTCTTTGAATCTTCTTTATCATGCTAAGAGGAGCAGGAAAAAGCAAAAAATTTCAGACTTGCACCTTGCAATGCGGAGAAATTACTGTTTGTGCATTTACAATATTCATTGATTTTTGCCATTGAAAAACATCATGTTATTCATATACCAGAAATGTTTGAAGCTACTGACTGAATGAAAGGAGCTGGCATCTCACTCTCTTTGAATCTTCTTTATCATGCTAAGAGGAGCAGAAAAAAGCAAAAAATTTCAGACTTGCACCTTGCAATGCGGAGAAATTACTGTTTGTGCATTTACAATATTCATTGATTTTTGCCATTGAAAAACATCATGTTATTCATATACCAGAAATGTTTGAAGCTACTGACTGAATGAAAGGAGCTGGCATCTCACTCTCTTTGAATCTTCTTTATCATGCTAAGAGGAGCAGGAAAAAGCAAAAAATTTCAGAATTGCACCTTGCAATGCGGAGAAATTACTGTTTGTGCATTTACAATATTCATTGATTTTTGCCATTGAAAAACGTCCAGAAATGATTGAAGGTACTGACTGAATGAAAGGAGCTGGCATCTCACTCTCTTTGAATCTTCTTTATCATGCTAAGAGGAGCAGGAAAAAGCAAAAAATTTCAGAATTGCAACTTGCAATGCGGAGAAATTACTGTTTGTGCATTTACAATATTCATTGATTTTTGCCATTGAAAAACGTCCAGAAATGATTGAAGCTACTGACTGAATGAAAGGAGCTGGCATCTCACTCTCTTTGAATCTTCTTTATCATGCTAAGTGGAGCAGGAAAAAGCAAAAAATTTCAGAATTGCACCTTGCAATGCGGAGAAATTACAGTTTGTGCATTTACAATATTCATTGATTTTTGCCATTGAAAAACGTCCAGAAATGATTGAAGCTACTGACTGAATGAAAGGAGCTGGCATCTCACTCTCTTTGAATCTTCTTTATCATGCTAAGAGGAGCAGGAAAAAGCAAAAAATTTCAGAATTGCACCTTGCAATGCGGAGAAATTACTGTTTGTGCATTTACAATATTCGTTGATTTTTGCCATTGAAAAACGTCCAGAAATGATTGAAGCTACTGACTGAATGAAAGGAGCTGGCATCTCACTCTCTTTGAATCTTCTTTATCATGCTAAGAGGAGCAGGAAAAAGCAAAAAATTTCAGAATTGCACCTTGCAATGCGGAGAATTTACTGTTTGTGCATTTACAATATTCATTGATTTTTGCCATTGAAAAACATGTTATTCATATACCAGAAATGTTTGAAGCTCCTGACTGAATGAAAGGAGCTGGCACCTCACTCTCTTTGAATCTTCTTTATCATGCTAAGAGGAGCAGGAAAAAGCAAAAAATTTCAGAATTGCACCTTGCAATGCGGAGAAATTACTGTTTGTGCATTTATAATATTCATTGATTTTTGCCATTGAAAAACGTCCAGAAATGATTGAAGCTACTGACTGAATGAAAGGAGCTGGCATCTCACTCTCTTTGAATCTTCTTTATCATGCTAAGAGGAGCAGGAAAAAGCAAAAAATTTCAGAATTGCACCTTGCAATGCGGAGAAATTACTGTTTGTGCATTTACAATATTCATTGATTTTTGCCATTGAAAAATGTCCAGAAATGATTGAAGCTACTGACTGAATGAAAGGAGCTGGCATCTCACTCTCTTTGAATCTTCTTTATCATGCTAAGAGGAGCAGGAAAAAGCAAAAAATTTCAGAATTGCGCCTTGCAATGCGGAGAAATTACTGTTTGTGCATTTACAAAATTCATTGATTTTTGCCATTGAAAAACATCATGTTATTCATATACCAGAAATGATTGAAGCTACTGACTGAAGGAAAGGAGCTGGCATCTCACTCTCTTTGAATCTTCTTTATCATGCTAAGAGGAGCAGGAAAAAGCAAAAAATTTCTGAATTGCACCTTGCAATGCGGAGAATTTACTGTTTGTGCATTTACAATATTCATTGATTTTTGCCATTGAAAAACGTCCAGAAATGATTGAAGCTACTGACTGAATGAAAGGAGCTGGCATCTCACTCTCTTTGAATCTTCTTTATCATGCTAAGAGGAGCAGGAAAAAGCAAAAAATTTCAGAATTGCACCTTGCAATGCGGAGAAATTACAGTTTGTGCATTTACAATATTCATTGATTTTTGCCATTGAAAAACGTCCAGAAATGATTGAAGCTACTGACTGAATGAAAGGAGCTGGCATCTCACTCTCTTTGAATCTTCTTTATCATGCTAAGAGGAGCAGGAAAAAGCAAAAAATTTCAGAATTGCACCTTGCAATGCGGAGAAATTACTGTTTGTGCATTTACAATATTCGTTGATTTTTGCCATTGAAAAACGTCCAGAAATGATTGAAGCTACTGACTGAATGAAAGGAGCTGGCATCTCACTCTCTTTGAATCTTCTTTATCATGCTAAGAGGAGCAGGAAAAAGCAAAAAATTTCAGAATTGCACCTTGCAATGCGGAGAAATTACTGTTTGTGCATTTACAATATTCATTGATTTTTGCCATTGAAAAACATCATGTTATTCATATACCAGAAATGTTTGAAGCTACTGACTGAATGAAAGGAGCTGGCATCTCACTCTCTTTGAATCTTCTTTATCATGCTAAGAGGAGCAGGAAAAAGCAAAAAATTTCAGAATTGCACCTTGCAATGCGGAGAAATTACAGTTTGTGCATTTACAATATTCATTGATTTTTGCCATTGAAAAACGTCCAGAAATGATTGAAGCTACTGACTGAATGAAAGGAGCTGGCATCTCACTCTCTTTGAATCTTCTTTATCATGCTAAGAGGAGCAGGATAAAGCAAAAAATTTCAGAATTGCACCTTGCAATGCGGAGAATTTACTGTTTGTGCATTTACAATATTCATTGATTTTTGCCATTGAAAAACATGTTATTCATATACCAGAAATGTTTGAAGCTCCTGACTGAATGAAAGGAGCTGGCACCTCACTCTCTTTGAATCTTCTTTATCATGCTAAGAGGAGCAGGAAAAAGCAAAAAATTTCAGAATTGCACCTTGCAATGCGGAGAAATTACTGTTTGTGCATTTACAATATTCATTGATTTTTGCCATTGAAAAACGTCCAGAAATGATTGAAGCTACTGACTGAATGAAAGGAGCTGGCATCTCACTCTCTTTGAATCTTCTTTATCATGCTAAGAGGAGCAGGAAAAAGCAAAAAATTTCAGAATTGCACCTTGCAATGCGGAGAAATTACTGTTTGTACATTTACAATATTCATTGATTTTTGCCATTGAAAAATGTCCAGAAATGATTGAAGCTACAGACTGAATGAAAGGAGCTGGCATCTCACTCTCTTTGAATCTTCTTTATCATGCTAAGAGGAGCAGGAAAAAGCAAAAAATTTCAGAATTGCGCCTTGCAATGCGGAGAAATTACTGTTTGTGCATTTACAAAATTCATTGATTTTTGCCATTGAAAAACATCATGTTATTCATATACCAGAAATGATTGAAGCTACTGACTGAAGGAAAGGAGCTGGCATCTCACTCTCTTTGAATCTTCTTTATCATGCTAAGAGGAGCAGGAAAAAGCAAAAAATTTCAGAATTGCACCTTGCAATGCGGAGAATTTACTGTTTGTGCATTTACAATATTCATTGATTTTTGCCATTGAAAAACGTCCAGAAATGATTGAAGCTACTGACTGAATGAAAGGAGCTGGCATCTCACTCTCTTTGAATCTTCTTTATCATGCTAAGAGGAGCAGGAAAAAGCAAAAAATTTCAGAATTGCACCTTGCAATGCGGAGAAATTACAGTTTGTGCATTTACAATATTCATTGATTTTTGCCATTGAAAAACGTCCAGAAATGATTGAAGCTACTGACTGAATGAAAGGAGCTGGCATCTCACTCTCTTTGAATCTTCTTTATCATGCTAAGAGGAGCAGGAAAAAGCAAAAAATTTCAGAATTGCACCTTGCAATGCGGAGAAATTACTGTTTGTGAATTTACAATATTCGTTGATTTTTGCCATTGAAAAACGTCCAGAAATGATTGAAGCTACTGACTGAATGAAAGGAGCTGGCATCTCACTCTCTTTGAATCTTCTTTATCATGCTAAGAGGAGCAGGAAAAAGCAAAAAATTTCAGAATTGCACCTTGCAATGCGGAGAAATTACAGTTTGTGCATTTACAATATTCATTGATTTTTGCCATTGAAAAACGTCCAGAAATGATTGAAGCTACTGACTGAATGAAAGGAGCTGGCATCTCACTCTCTTTGAATCTTCTTTATCATGCTAAGAGGAGCAGGAAAAAGCAAAAAATTTCAGAATTGCACCTTGCAATGCGGAGAAATTACTGTTTGTGCATTTACAATATTCATTGATTTTTGCCATTGAAAAACATGTTATTCATATACCAGAAATGTTTGAAGCTCCTGACTGAATGAAAGGAGCTGGCACCTCACTCTCTTTGAATCTTCTTTATCATGCTTAGAGGAGCAGGAAAAAGCAAAAAATTTCAGAATTGCACCTTGCAATGCGGAGAAATTACTGTTTGTGCATTTACAATATTCATTGATTTTTGCCATTGAAAAACGTCCAGAAATGATTGTAGCTACTGACTGAATGAAAGGAGCTGGCATCTCACTCTCCTTGAATCTTCTTTATCATGCTAAGAGGAGCAGGAAAAAGCAAAAAATTTTAGAATTGCACCTTGCAATGCGGAGAAATTACTGTTTGTGCATTTACAATATTCATTGATTTTTGCCATTGAAAAATGTCCAGAAATGATTGAAGCTACTGACTGAATGAAAGGAGCTGGCATCTCACTCTCTTTGAATCTTCTTTATCATGCTAAGAGGAGCAGGAAAAAGCAAAAAATTTCAGAATTGCACCTTGCAATGCGGAGAAATTACTGTTTGTGCATTTACAATATTCGTTGATTTTTGCCATTGAAAAACGTCCAGAAATGATTGAAGCTACTGACTGAATGAAAGGAGCTGGCATCTCACTCTCTTTGAATCTTCTTTATCATGCTAAGAGGAGCAGGAAAAAGCAAAAAATTTCAGAATTGCACCTTGCAATGCGGAGAATTTACTGTTTGTGCATTTACAATATTCATTGATTTTTGCCATTGAAAAACATGTTATTCATATACCAGAAATGTTTGAAGCTCCTGACTGAATGAAAGGAGCTGGCACCTCACTCTCTTTGAATCTTCTTTATCATGCTAAGAGGAGAAGGAAAAAGCAAAAAATTTCAGAATTGCACCTTGCAATGCGGAGAAATTACTGTTTGTGCATTTACAATATTCATTGATTTTTGCCATTGAAAAACGTCCAGAAATGATTGAAGCTACTGACTGAATGAAAGGAGCTGGCATCTCACTCTCTTTGAATCTTCTTTATCATGCTAAGAGGAGCAGGAAAAAGCAAAAAATTTCAGAATTGCACCTTGCAATGCGGAGAAATTACTGTTTGTGCATTTACAATATTCATTGATTTTTGCCATTGAAAAATGTCCAGAAATGATTGAAGCTACTGACTGAATGAAAGGAGCTGGCATCTCACTCTCTTTGAATCTTCTTTATCATGCTAAGAGGAGCAGGAAAAAGCAAAAAATTTCAGAATTGCGCCTTGCAATGCGGAGAAATTACTGTTTGTGCATTTACAAAATTCATTGATTTTTGCCATTGAAAAACATCATGTTATTCATATACCAGAAATGATTGAAGCTACTGACTGAAGGAAAGGAGCTGGCATCTCACTCTCTTTGAATCTTCTTTATCATGCTAAGAGGAGCAGGAAAAAGCAAAAAATTTCAGAATTGCACCTTGCAATGCGGAGAATTTACTGTTTGTGCATTTACAATATTCATTGATTTTTGCCATTGAAAAACGTCCAGAAATGATTGAAGCTACTGACTGAATGAAAGGAGCTGGCATCTCACTCTCTTTGAATCTTCTTTATCATGCTAAGAGGAGCAGGAAAAAGCAAAAAATTTCAGAATTGCACCTTGCAATGCGGAGAAATTACAGTTTGTGCATTTACAATATTCATTGATTTTTGCCATTGAAAAACGTCCAGAAATGATTGAAGCTACTGACTGAATGAAAGGAGCTGGCATCTCACTCTCTTTGAATCTTCTTTATCATGCTAAGAGGAGCAGGAAAAAGCAAAAAATTTCAGAATTGCACCTTGCAATGCGGAGAAATTACTGTTTGTGCATTTACAATATTCGTTGATTTTTGCCATTGAAAAACGTCCAGAAATGATTGAAGCTACTGACTGAATGAAAGGAGCTGGCATCTCACTCTCTTTGAATCTTCTTTATCATGCTAAGAGGAGCAGGAAAAAGCAAAAAATTTCAGAATTGCACCTTGCAATGCGGAGAAATTACTGTTTGTGCATTTACAATATTCATTGATTTTTGCCATTGAAAAACATCATGTTATTCATATACCAGAAATGTTTGAAGCTACTGACTGAATGAAAGGAGCTGGCATCTCACTCTCTTTGAATCTTCTTTATCATGCTAAGAGGAGCAGGAAAAAGCAAAAAATTTCAGAATTGCACCTTGCAATGCGGAGAAATTACTGTTTGTGCATTTACAATATTCATTGATTTTTGCCATTGAAAAACGTCCAGAAATGATTGAAGGTACTGACTGAATGAAAGGAGCTGGCATCTCACTCTCTTTGAATCTTCTTTATCATGCTAAGAGGAGCAGGAAAAAGCAAAAAATTTCAGAATTGCAACTTGCAATGCGGAGAAATTACTGTTTGTGCATTTACAATATTCATTGATTTTTGCCATTGAAAAACGTCCAGAAATGATTGAAGCTACTGACTGAATGAAAGGAGCTGGCATCTCACTCTCTTTGAATCTTCTTTATCATGCTAAGTGGAGCAGGAAAAAGCAAAAAATTTCAGAATTGCACCTTGCAATGCGGAGAAATTACAGTTTGTGCATTTACAATATTCATTGATTTTTGCCATTGAAAAACGTCCAGAAATGATTGAAGCTACTGACTGAATGAAAGGAGCTGGCATTTCACTCTCTTTGAATCTTCTTTATCATGCTAAGAGGAGCAGGAAAAAGCAAAAAATTCCAGAATTGCACCTTGCAATGCGGAGAAATTACTGTTTGTGCATTTACAATATTCGTTGATTTTTGCCATTGAAAAACGTCCAGAAATGATTGAAGCTACTGACTGAATGAAAGGAGCTGGCATCTCACTCTCTTTGAATCTTCTTTATCATGCTAAGAGGAGCAGGAAAAAGCAAAAAATTTCAGAATTGCACCTTGCAATGCGGAGAAATTACAGTTTGTGCATTTACAATATTCATTGATTTTTTGCCATTGAAAAACGTCCAGAAATGATTGAAGCTACTGACTGAATGAAAGGAGCTGGCATCTCACTCTCTTTGAATCTTCTTTATCATGCTAAGAGGAGCAGGAAAAAGCAAAAAATTTCAGAATTGCACCTTGCAATGCGGAGAATTTACTGTTTGTGCATTTACAATATTCATTGATTTTTGCCATTGAAAAACATGTTATTCATATACCAGAAATGTTTGAAGCTCCTGACTGAATGAAAGGAGCTGGCACCTCACTCTCTTTGAATCTTCTTTATCATGCTAAGAGGAGCAGGAAAAAGCAAAAAATTTCAGAATTGCACCTTGCAATGCGGAGAAATTACTGTTTGTGCATTTACAATATTCATTGATTTTTGCCATTGAAAAACGTCCAGAAATGATTGAAGCTACTGACTGAATGAAAGGAGCTGGCATCTCACTCTCTTTGAATCTTCTTTATCATGCTAAGAGGAGCAGGAAAAAGCAAAAAATTTCAGAATTGCACCTTGCAATGCGGAGAAATTACTGTTTGTACATTTACAATATTCATTGATTTTTGCCATTGAAAAATTTCCAGAAATGATTGAAGCTACTGACTGAATGAAAGGAGCTGGCATCTCACTCTCTTTGAATCTTCTTTATCATGCTAAGAGGAGCAGGAAAAAGCAAAAAATTTCAGAATTGCGCCTTGCAATGCGGAGAAATTACTGTTTGTGCATTTACAAAATTCATTGATTTTTGCCATTGAAAAACATCATGTTATTCATATACCAGAAATGATTGAAGCTACTGACTGAAGGAAAGGAGCTGGCATCTCACTCTCTTTGAATCTTCTTTATCATGCTAAGAGGAGCAGGAAAAAGCAAAAAATTTCAGAATTGCACCTTGCAATGCGGAGAATTTACTGTTTGTGCATTTACAATATTCATTGATTTTTGCCATTGAAAAACGTCCAGAAATGATTGAAGCTACTGACTGAATGAAAGGAGCTGGCATCTCACTCTCTTTGAATCTTCTTTATCATGCTAAGAGGAGCAGGAAAAAGCAAAAAATTTCAGAATTGCACCTTGCAATGCGGAGAAATTACAGTTTGTGCATTTACAATATTCATTGATTTTTGCCATTGAAAAACGTCCAGAAATGATTGAAGCTACTGACTGAATGAAAGGAGCTGGCATCTCACTCTCTTTGAATCTTCTTTATCATGCTAAGAGGAGCAGGAAAAAGCAAAAAATTTCAGAATTGCACCTTGCAATGCGGAGAAATTACTGTTTGTGAATTTACAATATTCGTTGATTTTTGCCATTGAAAAACGTCCAGAAATGATTGAAGCTACTGACTGAATGAAAGGAGCTGGCATCTCACTCTCTTTGAATCTTCTTTATCATGCTAAGAGGAGCAGGAAAAAGCAAAAAATTTCAGAATTGCACCTTGCAATGCGGAGAAATTACAGTTTGTGCATTTACAATATTCATTGATTTTTGCCATTGAAAAACGTCCAGAAATGATTGAAGCTACTGACTGAATGAAAGGAGCTGGCATCTCACTCTCTTTGAATCTTCTTTATCATGCTAAGAGGAGCAGGAAAAAGCAAAAAATTTCAGAATTGCACCTTGCAATGCGGAGAAATTACTGTTTGTGCATTTACAATATTCATTGATTTTTGCCATTGAAAAACATGTTATTCATATACCAGAAATGTTTGAAGCTCCTGACTGAATGAAAGGAGCTGGCACCTCACTCTCTTTGAATCTTCTTTATCATGCTAAGAGGAGCAGGAAAAAGCAAAAAATTTCAGAATTGCACCTTGCAATGCGGAGAAATTACTGTTTGTGCATTTACAATATTCATTGATTTTTGCCATTGAAAAACGTCCAGAAATGATTGTAGCTACTGACTGAATGAAAGGAGCTGGCATCTCACTCTCCTTGAATCTTCTTTATCATGCTAAGAGGAGCAGGAAAAAGCAAAAAATTTCAGAATTGCACCTTGCAATGCGGAGAAATTACTGTTTGTGCATTTACAATATTCATTGATTTTTGCCATTGAAAAATGTCCAGAAATGATTGAAGCTACTGACTGAATGAAAGGAGCTGGCATCTCACTCTCTTTGAATCTTCTTTATCATGCTAAGAGGAGCAGGAAAAAGCAAAAAATTTCAGAATTGCACCTTGCAATGCGGAGAAATTACTGTTTGTGCATTTACAATATTCATTGATTTTTGCCATTGAAAAACATCATGTTATTCATATACCAGAAATGATTGAAGCTACTGACTGAAGGAAAGGAGCTGGCATCTCACTCTCTTTGAATCTTCTTTATCATGCTAAGAGGAGCAGGAAAAAGCAAAAAATTTCAGAATTGCACCTTGCAATGCGGAGAAATTACTGTTTGTGCATTTACAATATTCATTGATTTTTGCGATTGAAAAACATCATGTTATTCATATACCAGAAATGATTGAAGCTACTGACTGAATGAAAGGAGCTGGCATCTCACTCTCTTTGAATCTTCTTTATCATGCTAAGAGGAGCAGGAAAAAGCAAAAAATTTCAGAATTGCACCTTGCAATGCGGAGAAATTACAGTTTGTGCATTTACAATATTCATTGATTTTTGCCATTGACAAACGTCCAGAAATGATTGAAGCTACTGACTGAATGAAAGGAGCTGGCATCTCACTCTCTTTGAATCTTCTTTATCATGCTAAGAGGAGCAGGAAAAAGCAAAAAATTTCAGAATTGCACCTTGCAATGCGGAGAAATTACTGTTTGTGCATTTACAATATTCATTGATTTTTGCCATTGAAAAACGTCCAGAAATGATTGAAGGTACTGACTGAATGAAAGGAGCTGGCATCTCACTCTCTTTGAATCTTCTTTATCATGCTAAGAGGAGCAGGAAAAAGCAAAAAATTTCAGAATTGCACCTTGCAATGCGGAGAAATTACTGTTTGTGCATTTACAATATTCATTGATTTTTGCCATTGAAAAACGTCCAGAAATGATTGAAGCTACTGACTGAATGAAAGGAGCTGGCATCTCACTCTCTTTGAATCTTCTTTATCATGCTAAGAGGAGCAGGAAAAAGCAAAAAATTTCAGAATTGCACCTTGCAATGCGGAGAAATTACTGTTTGTGCATTTACAATATTCATTGATTTTTGCCATTGAAAAATGTCCAGAAATGATTGAAGCTACTGACTGAATGAAAGGAGCTGGCATCTCACTCTCTTTGAATCTTCTTTATCATGCTAAGAGGAGCAGGAAAAAGCAAAAAATTTCAGAATTGCGCCTTGCAATGCGGAGAAATTACTGTTTGTGCATTTACAAAATTCATTGATTTTTGCCATTGAAAAACATCATGTTATTCATATACCAGAAATGATTGAAGCTACTGACTGAAGGAAAGGATCTGGCATCTCACTCTCTTTGAATCTTCTTTATCATGCTTAGAGGAGCAGGAAAAAGCAAAAAATTTCAGAATTGCACCTTGCAATGCGGAGAAATTACTGTTTGTGCATTTACAATATTCATTGATTTTTGCCATTGAAAAACGACCAGAAATGATTGAAGCTACTGACTGAATGAAAGGAGCTGGCATCTCACTCTCTTTGAATCTTCTTTATCATGCTAAGAGGAGCAGGAAAAAGCAAAAAATTTCAGAATTGCACCTTGCAATGCGGAGAAATTACTGTTTGTGCATTTACAATATTCATTGATTTTTGCGATTGAAAAACATCATGTTATTCATATACCAGAAATGATTGAAGCTACTGACTGAATGAAAGGAGCTGGCATCTCACTCTCTTTGAATCTTCTTTATCATGCTAAGAGGAGCAGGAAAAAGCAAAAAATTTCAGAATTGCACCTTGCAATGCGGAGAAATTACTGTTTGTGCATTTACAATATTCATTGATTTTTGCCATTGAAAAACGTCCAGAAATGATTGAAGCTACTGACTGAATGAAAGGAGCTGGCATCTCACTCTCTTTGAATCTTCTTTATCATGCTAAGAGGAGCAGGAAAAAGCAAAAAATTTCAGAATTGCACCTTGCAATGCGGAGAAATTACAGTTTGTGCATTTACAATATTCATTGATTTTTGCCATTGAAAAACGTCCAGAAATGATTGAAGCTACTGACTGAATGAAAGGAGCTGGCATCTCACTCTCTTTGAATCTTCTTTATCATGCTAAGAGGAGCAGGAAAAAGCAAAAAATTTCAGAATTGCACCTTGCAATGCGGAGAAATTACTGTTTGTGAATTTACAATATTCGTTGATTTTTGCCATTGAAAAACGTCCAGAAATGATTGAAGCTACTGACTGAATGAAAGGAGCTGGCATCTCACTCTCTTTGAATCTTCTTTATCATGCTAAGAGGAGCAGGAAAAAGTAAAAAATTTCAGAATTGCACCTTGCAATGCGGAGAAATTACAGTTTGTGCATTTACAATATTCATTGATTTTTGCCATTGAAAAACGTCCAGAAATGATTGAAGCTACTGACTGAATGAAAGGAGCTGGCATCTCACTCTCTTTGAATCTTCTTTATCATGCTAAGAGGAGCAGGAAAAAGCAAAAAATTTCAGAATTGCACCTTGCAATGCGGAGAAATTACTGTTTGTGCATTTACAATATTCATTGATTTTTGCCATTGAAAAACATGTTATTCATATACCAGAAATGTTTGAAGCTCCTGACTGAATGAAAGGAGCTGGCACCTCACTCTCTTTGAATCTTCTTTATCATGCTAAGAGGAGCAGGAAAAAGCAAAAAATTTCAGAATTGCACCTTGCAATGCGGAGAAATTACTGTTTGTGCATTTACAATATTCATTGATTTTTGCCATTGAAAAACGTCCAGAAATGATTGTAGCTACTGACTGAATGAAAGGAGCTGGCATCTCACTCTCCTTGAATCTTCTTTATCATGCTAAGAGGAGCAGGAAAAAGCAAAAAATTTCAGAATTGCACCTTGCAATGCGGAGAAATTACTGTTTGTGCATTTACAATATTCATTGATTTTTGCCATTGAAAAATGTCCAGAAATGATTGAAGCTACTGACTGAATGAAAGGAGCTGGCATCTCACTCTCTTTGAATCTTCTTTATCATGCTAAGAGGAGCAGGAAAAAGCAAAAAATTTCAGAATTGCGCCTTGCAATGCGGAGAAATTACTGTTTGTGCATTTACAAAATTCATTGATTTTTGCCATTGAAAAACATCATGTTATTCATATACCAGAAATGATTGAAGCTACTGACTGAAGGAAAGGAGCTGGCATCTCACTCTCTTTGAATCTTCTTTATCATGCTAAGAGGAGCAGGAAAAAGCAAAAAATTTCAGAATTGCACCTTGCAATGCGGAGAAATTACTGTTTGTGCATTTACAATATTCATTGATTTTTGCCATTGACAAACGTCCAGAAATGATTGAAGCTACTGACTGAATGAAAGGAGCTGGCATCTCACTCTCTTTGAATCTTCTTTATCATGCTAAGAGGAGCAGGAAAAAGCAAAAAATTTCAGAATTGCACCTTGCAATGCGGAGAAATTACAGTTTGTGCATTTACAATATTCATTGATTTTTGCCATTGACAAACGTCCAGAAATGATTGAAGCTACTGACTGAATGAAAGGAGCTGGCATCTCACTCTCTTTGAATCTTCTTTATCATGCTAAGAGGAGCAGGAAAAAGCAAAAAATTTCAGAATTGCACCTTGCAATGCGGAGAAATTACTGTTTGTGCATTTACAATATTCATTGATTTTTGCCATTGAAAAACGTCCAGAAATGATTGAAGGTACTGACTGAATGAAAGGAGCTGGCATCTCACTCTCTTTGAATCTTCTTTATCATGCTAAGAGGAGCAGGAAAAAGCAAAAAATTTCAGAATTGCACCTTGCAATGCGGAGAAATTACTGTTTGTGCATTTACAATATTCATTGATTTTTGCCATTGAAAAACGTCCAGAAATGATTGAAGCTACTGACTGAATGAAAGGAGCTGGCATCTCACTCTCTTTGAATCTTCTTTATCATGCTAAGAGGAGCAGGAAAAAGCAAAAAATTTCAGAATTGCACCTTGCAATGCGGAGAAATTACTGTTTGTGCATTTACAATATTCATTGATTTTTGCCATTGAAAAATGTCCAGAAATGATTGAAGCTACTGACTGAATGAAAGGAGCTGGCATCTCACTCTCTTTGAATCTTCTTTATCATGCTAAGAGGAGCAGGAAAAAGCAAAAAATTTCAGAATTGCGCCTTGCAATGCGGAGAAATTACTGTTTGTGCATTTACAAAATTCATTGATTTTTGCCATTGAAAAACATCATGTTATTCATATACCAGAAATGATTGAAGCTACTGACTGAAGGAAAGGATCTGGCATCTCACTCTCTTTGAATCTTCTTTATCATGCTTAGAGGAGCAGGAAAAAGCAAAAAATTTCAGAATTGCACCTTGCAATGCGGAGAAATTACTGTTTGTGCATTTACAATATTCATTGATTTTTGCCATTGAAAAACGACCAGAAATGATTGAAGCTACTGACTGAATGAAAGGAGCTGGCATCTCACTCTCTTTGAATCTTCTTTATCATGCTAAGAGGAGCAGGAAAAAGCAAAAAATTTCAGAATTGCACCTTGCAATGCGGAGAAATTACTGTTTGTGCATTTACAATATTCATTGATTTTTGCGATTGAAAAACATCATGTTATTCATATACCAGAAATGATTGAAGCTACTGACTGAATGAAAGGAGCTGGCATCTCACTCTCTTTGAATCTTCTTTATCATGCTAAGAGGAGCAGGAAAAAGTAAAAAATTTCAGAATTGCACCTTGCAATGCGGAGAAATTACTGTTTGTGCATTTACAATATTCATTGATTTTTGCCATTGAAAAACATCCAGAAATGATTGAAGCTACTGACTGAATGAAAGGAGCTGGCATCTCACTCTCTTTGAATCTTCTTTATCATGCTAAGAGGAGCAGGAAAAAGCAAAAAATTTCAGAATTGCACCTTGCAATGCGGAGAAATTACTGTTTGTGCATTTACAATATTCATTGATTTTTGCTATTGAAAAACATCATGTTATTCATATACCAGAAATGATTGAAGCTACTGACTGAATGAAAGGAGCTGGCATCTCACTCTCTTTGAATCTTCTTTATCATGCTAAGAGGAGCAGGAAAAAGCAAAAAATTTCAGAATTGCACCTTGCAATGCGGAGAAATTACAGTTTGTGCATTTACAATATTCATTGATTTTTGCCATTGAAAAACGTCCAGAAATGATTGAAGCTACTGACTGAATGAAAGGAGCTGGCATCTCACTCTCTTTGAATCTTCTTTATCATGCTAAGAGGAGCAGGAAAAAGCAAAAAATTTCAGAATTGCACCTTGCAATGCGGAGAAATTACTGTTTGTGCATTTACAATATTCATTGATTTTTGCCATTGAAAAACGTCCAGAAATGATTGAAGGTACTGACTGAAGGAAAGGAGCTGGCATCTCACTCTCTTTGAATCTTCTTTATCATGCTAAGAGGAGCAGGAAAAAGCAAAAAATTTCAGAATTGCGCCTTGCAATGCGGAGAAATTACTGTTTGTGCATTTACAAAATTCATTGATTTTTGCCATTGAAAAACATCATGTTATTCATATACCAGAAATGATTGAAGCTACTGACTGAAGGAAAGGAGCTGGCATCTCACTCTATTTGAATCTTCTTTATCATGCTAAGAGGAGCAGGAAAAAGCAAAAAATTTCAGAATTGCACCTTGCAATGCGGAGAAATTACAGTTTGTGCATTTACAATATTCATTGATTTTTGCCATTGAAAAACGTCCAGAAATGATTGAAGCTACTGACTGAATGAAAGGAGCTGGCATCTCACTCTCTTTGAATCTTCTTTATCATGCTAAGAGGAGCAGGAAAAAGCAAAAAATTTCAGAATTGCACCTTGCAATGCGGAGAAATTACTGTTTGTGCATTTACAATATTCATTGATTTTTGCCATTGAAAAACGTCCAGAAATGATTGAAGCTACTGACTGAATGAAAGGAGCTGGCATCTCACTCTCTTTGAATCTTCTTTATCATGCTAAGAGGAGCAGGAAAAAGCAAAAAATTTCAGAATTGCACCTTGCAATGCGGAGAAATTACTGTTTGTGCATTTACAATATTCATTGATTTTTGCAATTGAAAAACATCATGTTATTCATATACCAGAAATGATTGAAGCTACTGACTGAATGAAAGGAGCTGGCATCTCACTCTCTTTGAATCTTCTTTATCATGCTAAGAGGAGCAGGAAAAAGTAAAAAATTTCAGAATTGCACCTTGCAATGTGGAGAAATTACTGTTTGTGCATTTATAATATTCAATGATTTTTGCCATTGAAAAACGTCCAGAAATGATTGAAGCTACTGACTGAACGAAAGGAGCTGGCATCTCACTCTCTTTGAATCTTCTTTATCATGCTAAGAGGAGCAGGAAAAAGCAAAAAATTTCAGAATTGCACCTTGCAATGCGGAGAAATTACTGTTTGTGCATTTACAATATTCATTGATTTTTGCCATTGAAAAACATCATGTTATTCATGTACCAGAAATGTTTGAAGCTACTGACTGAATGAAAGGAGCTGGCATCTCACTCTCTTTGAATCTTCTTTATCATGCTAAGAGGAGCAGGAAAAAGCAAAAAATTTCAGAATTGCACATTGCAATGCGGAGAAATTACTGTTTGTGCATTTACAATATTCATTGATTTTTGCCATTGAAAAACGTCCAGAAATGATTGAAGCTACTGACTGAATGAAAGGAGCTGGCATCTCACTCTCTTTGAATCTTCTTTATCATGCTAAGAGGAGCAGGAAAAAGCAAAAAATTTCAGAATTGCACCTTGCAATGCGGAGAAATTACTGTTTGTGCATTTACAATATTCATTGATTTTTGCCATTGAAAAACGTCCAGAAATGATTGAAGCTACTGACTGAATGAAAGGAGCTGGCATCTCACTCTCTTTGAATCTTCTTTATCATGCTAAGAGGAGCAGGAAAAAGCAAAAAATTTCAGAATTGCACCTTGCAATGCGGAGAAATTACTGTTTGTGCATTTACAATATTCATTGATTTTTGCCATTGAAAAATGTCCAGAAATGATTGAAGCTACTGACTGAATGAAAGGAGCTGGCATCTCACTCTCTTTGAATCTTCTTTATCATGCTAAGAGGAGCAGGAAAAAGCAAAAAATTTCAGAATTGCACCTTGCAATGCGGAGAAATTACTGTTTGTGCATTTACAATATTCATTGATTTTTGCTATTGAAAAACATCATGTTATTCATATACCAGAAATGATTGAAGCTACTGACTGAATGAAAGGAGCTGGCATCTCACTCTCTTTGAATCTTCTTTATCATGCTAAGAGGAGCAGGAAAAAGTAAAAAATTTCAGAATTGCACCTTGCAATGCGGAGAAATTACAGTTTGTGCATTTACAATATTCATTGATTTTTGCCATTGAAAAACGTCCAGAAATGATTGAAGCTACTGACTGAATGAAAGGAGCTGGCATCTCACTCTCTTTGAATCTTCTTTATCATGCTAAGAGGAGCAGGAAAAAGCAAAAAATTTCAGAATTGCACCTTGCAATGCGGAGAAATTACTGTTTGTGCATTTACAATATTCATTGATTTTTGCCATTGAAAAACGTCCAGAAATGATTGAAGGTACTGACTGAATGAAAGGAGCTGGTATCTCACTCTCTTTGAATCTTCTTTATCATGCTAAGAGGAGCAGGAAAAAGCAAAAAATTTCAGAATTGCACCTTGCAATGCGGAGAAATTACTGTTTGTGCATTTACAATATTCATTGATTTTTGCCATTGAAAAACGTCCAGAAATGATTGAAGCTACTGACTGAATGAAAGGAGCTGGCATCTCACTCTCTTTGAATCTTCTTTATCATGCTAAGAGGAGCAGGAAAAAGCAAAAAATTTCAGAATTGCACCTTGCAATGCGGAGAAATTACTGTTTGTGCATTTACAATATTCATTGATTTTTGCCATTGAAAAATGTCCAGAAATGATTGAAGCTACTGACTGAATGAAAGGAGCTGGCATCTCACTCTCTTTGAATCTTCTTTATCATGCTAAGAGGAGCAGGAAAAAGCAAAAAATTTCAGAATTGCGCCTTGCAATGCGGAGAAATTACTGTTTGTGCATTTACAAAATTCATTGATTTTTGCCATTGAAAAACATCATGTTATTCATATACCAGAAATGATTGAAGCTACTGACTGAAGGAAAGGATCTGGCATCTCACTCTCTTTGAATCTTCTTTATCATGCTTAGAGGAGCAGGAAAAAGCAAAAAATTTCAGAATTGCACCTTGCAATGCGGAGAAATTACTGTTTGTGCATTTACAATATTCATTGATTTTTGCCATTGAAAAACGTCCAGAAATGATTGAAGCTACTGACTGAATGAAAGGAGCTGGCATCTCACTCTCTTTGAATCTTCTTTATCATGCTAAGAGGAGCAGGAAAAAGCAAAACATTTCAGAATTGCACCTTGCAATGCGGAGAAATTACTGTTTGTGCATTTACAATATTCATTGATTTTTGCGATTGAAAAACATCATGTTATTCATATACCAGAAATGATTGAAGCTACTGACTGAATGAAAGGAGCTGGCATCTCACTCTCTTTGAATCTTCTTTATCATGCTAAGAGGAGCAGGAAAAAGTAAAAAATTTCAGAATTGCACCTTGCAATGCGGAGAAATTACTGTTTGTGCATTTACAATATTCAATGATTTTTGCCATTGAAAAACGTCCAGAAATGATTGAAGCTACTGACTGAATGAAATGAGCTGGCATCTCACTCTCTTTGAATCTTGTTTATCATGCTAAGAGGAGCAGGAAAAAGCAAAAAATTTCAGAATTGCACCTTGCAATGCGGAGAAATTACTGTTTGTGCATTTACAATATTCATTGATTTTTGCCATTGAAAAACGTCCAGAAATGATTGAAGCTACTGACTGAATGAAAGGAGCTGGCATCTCACTCTCTTTGAATCTTCTTTATCATGCTAAGAGGAGCAGGAAAAAGCAAAAAATTTCAGAATTGCACCTTGCAATGCGGAGAAATTACTGTTTGTGCATTTACAATATTCATTGATTTTTGCCATTGAAAAACATCATGTTATTCATATACCAGAAATGATTGAAGCTACTGACTGAATGAAAGGAGCTGACATCTCACTCTCTTTGAATCTTCTTTATCATGCTAAGAGGAGCAGTAAAAAGTAAAAAATTTCAGAATTGCACCTTGCAATGTGGAGAAATTACTGTTTGTGCATTTATAATATTCAATGATTTTTGCCATTGAAAAACGTCCAGAAATGATTGAAGCTACTGACTGAACGAAAGGAGCTGGCATCTCACTCTCTTTGAATCTTCTTTATCATGCTAAGAGGAGCAGGAAAAAGCAAAAAATTTCAGAATTGCACCTTGCAATGCGGAGAAATTACTGTTTGTGCATTTACAATATTCATTGATTTTTGCCATTGAAAAACATCATGTTATTCATGTACCAGAAATGTTTGAAGCTACTGACTGAATGAAAGGAGCTGGCATCTCACTCTCTTTGAATCTTCTTTATCATGCTAAGAGGAGCAGGAAAAAGCAAAAAATTTCAGAATTGCACATTGCAATGCGGAGAAATTACTGTTTGTGCATTTACAATATTCATTGATTTTTGCCATTGAAAAACGTCCAGAAATGATTGAAGCTACTGACTGAATGAAAGGAGCTGGCATCTCACTCTCTTTGAATCTTCTTTATCATGCTAAGAGGAGCAGGAAAAAGCAAAAAATTTCAGAATTGCACCTTGCAATGCGGAGAAATTACTGTTTGTGCATTTACAATATTCATTGATTTTTGCCATTGAAAAACGTCCAGAAATGATTGAAGCTACTGACTGAATGAAAGGAGCTGGCATCTCACTCTCTTTGAATCTTCTTTATCATGCTAAGAGGAGCAGGAAAAAGCAAAAAATTTCAGAATTGCACCTTGCAATGCGGAGAAATTACTGTTTGTGCATTTACAATATTCATTGATTTTTGCCATTGAAAAATGTCCAGAAATGATTGAAGCTACTGACTGAATGAAAGGAGCTGGCATCTCATTCTCTTTGAATCTTCTTTATCATGCTAAGAGGAGCAGGAAAAAGCAAAAAATTTCAGAATTGCGCCTTGCAATGCGGAGAAATTACTGTTTGTGCATTTACAAAATTCATTGATTTTTGCCATTGAAAAACATCATGTTATTCATATACCAGAAATGATTGAAGCTACTGACTGAAGGAAAGGATCTGGCATCTCACTCTCTTTGAATCTTCTTTATCATGCTAAGAGGAGCAGGAAAAAGCAAAAATTTCAGAATTGCACCTTGCAATGCGGAGAAATTACTGTTTGTGCATTTACAATATTCATTGATTTTTGCCATTGAAAAACGTCCAGAAATGATTGAAGCTACTGACTGAATGAAAGGAGCTGGCATCTCACTCTCTTTGAATCTTCTTTATCATGCTAAGAGGAGCAGGAAAAAGCAAAAAATTTCAGAATTGCACCTTGCAATGCGGAGAAATTACTGTTTGTGCATTTACAATATTCATTGATTTTTGCCATTGAAAAACGTCCAGAAATGATTGAAGCTACTGACTGAATGAAAGGAGCTGGCATCTCACTCTCTTTGAATCTTCTTTATCATGCTAAGAGGAGCAGGAAAAAGCAAAAAATTTCAGAATTGCACCTTGCAATGCGGAGAAATTACTGTTTGTGCATTTACAATATTCATTGATTTTTGCCATTGAAAAATGTCCAGAAATGATTGAAGCTACTGACTGAATGAAAGGAGCTGGCATCTCACTCTCTTTGAATCTTCTTTATCATGCTAAGAGGAGCAGGAAAAAGCAAAAAATTTCAGAATTGCGCCTTGCAATGCGGAGAAATTACTGTTTGTGCATTTACAAAATTCATTGATTTTTGCCATTGAAAAATATCATGTTATTCATATACCAGAAATGATTGAAGCTACTGACTGAAGGAAAGGATCTGGCATCTCACTCTCTTTGAATCTTCTTTATCATGCTAAGAGGAGCAGGAAAAAGCAAAAAATTTCAGAATTGCACCTTGCAATGCAGAGAAATTACTGTTTGTGCATTTACAATATTCATTGATTTTTGTCATTGAAAAACGTCCAGAAATGATTGAAGCTACTGACTGAATGAAAGGAGCTGGCATCTCACTCTCTTTGAATCTTCTTTATCATGCTAAGAGGAGCAGGAAAAAGCAAAAAATTTCAGAATTGCACCTTGCAATGCGGAGAAATTACTGTTTGTGCATTTACAATATTCATTGATTTTTGCCATTGAAAAATGTCCAGAAATGATTGAAGCTACTGACTGAATGAAAGGAGCTGGCATCTCACTCTCTTTGAATTTTCTTTATCATGCTAAGAGGAGCAGGAAAAAGCAAAAAATTTCAGAATTGCACATTGCAATGCGGAGAAATTACTGTTTGTGCATTTACAATATTCATTGATTTTTGCCATTGAAAAACGTCCAGAAATGATTGAAGCTACTGACTGAATGAAAGGAGCTGGCATCTCACTCTCTTTGAATCTTCTTTATCATGCTAAGAGGAGCAGGAAAAAGCAAAAAATTTCAGAATTGCACCTTGCAATGCGGAGAAATTACTGTTTGTGGATTTACAATATTCATTGATTTTTGCCATTGAAAAATGTCCAGAAATGATTGAAGCTACTGACTGAATGAAAGGAGCTGGCATCTCACTCTCTTTGAATCTTCTTTATCATGCTAAGAGGAGCAGGAAAAAGCAAAAAATTTCAGAATTGCGCCTTGCAATGCGGAGAAATTACTGTTTGTGCATTTACAAAATTCATTGATTTTTGCCATTGAAAAACATCATGTTATTCATATACCAGAAATGATTGAAGCTACTGACTGAAGGAAAGGATCTGGCATCTCACTCTCTTTGAATCTTCTTTATCATGCTAAGAGGAGCAGGAAAAAGCAAAAAATTTCAGAATTGCACCTTGCAATGCGGAGAAATTACTGTTTGTGCATTTACAATATTCATTGATTTTTGCCATTGAAAAACGTCCAGAAATGATTGAAGCTACTGACTGAATGAAAGGAGCTGGCATCTCACTCTCTTTGAATCTTCTTTATCATGCTAAGAGGAGCAGGAAAAAGCAAAAAATTTCAGAATTGCACCTTGCAATGCGGAGAAATTACTGTTTGTGCATTTACAATATTCATTGATTTTTGCCATTGAAAAACGTCCAGAAATGATTGAAGCTACTGACTGAATGAAAGGAGCTGGCATCTCACTCTCTTTGAATCTTCTTTATCATGCTAAGAGGAGCAGGAAAAAGCAAAAAATTTCAGAATTGCACCTTGCAATGCGGAGAAATTACTGTTTGTGCATTTACAATATTCATTGATTTTTGCCATTGAAAAATGTCCAGAAATGATTGAAGCTACTGACTGAATGAAAGGAGCTGGCATCTCACTCTCTTTGAATCTTCTTTATCATGCTAAGAGGAGCAGGAAAAAGCAAAAAATTTCAGAATTGCGCCTTGCAATGCGGAGAAATTACTGTTTGTGCATTTACAAAATTCATTGATTTTTGCCATTGAAAAATATCATGTTATTCATATACCAGAAATGATTGAAGCTACTGACTGAAGGAAAGGATCTGGCATCTCACTCTCTTTGAATCTTCTTTATCATGCTAAGAGGAGCAGGAAAAAGCAAAAAATTTCAGAATTGCACCTTGCAATGCGGAGAAATTACTGTTTGTGCATTTACAATATTCATTGATTTTTGCCATTGAAAAACGTCCAGAAATGATTGAAGCTACTGACTGAATGAAAGGAGCTGGCATCTCACTCTCTTTGAATCTTCTTTATCATGCTAAGAGGAGCAGGAAAAAGCAAAAAATTTCAGAATTGCACCTTGCAATGCGGAGAAATTACAGTTTGTGCATTTACAATATTCATTGATTTTTGCGATTGAAAAACATCATGTTATTCATATACCAGAAATGATTGAAGCTACTGACTGAATGAAAGGAGCTGGCATCTCACTCTCTTTGAATCTTCTTTATCATGCTAAGAGGAGCAGGAAAAAGTAAAAAATTTCAGAATTGCACCTTGCAATGCGGAGAAATTACTGTTTGTGCATTTACAATATTCAATGATTTTTGCCATTGAAAAACGTCCAGAAATGATTGAAGCTACTGACTGAATGAAAGGAGCTGGCATCTCACTCTCTTTGAATCTTGTTTATCATGCTAAGAGGAGCAGGAAAAAGCAAAAAATTTCAGAATTGCACCTTGCAATGCGGAGAAATTACTGTTTGTGCATTTACAATATTCATTGATTTTTGCCATTGAAAAACGTCCAGAAATGATTGAAGCTACTGACTGAATGAAAGGAGCTGGCGTCTCACTCTCTTTGAATCTTCTTTATCATGCTAAGAGGAGCAGGAAAAAGCAAAAAATTTCAGAATTGCACCTTGCAATGCGGAGAAATTACTGTTTGTGCATTTACAATATTCATTGATTTTTGCGATTGAAAAACATCATGTTATTCATATACCAGAAATGATTGAAGCTACTGACTGAATGAAAGGAGCTGGCATCTCACTCTCTTTGAATCTTCTTTATCATGCTAAGAGGAGCAGGAAAAAGCAAAAAATTTCAGAATTGCACCTTGCAATGCGGAGAAATTACAGTTTGTGCATTTACAATATTCATTGATTTTTGCCATTGAAAAACGTCCAGAAATGATTGAAGCCACTGACTGAATGAAAGGAGCTGGCATCTCACTCTCTTTGAATCTTCTTTATCATGCTAAGAGGAGCAGGAAAAAGCAAAAAATTTCAGAATTGCACCTTGCAATGCGGAGAAATTACTGTTTGTGCATTTACAATATTCATTGATTTTTGCCATTGAAAAACGTCCAGAAATGATTGAAGGTACTGACTGAATGAAAGGAGCTGGCATCTCACTCTCTTTGAATCTTCTTTATCATGCTAAGAGGAGCAGGACAAAGCAAAAAATTTCAGAATTGCACCTTGCAATGCGGAGAAATTACTGTTTGTGCATTTACAATATTCATTGATTTTTGCCATTGAAAAACGTCCAGAAATGATTGAAGCTACTGACTGAATGAAAGGAGCTGGCATCTCACTCTCTTTGAATCTTCTTTATCATGCTAAGAGGAGCAGGAAAAAGCAAAAAATTTCAGAATTGCACCTTGCAATGCGGAGAAATTACTGTTTGTGCATTTACAATATTCATTGATTTTTGCCATTGAAAAATGTCCAGAAATGATTGAAGCTACTGACTGAATGAAAGGAGCTGGCATCTCACTCTCTTTGAATCTTCTTTATCATGCTAAGAGGAGCAGGAAAAAGCAAAAAATTTCAGAATTGCGCTTTGCAATGCGGAGAAATTACTGTTTGTGCATTTACAAAATTCATTGATTTTTGCCATTGAAAAACATCATGTTATTCATATACCAGAAATGATTGAAGCTACTGACTGAAGGAAAGGATATGGCATCTCACTCTCTTTGAATCTTCTTTATCATGCTTAGAGGAGCAGGAAAAAGCAAAAAATTTCAGAATTGCACCTTGCAATGCGGAGAAATTACTGTTTGTGCATTTACAATATTCATTGATTTTTGCCATTGAAAAACGTCCAGAAATGATTGAAGCTACTGACTGAATGAAAGGAGCTGGCATCTCACTCTCTTTGAATCTTCTTTATCATGCTAAGAGGAGCAGGAAAAAGCAAAAAATTTCAGAATTGCACCTTGCAATGCGGAGAAATTACTGTTTGTGCATTTACAATATTCATTGATTTTTGCCATTGAAAAATGTCCAGAAATGATTGAAGCTACTGACTGAATGAAAGGAGCTGGCATCTCACTCTCTTTGAATCTTCTTTATCATGCTAAGAGGAGCAGGAAAAAGCAAAAAATTTCAGAATTGCGCCTTGCAATGCGGAGAAATTACTGTTTGTGCATTTACAAAATTCATTGATTTTTGCCATTGAAAAACATCATGTTATTCATATACCAGAAATGATTGAAGCTACTGACTGAAGGAAAGGATCTGGCATCTCACTCTCTTTGAATCTTCTTTATCATGCTAAGAGGAGCAGGAAAAAGCAAAAAATTTCAGAATTGCACCTTGCAATGCGAAGAAATTACTGTTTGTGCATTTACAATATTCATTGATTTTTGCCATTGAAAAACGTCCAGAAATGATTGAAGCTACTGACTGAATGAAAGGAGCTGGCATCTCACTCTCTTTGAATCTTCTTTATCATGCTAAGAGGAGCAGGAAAAAGCAAAAAATTTCAGAATTGCACCTTGCAATGCGGAGAAATTACAGTTTGTGCATTTACAATATTCATTGATTTTTGCGATTGAAAAACATCATGTTATTCATATACCAGAAATGATTGAAGCTACTGACTGAATGAAAGGAGCTGGCATCTCACTCTCTTTGAATCTTCTTTATCATGCTAAGAGGAGCAGGAAAAAGTAAAAAATTTCAGAATTGCACCTTGCAATGCGGAGAAATTACTGTTTGTGCATTTACAATATTCAATGATTTTTGCCATTGAAAAACGTCCAGAAATGATTGAAGCTACTGACTGAATGAAAGGAGCTGGCATCTCACTCTCTTTGAATCTTGTTTATCATGCTAAGAGGAGCAGGAAAAAGCAAAAAATTTCAGAATTGCACCTTGCAATGCGGAGAAATTACTGTTTGTGCAATTACAATATTCATTGATTTTTGCCATTGAAAAACGTCCAGAAATGATTGAAGCTACTGACTGAATGAAAGGAGCTGGCATCTCACTCTCTTTGAATCTTCTTTATCATGCTAAGAGGAGCAGGAAAAAGCAAAAAATTTCAGAATTGCACCTTGCAATGCGGAGAAATTACTGTTTGTGCATTTACAATATTCATTGATTTTTGCTATTGAAAAACATCATGTTATTCATATACCAGAAATGATTGAAGCTACTGACTGAATGAAAGGAGCTGGCATCTCACTCTCTTTGAATCTTCTTTATCATGCTAAGAGGAGCAGGAAAAAGCAAAAAATTTCAGAATTGCATCTTGCAATGCGGAGAAATTACAGTTTGTGCATTTACAATATTCATTGATTTTTGCCATTGAAAAACGTCCAGAAATGATTGAAGCTACTGACTGAATGAAAGGAGCTGGCATCTCACTCTCTTTGAATCTTCTTTATCATGCTAAGAGGAGCAGGAAAAAGCAAAAAATTTCAGAATTGCACCTTGCAATGCGGAGAAATTACTGTTTGTGCATTTACAATATTCATTGATTTTTGCCATTGAAAAACGTCCAGAAATGATTGAAGGTACTGACTGAATGAAAGGAGCTGGCATCTCACTCTCTTTGAATCTTCTTTATCATGCTAAGAGGAGCAGGAAAAAGCAAAAAATTTCAGAATTGCACCTTGCAATGCGGAGAAATTACTGTTTGTGCATTTACAATATTCATTGATTTTTGCCATTGAAAAACGTCCAGAAATGATTGAAGCTACTGACTGAATGAAAGGAGCTGGCATCTCACTCTCTTTGAATCTTCTTTATCATGCTAAGAGGAGCAGGAAAAAGCAAAAAATTTCAGAATTGCACCTTGCAATGCGGAGAAATTACTGTTTGTGCATTTACAATATTCATTGATTTTTGCCATTGAAAAATGTCCAGAAATGATTGAAGCTACTGACTGAATGAAAGGAGCTGGCATCTCACTCTCTTTGAATCTTCTTTATCATGCTAAGAGGAGCAGGAAAAAGCAAAAAATTTCAGAATTGCGCCTGGCAATGCGGAGAAATTACTGTTTGTGAATTTACAAAATTCATTGATTTTTGCCATTGAAAAACATCATGTTATTCATATACCAGAAATGATTGAAGCTACTGACTGAAGGAAAGGATATGGCATCTCACTCTCTTTGAATCTTCTTTATCATGCTTAGAGGAGCAGGAAAAAGCAAAAAATTTCAGAATTGCACCTTGCAATGCGGAGAAATTACTGTTTGTGCATTTACAATATTCATTGATTTTTGCCATTGAAAAACGTCCAGAAATGATTGAAGCTACTGACTGAATGAAAGGAGCTGGCATCTCACTCTCTTTGAATCTTCTTTATCATGCTAAGAGGAGCAGGAAAAAGCAAAAAATTTCAGAATTGCACCTTGCAATGCGGAGAAATTACTGTTTGTGCATTTACAATATTCATTGATTTTTGCGATTGAAAAACATCATGTTATTCATATACCAGAAATGATTGAAGCTACTGACTGAATGAAAGGAGCTGGCATCTCACTCTCTTTGAATCTTCTTTATCATGCTAAGAGGAGCAGGAAAAAGTAAAAAATTTCAGAATTGCACCTTGCAATGCGGAGAAATTACTGTTTGTGCATTTACAATATTCATTGATTTTTGCCATTGAAAAACGTCCAGAAATGATTGAAGCTACTGACTGAATGAAAGGAGCTGGCATCTCACTCTCTTTGAATCTTCTTTATCATGCTAAGAGGAGCAGGAAAAAGCAAAAAATTTCAGAATTGCACCTTGCAATGCGGAGAAATTACTGTTTGTGCATTTCCAATATTCATTGATTTTTGCTATTGAAAAACATCATGTTATTCATATACCAGAAATGATTGAAGCTACTGACTGAATGAAAGAAGCTGGCATCTCACTCTCTTTGAATCTTCTTTATCATGCTAAGAGGAGCAGGAAAAAGCAAAAAATTTCAGAATTGCACCTTGCAATGCGGAGAAATTACAGTTTGTGCATTTACAATATTCATTGATTTTTGCCATTGAAAAACGTCCAGAAATGATTGAAGCTACTGACTGAATGAAAGGAGCTGGCATCTCACTCTCTTTGAATCTTCTTTATCATGCTAAGAGGAGCAGGAAAAAGCAAAAAATTTCAGAATTGCACCTTGCAATGCGGAGAAATTACTGTTTGTGCATTTACAATATTCATTGATTTTTGCCATTGAAAAAGGTCCAGAAATAATTGAAGGTACTGACTGAATGAAAGGAGCTGGCATCTCACTCTCTTTGAATCTTCTTTATCATGCTAAGAGGAGCAGGAAAAAGCAAAAAATTTCAGAATTGCACCTTGCAATGCGGAGAAATTACTGTTTGTGCATTTACAATATTCATTGATTTTTGCCATTGAAAAATGTCCAGAAATGATTGAAGCTACTGACTGAATGAAAGGAGCTGGCATCTCACTCTCTTTGAATCTTCTTTATCATGCTAAGAGGAGCAGGAAAAAGCAAAAAATTTCAGAATTGCGCCTTGCAATGCGGAGAAATTACTGTTTGTGCATTTACAAAATTCATTGATTTTTGCCATTGAAAAACATCATGTTATTCATATACCAGAAATGATTGAAGCTACTGACTGAAGGAAAGGATCTGGCATCTCACTCTCTTTGAATCTTCTTTATCATGCTTAGAGGAGCAGGAAAAAGCAAAAAATTTCAGAATTGCACCTTGCAATGCGGAGAAATTACTGTTTGTGCATTTACAATATTCATTGATTTTTGCCATTGAAAAACATCCAGAAATGATTGAAGCTACTGACTGAATGAAAGGAGCTGGCATCTCACTCTCTTTGAATCTTCTTTATCATGCTAAGAGGAGCAGGAAAAAGCAAAAAATTTCAGAATTGCACCTTGCAATGCGGAGAAATTACTGTTTGTGCATTTACAATATTCATTGATTTTTGCGATTGAAAAACATCATATTATTCATATACCAGAAATGATTGAAGCTACTGACTGAATGAAAGGAGCTGGCATCTCACTCTGAATCTTCTTTATCATGCTAAGAGGAGCAGGAAAAAGTAAAAAATTTCAGAATTGCACCTTGCAATGCGGAGAAATTACTGTTTGTGCATTTACAATATTCAATGATTTTTGCCATTGAAAAACGTCCAGAAATGATTGAAGCTACTGACTGAATGAAAGGAGCTGGCATCTCACTCTCTTTGAATCTTGTTTATCATGCTAAGAGGAGCAGGAAAAAGCAAAAAATTTCAGAATTGCACCTTGCAATGCGGAGAAATTACTGTTTGTGCATTTACAATATTCATTGATTTTTGCCATTGAAAAACGTCCAGAAATGATTGAAGCTACTGACTGAATGAAAGGAGCTGGCATCTCACTCTCTTTGAATCTTCTTTATCATGCTAAGAGGAGCAGGAAAAAGCAAAAAATTTCAGAATTGCACCTTGCAATGCGGAGAAATTACTGTTTGTGCATTTACAATATTCATTGATTTTTGCCATTGAAAAACATCATGTTATTCATATACCAGAAATGATTGAAGCTACTGACTGAATGAAAGGAGCTGGCATCTCACTCTCTTTGAATCTTCTTTATCATGCTAAGAGGAGCAGGAAAAAGTAAAAAATTTCAGAATTGCACCTTGCAATGCGGAGAAATTACTGTTTGTGCATTTATAATATTCAATGATTTTTGCCATTGAAAAACTTCCAGAAATGATTGAAGCTACTGACTGAACGAAAGGAGCTGGCATCTCACTCTCTTTGAATCTTCTTTATCATGCTAAGAGGAGCAGGAAAAAGCAAAAAATTTCAGAATTGCACCTTGCAATGCGGAGAAATTACTGTTTGTGCATTTACAATATTCATTGATTTTTGCCATTGAAAAACATCATGTTATTCATGTACCAGAAATGTTTGAAGCTACTGACTGAATGAAGGGAGCTGGCATCTCACTCTCTTTGAATCTTCTTTATCATGCTAAGAGGAGCAGGAAAAAGCAAAAAATTTCAGAATTGCACATTGCAATGCGGAGAAATTACTGTTTGTGCATTTACAATATTCATTGATTTTTGCCATTGAAAAACGTCCAGAAATGATTGAAGCTACTGACTGAATGAAAGGAGCTGGCATCTCACTCTCTTTGAATCTTCTTTATCATGCTAAGAGGAGCAGGAAAAAGCAAAAAATTTCAGAATTGCACCTTGCAATGCGGAGAAATTACTGTTTGTGCATTTACAATATTCATTGATTTTTGCCATTGAAAAACGTCCAGAAATGATTGAAGCTACTGACTGAATGAAAGGAGCTGGCATCTCACTCTCTTTGAATCTTCTTTATCATGCTAAGAGGAGCAGGAAAAAGCAAAAAATTTCAGAATTGCACCTTGCAATGCGGAGAAATTACTGTTTGTGCATTTACAATATTCATTGATTTTTGCCATTGAAAAATGTCCAGAAATGATTGAAGCTACTGACTGAATGAAAGGAGCTGGCATCTCACTCTCTTTGAATCTTCTTTATCATGCTAAGAGGAGCAGGAAAAAGCAAAAAATTTCAGAATTGCGCCTTGCAATGCGGAGAAATTACTGTTTGTGCATTTACAAAATTCATTGATTTTTGCCATTGAAAAACATCATGTTATTCATATACCAGAAATGATTGAAGCTACTGACTGAAGGAAAGGATCTGGCATCTCACTCTCTTTGAATCTTCTTTATCATGCTAAGAGGAGCAGGAAAAAGCAAAAAATTTCAGAATTGCACCTTGCAATGCGGAGAAATTACTGTTTGTGCATTTACAATATTCATTGATTTTTGAAATTGAAAAACGTCCAGAAATGATTGAAGCTACTGACTGAATGAAAGGAGCTGGCATCTCACTCTCTTTGAATCTTCTTTATCATGCTAAGAGGAGCAGGAAAAAGCAAAAAATTTCAGAATTGCACCTTGCAATGCGGAGAAATTACTGTTTGTGCATTTACAATATTCATTGATTTTTGCCATTGAAAAATGTCCAGAAATGATTGAAGCTACTGACTGAATGAAAGGAGCTGGCATCTCACTCTCTTTGAATCTTCTTTATCATGCTAAGAGGAGCAGGAAAAAGCAAAAAATTTCAGAATTGCGCCTTGCAATGCGGAGAAATTACTGTTTGTGAATTTACAAAATTCATTGATTTTTGCCATTGAAAAACATCATGTTATTCATATACCAGAAATGATTGAAGCTACTGACTGAAGGAAAGGATATGGCATCTCACTCTCTTTGAATCTTCTTTATCATGCTTAGAGGAGCAGGAAAAAGCAAAAAATTTCAGAATTGCACCTTGCAATGCGGAGAAATTACTGTTTGTGCATTTACAATATTCATTGATTTTTGCCATTGAAAAACGTCCAGAAATGATTGAAGCTACTGACTGAATGAAAGGAGCTGGCATCTCACTCTCTTTGAATCTTCTTTATCATGCTAAGAGGAGCAGGAAAAAGCAAAAAATTTCAGAATTGCACCTTGCAATGCGGAGAAATTACTGTTTGTGCATTTACAATATTCATTGATTTTTGCGATTGAAAAACATCATGTTATTCATATACCAGAAATGATTGAAGCTACTGACTGAATGAAAGGAGCTGGCATCTCACTCTCTTTGAATCTTCTTTATCATGCTAAGAGGAGCAGGAAAAAGCAAAAAATTTCAGAATTGCACCTTGCAATGCGGAGAAATTACTGTTTGTGCATTTACAATATTCATTGATTTTTGCCATTGAAAAATGTCCAGAAATGATTGAAGCTACTGACTGAATGAAAGGAGCTGGCATCTCACTCTCTTTGAATCTTCTTTATCATGCTAAGAGGAGCAGGAAAAAGCAAAAAATTTCAGAATTGCACCTTGCAATGCGGAGAAATTACTGTTTGTGCATTTACAATATTCATTGATTTTTGCCATTGAAAAATGTCCAGAAATGATTGAAGCTACTGACTGAATGAAAGGAGCTGGCATCTCACTCTCTTTGAATCTTCTTTATCATGCTAAGAGGAGCAGGAAAAAGCAAAAAATTTCAGAATTGCGCCTTGCAATGCGGAGAAATTACTGTTTGTGCATTTACAAAATTCATTGATTTTTGCCATTGAAAAACATCATGTTATTCATATACCAGAAATGATTGAAGCTACTGACTGAAGGAAAGGATCTGGCATCTCACTCTCTTTGAATCTTCTTTATCATGCTTAGAGGAGCAGGAAAAAGCAAAAAATTTCAGAATTGCACCTTGCAATGCGGAGAAATTACTGTTTGTGCATTTACAATATTCATTGATTTTTGCCATTGAAAAACATCCAGAAATGATTGAAGCTACTGACTGAATGAAAGGAGCTGGCATCTCACTCTCTTTGAATCTTCTTTATCATGCTAAGAGGAGCAGGAAAAAGCAAAAAATTTCAGAATTGCACCTTGCAATGCGGAGAAATTACTGTTTGTGCATTTACAATATTCATTGATTTTTGCGATTGAAAAACATCATATTATTCATATACCAGAAATGATTGAAGCTACTGACTGAATGAAAGGAGCTGGCATCTCACTCTGAATCTTCTTTATCATGCTAAGAGGAGCAGGAAAAAGTAAAAAATTTCAGAATTGCACCTTGCAATGCGGAGAAATTTCTGTTTGTGCATTTACAATATTCAATGATTTTTGCCTTTGAAAAACGTCCAGAAATGATTGAAGCTACTGACTGAATGAAAGGAGCTGGCATCTCACTCTCTTTGAATCTTGTTTATCATGCTAAGAGGAGCAGGAAAAAGCAAAAAATTTCAGAATTGCACCTTGCAATGCGGAGAAATTACTGTTTGTGCATTTACAATATTCATTGATTTTTGCCATTGAAAAACGTCCAGAAATGATTGAAGCTACTGACTGAATGAAAGGAGCTGGCATCTCACTCTCTTTGAATCTTCTTTATCATGCTAAGAGGAGCAGGAAAAAGCAAAAAATTTCAGAATTGCACCTTGCAATGCGGAGAAATTACTGTTTGTGCATTTACAATATTCATTGATTTTTGCCATTGAAAAACATCATGTTATTCATATACCAGAAATGATTGAAGCTACTGACTGAATGAAAGGAGCTGGCATCTCACTCTCTTTGAATCTTCTTTATCATGCTAAGAGGAGCAGGAAAAAGTAAAAAATTTCAGAATTGCACCTTGCAATGCGGAGAAATTACTGTTTGTGCATTTATAATATTCAATGATTTTTGCCATTGAAAAACTTCCAGAAATGATTGAAGCTACTGACTGAACGAAAGGAGCTGGCATCTCACTCTCTTTGAATCTTCTTTATCATGCTAAGAGGAGCAGGAAAAAGCAAAAAATTTCAGAATTGCACCTTGCAATGCGGAGAAATTACTGTTTGTGCATTTACAATATTCATTGATTTTTGCCATTGAAAAACATCATGTTATTCATGTACCAGAAATGTTTGAAGCTACTGACTGAATGAAAGGAGCTGGCATCTCACTCTCTTTGAATCTTCTTTATCATGCTAAGAGGAGCAGGAAAAAGCAAAAAATTTCAGAATTGCACATTGCAATGCGGAGAAATTACTGTTTGTGCATTTACAATATTCATTGATTTTTGCCATTGAAAAACGTCCAGAAATGATTGAAGCTACTGACTGAATGAAAGGAGCTGGCATCTCACTCTCTTTGAATCTTCTTTATCATGCTAAGAGGAGCAGGAAAAAGCAAAAAATTTCAGAATTGCACCTTGCAATGCGGAGAAATTACTGTTTGTGCATTTACAATATTCATTGATTTTTGCCATTGAAAAACGTCCAGAAATGATTGAAGCTACTGACTGAATGAAAGGAGCTGGCATCTCACTCTCTTTGAATCTTCTTTATCATGCTAAGAGGAGCAGGAAAAAGCAAAAAATTTCAGAATTGCACCTTGGAATGCGGAGAAATTACTGTTTGTGCATTTACAATATTCATTGATTTTTGCCATTGAAAAATGTCCAGAAATGATTGAAGCTACTGACTGAATGAAAGGAGCTGGCATCTCACTCTCTTTGAATCTTCTTTATCATGCTAAGAGGAGCAGGAAAAAGCAAAAAATTTCAGAATTGCGCCTTGCAATGCGGAGAAATTACTGTTTGTGCATTTACAAAATTCATTGATTTTTGCCATTGAAAAACATCATGTTATTCATATACCAGAAATGATTGAAGCTACTGACTGAAGGAAAGGATCTGGCATCTCACTCTCTTTGAATCTTCTTTATCATGCTAAGAGGAGCAGGAAAAAGCAAAAAATTTCAGAATTGCACCTTGCAATGCGGAGAAATTACTGTTTGTGCATTTACAATATTCATTGATTTTTGAAATTGAAAAACGTCCAGAAATGATTGAAGCTACTGACTGAATGAAAGGAGCTGGCATCTCACTCTCTTTGAATCTTCTTTATCATGCTAAGAGGAGCAGGAAAAAGCAAAAAATTTCAGAATTGCACCTTGCAATGCGGAGAAATTACTGTTTGTGCATTTACAATATTCATTGATTTTTGCCATTGAAAAATGTCCAGAAATGATTGAAGCTACTGACTGAATGAAAGGAGCTGGCATCTCACTCTCTTTGAATCTTCTTTATCATGCTAAGAGGAGCAGGAAAAAGCAAAAAATTTCAGAATTGCGCCTTGCAATGCGGAGAAATTACTGTTTGTGCATTTACAAAATTCATTGATTTTTGCCATTGAAAAACATCATGTTATTCATATACCAGAAATGATTGAAGCTACTGACTGAAGGAAAGGATCTGGCATCTCACTCTCTTTGAATCTTCTTTATCATGCTTAGAGGAGCAGGAAAAAGCAAAAAATTTCAGAATTGCACCTTGCAATGCGGAGAAATTACTGTTGGTGCATTTACAATATTCATTGATTTTTGCCATTGAAAAACATCCAGAAATGATTGAAGCTACTGACTGAATGAAAGGAGCTGGCATCTCACTCTCTTTGAATCTTCTTTATCATGCTAAGAGGAGCAGGAAAAAGCAAAAAATTTCAGAATTGCACCTTGCAATGCGGAGAAATTACTGTTTGTGCATTTACAATATTCATTGATTTTTGCGATTGAAAAACATCATATTATTCATATACCAGAAATGATTGAAGCTACTGACTGAATGAAAGGAGCTGGCATCTCACTCTGAATCTTCTTTATCATGCTAAGAGGAGCAGGAAAAAGTAAAAAATTTCAGAATTGCACCTTGCAATGCGGAGAAATTACTGTTTGTGCATTTACAATATTCAATGATTTTTGCCATTGAAAAACGTCCAGAAATGATTGAAGCTACTGACTGAATGAAAGGAGCTGGCATCTCACTCTCTTTGAATCTTGTTTATCATGCTAAGAGGAGCAGGAAAAAGCAAAAAATTTCAGAATTGCACCTTGCAATGCGGAGAAATTACTGTTTGTGCATTTACAATATTCATTGATTTTTGCCATTGAAAAACGTCCAGAAATGATTGAAGCTACTGACTGAATGAAAGGAGCTGGCATCTCACTCTCTTTGAATCTTCTTTATCATGCTAAGAGGAGCAGGAAAAAGCAAAAAATTTCAGAATTGCACCTTGCAATGCGGAGAAATTACTGTTTGTGCATTTACAATATTCATTGATTTTTGCCATTGAAAAACATCATGTTATTCATATACCAGAAATGATTGAAGCTACTGACTGAATGAAAGGAGCTGGCATCTCACTCTCTTTGAATCTTCTTTATCATGCTAAGAGGAGCAGGAAAAAGTAAAAAATTTCAGAATTGCACCTTGCAATGCGGAGAAATTACTGTTTGTGCATTTATAATATTCAATGATTTTTGCCATTGAAAAACTTCCAGAAATGATTGAAGCTACTGACTGAACGAAAGGAGCTGGCATCTCACTCTCTTTGAATCTTCTTTATCATGCTAAGAGGAGCAGGAAAAAGCAAAAAATTTCAGAATTGCACCTTGCAATGCGGAGAAATTACTGTTTGTGCATTTACAATATTCATTGATTTTTGCCATTGAAAAACATCATGTTATTCATGTACCAGAAATGTTTGAAGCTACTGACTGAATGAAAGGAGCTGGCATCTCACTCTCTTTGAATCTTCTTTATCATGCTAAGAGGAGCAGGAAAAAGCAAAAAATTTCAGAATTGCACATTGCAATGCGGAGAAATTACTGTTTGTGCATTTACAATATTCATTGATTTTTGCCATTGAAAAACGTCCAGAAATGATTGAAGCTACTGACTGAATGAACGGAGCTGGCATCTCACTCTCTTTGAATCTTCTTTATCATGCTAAGAGGAGCAGGAAAAAGCAAAAAATTTCAGAATTGCACCTTGCAATGCGGAGAAATTACTGTTTGTGCATTTACAATATTCATTGATTTTTGCCATTGAAAAACGTCCAGAAATGATTGAAGCTACTGACTGAATGAAAGGAGCTGGCATCTCACTCTCTTTGAATCTTCTTTATCATGCTAAGAGGAGCAGGAAAAAGCAAAAAATTTCAGAATTGCGCCTTGCAATGCGGAGAAATTACTGTTTGTGCATTTACAAAATTCATTGATTTTTGCCATTGAAAAACATCATGTTATTCATATACCAGAAATGATTGAAGCTACTGACTGAAGGAAAGGATCTGGCATCTCACTCTCTTTGAATCTTCTTTATCATGCTAAGAGGAGCAGGAAAAAGCAAAAAATTTCAGAATTGCACCTTGCAATGCGGAGAAATTACTGTTTGTGCATTTACAATATTCATTGATTTTTGAAATTGAAAAACGTCCAGAAATGATTGAAGCTACTGACTGAATGAAAGGAGCTGGCATCTCACTCTCTTTGAATCTTCTTTATCATGCTAAGAGGAGCAGGAAAAAGCAAAAAATTTCAGAATTGCACCTTGCAATGCGGAGAAATTACTGTTTGTGCATTTACAATATTCATTGATTTTTGCCATTGAAAAATGTCCAGAAATGATTGAAGCTACTGACTGAATGAAAGGAGCTGGCATCTCACTCTCTTTGAATCTTCTTTATCATGCTAAGAGGAGCAGGAAAAAGCAAAAAATTTCAGAATTGCGCCTTGCAATGCGGAGAAATTACTGTTTGTGCATTTACAAAATTCATTGATTTTTGCCATTGAAAAACATCATGTTATTCATATACCAGAAATGATTGAAGCTACTGACTGAAGGAAAGGATCTGGCATCTCACTCTCTTTGAATCTTCTTTATCATGCTAAGAGGAGCAGGAAAAAGCAAAAAGTTTCAGAATTGCACCTTGCAATGCGGAGAAATTACTGTTTGTGCATTTACAATATTCATTGGTTTTTGCCATTGAAAAACGTCCAGAAATGATTGAAGCTACTGACTGAATGAAAGGAGCTGGCATCTCACTCTCTTTGAATCTTCTTTATCATGCTAAGAGGAGCAGGAAAAAGCAAAAAATTTCAGAATTGCACCTTGCAATGCGGAGAAATTACTGTTTGTGCATTTACAATATTCATTGATTTTTGCGATTGAAAAACATCATGTTATTCATATACCAGAAATGATTGAAGCTACTGACTGAATGAAAGGAGCTGGCATCTCACTCTCTTTGAATCTTCTTTATCATGCTAAGAGGAGCAGGAAAAAGTAAAAAATTTCAGAATTGCACCTTGCAATGCGGAGAAATTACTGATTGTGCATTTACAATATTCAATGATTTTTGCCATTGAAAAACGTCCAGAAATGATTAAAGCTACTGACTGAATGAAAGGAGCTGGCATCTCACTCTCTTTGAATCTTCTTTATCATGCTAAGAGGAGCAGGAAAAAGCAAAAAATTTCAGAATTGCACCTTGCAATGCGGAGAAATTACTGTTTGTGCATTTACAATATTCATTGATTTTTGCCATTGAAAAACGTCCAGAAATGATTGAAGCTACTGACTGAATGAAAGGAGCTGGCATCTCACTCTCTTTGAATCTTCTTTATCATGCTAAGAGGAGCAGGAAAAAGCAAAAAATTTCAGAATTGCACCTTGCAATGCGGAGAAATTACTGTTTGTGCATTTACAATATTCATTGATTTTTGCCATTGAAAAACATCATGTTATTCATATACCAGAAATGATTGAAGCTACTGACTGAATGAAAGGAGCTGGCATCTCACTCTCTTTGAATCTTCTTTATCATGCTAAGAGGAGCAGGAAAAAGTAAAAAATTTCAGAATTGCGCCTTGCAATGCGGAGAAATTACTGTTTGTGCATTTACAAAATTCATTGATTTTTGCCATTGAAAAACATCATGTTATTCATATACCAGAAATGATTGAAGCTACTGACTGAAGGAAAGGATCTGGCATCTCACTCTCTTTGAATCTTCTTTATCATGCTTAGAGGAGCAGGAAAAAGCAAAGAATTTCAGAATTGCACCTTGCAATGCGGAGAAATTACTGTTTGTGCATTTACAATATTCATTGATTTTTGCCATTGAAAAACGTCCAGAAATGATTGAAGCTACTGACTGAATGAAAGGAGCTGGCATCTCACTCTCTTTGAATCTTCTTTATCATGCTAAGAGGAGCAGGAAAAAGCAAAAAATTTCAGAATTGCACCTTGCAATGCGGAGAAATTACTGTTTGTGCATTTACAATATTCATTGATTTTTGCGATTGAAAAACATCATGTTATTCATATACCAGAAATGATTGAAGCTACTGACTGAATGAAAGGAGCTGGCATCTCACTCTCTTTGAATCTTCTTTATCATGCTAAGAGGAGCAGGAAAAAGTAAAAAATTTCAGAATTGCACCTTGCAATGCGGAGAAATTACTGTTTGTGCATTTACAATATTCATTGATTTTTGCCATTGAAAAACGTCCAGAAATGATTGAAGCTACTGACTGAATGAAAGGAGCTGGCATCTCACTCTCTTTGAATCTTCTTTATCATGCTAAGAGGAGCAGGAAAAAGCAAAAAATTTCAGAATTGCACCTTGCAATGCGGAGAAATTACTGTTTGTGCATTTACAATATTCATTGATTTTTGCCATTGAAAAACGTCCAGAAATTATTGAAGCTACTGACTGAATGAAAGGAGCTGGCATCTCACTCTCTTTGAATCTTCTTTATCATGCTAAGAGGAGCAGGAAAAAGCAAAAAATTTCAGAATTGCACCTTGCAATGCGGAGAAATTACTGTTTGTGCATTTACAATATTCATTGATTTTTGCCATTGAAAAACATGTTATTCATATACCAGAAATGTTTGAAGCTACTGACTGAATGAAAGGAGCTGGCACCTCACTCTCTTTGAATCTTCTTTATCATGCTAAGAGGAGCAGGAAAAAGCAAAAAATTTCAGAATTGCACCTTGCAATGTGGAGAAATTACTGTTTGTGCATTTACAATATTCATTGATTTTTACCATTGAAAAACGTCCAGAAATGATTGAAGCTACTGACTGAATGAAAGTAGCAGGCATCTCACTCTCTTTGAATCTTCTTTATCATGCTAAGACGAGCAGGAAAAAGCAAAAAATTTCAGACTTGCACCTTGCAATGCGGAGAAATTACTGTTTGTGCATTTACAATATTCTTTGATTTTTGCCATTGAAAAACATCATGTTATTCATATACCAGAAATGTTTGAAGCTACTGACTGAATGAAAGGAGCTGGCATCTCACTCTCTTTGAATCTTCTTTATCATGCTAAGAGGAGCAGGAAAAAGCAAAAAATTTCAGAATTGCACCTTGCAATGCGGAGAAATTACTGTTTGTGCATTTACAATATTCATTGATTTTTGCCATTGAAAAACGTCCAGAAATGATTGAAGCTACTGACTGAATGAAAGGAGCTGGCATCTCACTCTCTTTGAATCTTCTTTATCATGCTAAGAGGAGCAGGAAAAAGCAAAAAATTTCAGAATTGCACCTTGCAATGCGGATAAATTACTGTTTGTGCATTTACAATATTCATTGATTTTTGCCATTGAAAAACGTCCAGAAATGATTGAAGCTACTGACTGAATGAAAGGAGCTGGCATCTCACTCTCTTTGAATCTTCTTTATCATGCTAAGAGGAGCAGGAAAAAGCAAAAAATTTCAGAATTGCACCTTGCAATGCGGAGAAATTACTGTTTGTGCATTTACAATATTCATTGATTTTTGCCATTGAAAAACATGTTATTCATATACCAGAAATGTTTGAAGCTACTGACTGAATGAAAGGAGCTGGCACCTCACTCTCTTTGAATCTTCTTTATCATGCTAAGAGGAGCGGGAAAAAGCAAAAAATTTCAGAATTGCACCTTGCAATGCGGAGAAATTACTGTTTGTGCATTTACAATATTCATTGATTTTTGCCATTGAAAAACATCATGTTATTCATATACCAGAAATGTTTGAAGCTACTGACTGAATGAAAGGAGCTGGCATCTCACTCTCTTTGAATCTTCTTTATCATGCTAAGAGGAGCAGGAAAAAGCAAAAAATTTCAGAATTGCACCTTGCAATGTGGAGAAATTACTGTTTGTGCATTTACAATATTCATTGATTTTTACCATTGAAAAACGTCCAGAAATGATTGAAGCTACTGACTGAATGAAAGTAGCTGGCATCTCACTCTCTTTGAATCTTCTTTATCATGCTAAGAGGAGCAGGAAAAAGCAAAAAATTTCAGACTTGCACCTTGCAATGCGGAGAAATTACTGTTTGTGCATTTACAATATTCATTGATTTTTGCCATTGAAAAACATCATGTTATTGATATACCAGAAATGTTTGAAGCTACTGACTGAATGAAAGGAGCTGGCATCTCACTCTCTTTGAATCTTCTTTATCATGCTAAGAGGAGCAGGAAAAAGCAAAAAATTTCAGAATTGCACCTTGCAATGCGGAGAAATTACTGTTTGTGCATTTACAATATTCATTGATTTTTTCCATTGAAAAACATCATGTTATTCATATACCAGAAATGTTTGAAGCTACTGACTGAATGAAAGGAGCTGTCATCTCAATCTCTTTGAATCTTCTTTATCATGCTAAGAGGAGCAGGAAAAAGCAAAAAACTTCAGAATTGCACCTTGCAATGTGGAGAAATTACTGTTTGTGCATTTACAATATTCATTGATTTTTACCATTGAAAAACGTCCAGAAATGATTGAAGCTACTGACTGAATGAAAGTAGCTGGCATCTCACTCTCTTTGAATCTTCTTTATCATGCTAAGAGGAGCAGGAAAAAGCAAAAAATTTCAGACTTGCACCTTGCAATGCGGAGAAATTACTGTTTGTGCATTTACAATATTCATTGATTTTTGCCATTGAAAAACATCATGTTATTCATATACCAGAAATGTTTGAAGCTACTGACTGAATGAAAGGAGCTGGCATCTCACTCTCTTTGAATCTTCTTTATCATGCTAAGAGGAGCAGGAAAAAGCAAAAAATTTCAGAATTGCACCTTGCAATGCGGAGAAATTACTGTTTGTGCATTTACAATATTCATTGATTTTTGCCATTGAAAAACATCATGTTATTCATATACCAGAAATGTTTGAAGCTACTGACTGAATGAAAGGAGCTGACATCTCACTCTCTTTGAATCTTCTTTATCATGCTAAGAGGAGCAGGAAAAAGCAAAAAATTTCAGAATTGCACCTTGCAATGCGGAGAAATTACTGTTTGTGCATTTACAATATTCATTGATTTTTGCCATTGAAAAACGTCCAGAAATGATTGAAGCTACTGACTGAATGAAAGGAGCTGGCATCTCACTCTCTTTGAATCATGCTAAGAGGAGCAGGAAAAAGCAAAAAATTTCAGAATTGCACCTTGCAATGCGGAGAAATTACTGTTTGTGCATTTACAATATTCATTGATTTTTGCCATTGAAAAACATCATGTTATTCATATACCAGAAATGTTTGAAGCTACTGACTGAATGAAAGGAGCTGGCATCTCACTCTCTTTGAATCTTCTTTATCATGCTAAGAGGAGCAGGAAAAAGCAAAAAATTTTAGAATTGCACCTTGCAATGTGGAGAAATTACTGTTTGTGCATTTACAATATTCATTGATTTTTACCATTGAAAAACGTCCAGAAATGATTGAAGCTACTGACTGAATGAAAGTAGCTGGCATCTCACTCTCTTTGAATCTTCTTTATCATGCTAAGAGGAGCAGGAAAAAGCAAAAAATTTCAGACTTGCACCTTGCAATGCGGAGAAATTACTGTTTGTGCATTTACAATATTCATTGATTTTTGCCATTGAAAAACATCATGTTATTCATATACCAGAAATGTTTGAAGCTACTGACTGAATGAAAGGAGCTGGCATCTCACTCTCTTTGAATCTTCTTTATCATGCTAAGAGGAGCAGGAAAAAGCAAAAAATTTCAGAATTGCACCTTGCAATGCGGAGAAATTACTGTTTGTGCATTTACAATATTCATTGATTTTTGCCATTGAAAAACGTCCAGAAATGATTGAAGCTACTGACTGAATGAAAGGAGCTGGCATCTCACTCTCTTTGAATCTTCTTTATCATGCTAAGAGGAGCAGGAAAAAGCAAAAAATTTCAGAATTGCACCTTGCAATGCGGAGAAATTACTGTTTGTGCATTTACAATATTCATTGATTTTTGCCATTGAAAAACGTCCAGAAATGATTGAAGCTACTGACTGAATGAAAGGAGCTGGCATCTCACTCTCTTTGAATCTTCTTTATCATGCTAAGAGGAGCTGGAAAAAGCAAAAAATTTCAGAATTGCACCTTGCAATGCGGAGAAATTACTGTTTGTGCATTTACAATATTCATTGATTTTTGCCATTGAAAAACATGTTATTCATATACCAGAAATGTTTGAAGCTACTGACTGAATGAAAGGAGCTGGCACCTCAATCTCTTTGAATCTTCTTTATCATGCTAAGAGGAGCGGGAAAAAGCAAAAAATTTCAGAATTGCACCTTGCAATGCGGAGAAATTACTGTTTGTGCATTTACAATATTCATTGATTTTTGCCATTGAAAAACGTCCAGAAATGATTGAAGGTACTGACTGAATGAAAGGAGCTGGCATCTCACTCTCTTTGAATCTTCTTTATCATGCTAAGAGGAGCAGGAAAAAGCAAAAAATTTCAGAATTGCACCTTGCAATGCGGAGAAATTACTGTTTGTGCATTTACAATATTCATTGATTTTTGCCATTGAAAAACGTCCAGAAATGATTGAAGCTACTGACTGAATGAAAGGAGCTGGCATCTCACTCTCTTTGAATCTTCTTTATCATGCTAAGAGGAGCAGGAAAAAGGAAAAAATTTCAGAATTGCACCTTGCAATGCGGAGAAATTACTGTTTGTGCATTTACAATATTCATTGATTTTTGCCATTGAAAAACATCATGTTATTCATATACCAGAAATGTTTGAAGCTACTGACTGAATGAAAGGAGCTGACATCTCACTCTCTTTGAATCTTCTTTATCATGCTAAGAGGAGCAGGAAAAAGCAAAAAATTTCAGAATTGCTCCTTGCAATGCGGAGAAATTACTGTTTGTGCATTTACAATATTCATTGATTTTTGCCATTGAAAAACGTCCAGAAATGATTGAAGCTACTGACTGAATGAAAGGAGCTGGCATCTCACTCTCTTTGAATCATGCTAAGAGGAGCAGGAAAAAGCAAAAAATTTCAGAATTGCACCTTGCAATGCGGAGAAATTACTGTTTGTGCATTTACAATATTCATTGATTTTTGCCATTGAAAAACATCATGTTATTCATATACCAGAAATGTTTGAAGCTACTGACTGAATGAAAGGAGCTGGCATCTCACTCTCTTTGAATCTTCTTTATCATGCTAAGAGGAGCAGGAAAAAGCAAAAAATTTTAGAATTGCACCTTGCAATGTGGAGAAATTACTGTTTGTGCATTTACAATATTCATTGATTTTTACCATTGAAAAACGTCCAGAAATGATTGAAGCTACTGACTGAATGAAAGTAGCTGGCATCTCACTCTCTTTGAATCTTCTTTATCATGCTAAGAGGAGCAGGAAAAAGCAAAAAATTTCAGACTTGCACCTTGCAATGCGGAGAAATTACTGTTTGTGCATTTACAATATTCATTGATTTTTGCCATTGAAAAACATCATGTTATTCATATACCAGAAATGTTTGAAGCTACTGACTGAATGAAAGGAGCTGGCATCTCACTCTCTTTGAATCTTCTTTATCATGCTAAGAGGAGCAGGAAAAAGCAAAAAATTTCAGAATTGCACCTTGCAATGCGGAGAAATTACTGTTTGTGCATTTACAATATTCATTGATTTTTGCCATTGAAAAACGTCCAGAAATGATTGAAGCTACTGACTGAATGAAAGGAGCTGGCATCTCACTCTCTTTGAATCTTCTTTATCATGCTAAGAGGAGCAGGAAAAAGCAAAAAATTTCAGAATTGCACCTTGCAATGCGGAGAAATTACTGTTTGTGCATTTACAATATTCATTGATTTTTGCCATTGAAAAACGTCCAGAAATGATTGAAGCTACTGACTGAATGAAAGGAGCTGGCATCTCACTCTCTTTGAATCTTCTTTATCATGCTAAGAGGAGCTGGAAAAAGCAAAAAATTTCAGAATTGCACCTTGCAATGCGGAGAAATTACTGTTTGTGCATTTACAATATTCATTGATTTTTGCCATTGAAAAACATGTTATTCATATACCAGAAATGTTTGAAGCTACTGACTGAATGAAAGGAGCTGGCACCTCAATCTCTTTGAATCTTCTTTATCATGCTAAGAGGAGCGGGAAAAAGCAAAAAATTTCAGAATTGCACCTTGCAATGCGGAGAAATTACTGTTTGTGCATTTACAATATTCATTGATTTTTGCCATTGAAAAACGTCCAGAAATGATTGAAGGTACTGACTGAATGAAAGGAGCTGGCATCTCACTCTCTTTGAATCTTCTTTATCATGCTAAGAGGAGCAGGAAAAAGCAAAAAATTTCAGAATTGCACCTTGCAATGCGGAGAAATTACTGTTTGTGCATTTACAATATTCATTGATTTTTGCCATTGAAAAACGTCCAGAAATGATTGAAGCTACTGACTGAATGAAAGGAGCTGGCATCTCACTCTCTTTGAATCTTCTTTATCATGCTAAGAGGAGCAGGAAAAAGGAAAAAATTTCAGAATTGCACCTTGCAATGCGGAGAAATTACTGTTTGTGCATTTACAATATTCATTGATTTTTGCCATTGAAAAACATCCAGAAATGATTGAAGCTACTGACTGAATGAAAGGAGCTGGCATCTCACTCTCTTTGAATCTTCTTTATCATGCTAAGAGGAGCAGGAAAAAGCAAAAAATTTCAGAATTGCACCTTGCAATGCGGAGAAATTACTGTTTGTGCATTTACAATATTCATTGATTTTTGCCATTGAAAAACATCATGTTATTCATATACCAGAAATGTTTGAAGCTACTGACTGAATGAAAGGAGCTGGCATCTCACTCTCTTTGAATCTTCTTTATCATTCTAAGAGGAGCAGGAAAAAGCAAAAAATTTCAGAATTGCACCTTGCAATGTGGAGAAATTACTGTTTGTGCATTTACAATATTCATTGATTTTTACCATTGAAAAACGTCCAGAAATGATTGAAGCTACTGACTGAATGAAAGTAGCTGGCATCTCACTCTCTTTGAATCTTCTTTATCATGCTAAGAGGAGCAGGAAAAAGCAAAAAATTTCAGACTTGCACCTTGCAATGCGGAGAAATTACTGTTTGCGCATTTACAATATTCATTGATTTTTGCCATTGAAAAACATCATGTTATTCATATACCAGAAATGTTTGAAGCTACTGACTGAATGAAAGGAGCTGGCATCTCACTCTCTCTGAATCTTCTTTATCATGCTAAGAGGAGCAGGAAAAAGCAAAAAATTTCAGAATTGCACCTTGCAATGCGGAGAAATTACTGTTTGTGCATTTACAATATTCATTGATTTTTGCCATTGAAAAACATCATGTTATTCATATACCAGAAATGTTTGAAGCTACTGACTGAATGAAAGGAGCTGACATCTCACTCTCTTTGAATCTTCTTTATCATGCTAAGAGGAGCAGGAAAAAGCAAAAAATTTCAGAATTGCACCTTGCAATGCGGAGAAATTACTGTTTGTGCATTTACAATATTCATTGATTTTTGCCATTGAAAAACGTCCAGAAATGATTGAAGCTACTGACTGAATGAAAGGAGCTGGCATCTCACTCTCTTTGAATCATGCTAAGAGGAGCAGGAAAAAGCAAAAAATTTCAGAATTGCACCTTGCAATGCGGAGAAATTACTGTTTGTGCATTTACAATATTCATTGATTTTTGCCATTGAAAAACATCATGTTATTCATATACCAGAAATGTTTGAAGCTACTGACTGAATGAAAGGAGCTGGCATCTCACTCTCTTTGAATCTTCTTTATCATGCTAAGAGGAGCAGGAAAAAGCAAAAAATTTTAGAATTGCACCTTGCAATGTGGAGAAATTACTGTTTGTGCATTTACAATATTCATTGATTTTTACCATTGAAAAACGTCCAGAAATGATTGAAGCTACTGACTGAATGAAAGTAGCTGGCATCTCACTCTCTTTGAATCTTCTTTATCATGCTAAGAGGAGCAGGAAAAAGCAAAAAATTTCAGACTTGCACCTTGCAATGCGGAGAAATTACTGTTTGTGCATTTACAATATTCATTGATTTTTGCCATTGAAAAACATCATGTTATTCATATACCAGAAATGTTTGAAGCTACTGACTGAATGAAAGGAGCTGGCATCTCACTCTCTTTGAATCTTCTTTATCATGCTAAGAGGAGCAGGAAAAAGCAAAAAATTTCAGAATTGCACCTTGCAATGCGGAGAAATTACTGTTTGTGCATTTACAATATTCATTGATTTTTGCCATTGAAAAACGTCCAGAAATGATTGAAGCTACTGACTGAATGAAAGGAGCTGGCATCTCACTCTCTTTGAATCTTCTTTATCATGCTAAGAGGAGCAGGAAAAAGCAAAAAATTTCAGAATTGCACCTTGCAATGCGGAGAAATTACTGTTTGTGCATTTACAATATTCATTGATTTTTGCCATTGAAAAACATCATGTTATTCATATACCAGAAATGTTTGAAGCTACTGACTGAATGAGAGGAGCTGGCATCTCACTCTCTTTGAATCTTCTTTATCATGCTAAGAGGAGCAGGAAAAAGCAAAAAATTTCAGAATTGCACCTTGCAATGTGGAGAAATTACTGTTTGTGCATTTACAATATTCATTGATTTTTACCATTGAAAAACGTCCAGAAATGATTGAAGCTACTGACTGAATGAAAGTAGCTGGCATCTCACTCTCTTTGAATCTTCTTTATCATGCTAAGAGGAGCAGGAAAAAGCAAAAAATTTCAGACTTGCACCTTGCAATGCGGAGAAATTACTGTTTGTGCATTTACAATATTCATTGATTTTTGCCATTGAAAAACATCATGTTATTCATATACCAGAAATGTTTGAAGCTACTGACTGAGTGAAAGGAGCTGGCATCTCACTCTCTCTGAATCTTCTTTATCATGCTAAGAGGAGCAGGAAAAAGCAAAAAATTTCAGAATTGCACCTTGCAATGCGGAGAAATTACTGTTTGTGCATTTACAATATTCATTGATTTTTGCCATTGAAAAACATCATGTTATTCATATACCAGAAATGTTTGAAGCTACTGACTGAATGAAAGGAGCTGGCATCTCACTCTCTTTGAATCTTCTTTATCATGCTAAGAGGAGCAGAAAAAAGCAAAAAATTTCAGACTTGCACCTTGCAATGCGGAGAAATTACTGTTTGTGCATTTACAATATTCATTGATTTTTGCCATTGAAAAACATCATGTTATTCATATACCAGAAATGTTTGAAGCTACTGACTGAATGAAAGGAGCTGGCATCTCACTCTCTTTGAATCTTCTTTATCATGCTAAGAGGAGCAGGAAAAAGCAAAAAATTTCAGAATTGCACCTTGCAATGCGGAGAAATTACTGTTTGTGCATTTACAATATTCATTGATTTTTGCCATTGAAAAACGTCCAGAAATGATTGAAGGTACTGACTGAATGAAAGGAGCTGGCATCTCACTCTCTTTGAATCTTCTTTATCATGCTAAGAGGAGCAGGAAAAAGCAAAAAGTTTCAGAATTGCAACTTGCAATGCGGAGAAATTACTGTTTGTGCATTTACAATATTCATTGATTTTTGCCATTGAAAAACGTCCAGAAATGATTGAAGCTACTGACTGAATGAAAGGAGCTGGCATCTCACTCTCTTTGAATCTTCTTTATCATGCTAAGTGGAGCAGGAAAAAGCAAAAAATTTCAGAATTGCACCTTGCAATGCGGAGAAATTACAGTTTGTGCATTTACAATATTCATTGATTTTTGCCATTGAAAAACGTCCAGAAATGATTGAAGCTACTGACTGAATGAAAGGAGCTGGCATCTCACTCTCTTTGAATCTTCTTTATCATGCTAAGAGGAGCAGGAAAAAGCAAAAAATTTCAGAATTGCACCTTGCAATGCGGAGAAATTACTGTTTGTGCATTTACAATATTCGTTGATTTTTGCCATTGAAAAACGTCCAGAAATGATTGAAGCTACTGACTGAATGAAAGGAGCGGGCATCTCACTCTCTTTGAATCTTCTTTATCATGCTAAGAGGAGCAGGAAAAAGCAAAAAATTTCAGAATTGCACCTTGCAATGCGGAGAAATTGCAGTTTGTGCATTTACAATATTCATTGATTTTTGCCATTGAAAAACGTCCAGAAATGATTGAAGCTACTGACTGAATGAAAGGAGCTGGCATCTCACTCTCTTTGAATCTTCTTTATCATGCTAAGAGGAGCAGGAAAAAGCAAAAAACTTCAGAATTGCACCTTGCAATGCGGAGAATTTACTGTTTGTGCATTTACAATATTCATTGATTTTTGCCATTGAAAAACATGTTATTCATATACCAGAAGTGTTTGAAGCTCCTGACTGAATGAAAGGAGCTGGCACCTCACTCTCTTTGAATCTTCTTTATCATGCTAAGAGGAGCAGGAAAAAGCAAAAAATTTCAGAATTGCACCTTGCAATGCGGAGAAATTACTGTTTGTGCATTTACAATATTCATTGATTTTTGCCATTGAAAAACGTCCAGAAATGATTGAAGCTACTGACTGAATGAAAGGAGCTGGCATCTCACTCTCTTTGAATCTTCTTTATCATGCTAAGAGGAGCAGGAAAAAGCAAAAAATTTCAGAATTGCACCTTGCAATGCGGAGAAATTACTGTTTGTGCATTTACAATATTCATTGATTTTTGCCATTGAAAAATGTCCAGAAATGATTGAAGCTACTGACTGAATGAAAGGAGCTGGCATCTCACTCTCTTTGAATCTTCTTTATCATGCTAAGAGGAGCAGGAAAAAGCAAAAAATTTCAGAATTGCGCCTTGCAATGCGGAGAAATTACTGTTTGTGCATTTACAAAATTCATTGATTTTTGCCATTGAAAAACATCATGTTATTCATATACCAGAAATGATTGAAGCTACTGACTGAAGGAAAGGAGCTGGCATCTCACTCTCTTTGAATCTTCTTTATCATGCTAAGAGGAGCAGGAAAAAGCAAAAAATTTCAGAATTGCACCTTGCAATGCGGAGAATTTACTGTTTGTGCATTTACAATATTCATTGATTTTTGCCATTGAAAAACGTCCAGAAATGATTGAAGCTACTGACTGAATGAAAGGAGCTGGCATCTCACTCTCTTTGAATCTTCTTTATCATGCTAAGAGGAGCAGGAAAAAGCAAAAAATTTCAGAATTGCACCTTGCAATGCGGAGAAATTACAGTTTGTGCACTTACAATATTCATTGATTTTTGCCATTGAAAAACGTCCAGAAATGATTGAAGCTACTGACTGAATGAAAGAAGCTGGCATCTCACTCTCTTTGAATCTTCTTTATCATGCTAAGAGGAGCAGGAAAAAGCAAAAAATTTCAGAATTGCACCTTGCAATGCGGAGAAATTACTGTTTGTGCATTTACAATATTCGTTGATTTTTGCCATTGAAAAACGTCCAGAAATGATTGAAGCTACTGACTGAATGAAAGGAGCTGGCATCTCACTCTCTTTGAATCTTCTTTATCATGCTAAGAGGAGCAGGAAAAAGCAAAAAATTTCAGAATTGCACCTTGCAATGCGGAGAAATTACTGCTTGTGCATTTACAATATTCATTGATTTTTGCCATTGAAAAACATCATGTTATTCATATACCAGAAATGTTTGAAGCTACTGACTGAATGAAAGGAGCTGGCATCTCACTCTCTTTGAATCTTCTTTATCATGCTAAGAGGAGCAGGAAAAAGCAAAAAATTTCAGAATTGCACCTTGCAATGCGGAGAAATTACTGTTTGTGCATTTACAATATTCATTGATTTTTGCCATTGAAAAACATAATGTTATTCATATACCAGAAATGTTTGAAGCTACTGACTGAATGAAAGGAGCTGGCATCTCAATCTCTTTGAATCTTCTTTATCATGCTAAGAGGAGCATGAAAAAGCAAAAAATTTCAGAATTGCACCTTGCAATGTGGAGAAATTACTGTTTGTGCATTTACAATATTCATTGATTTTTACCATTGAAAAACGTCCAGAAATGATTGAAGCTACTGACTGAATGAAAGTAGCTGGCATCTCACTCTCTTTGAATCTTCTTTATCATGCTAAGAGGAGCAGGAAAAAGCAAAAAATTTCAGACTTGCACCTTGCAATGCGGAGAAATTACTGTTTGTGCATTTACAATATTCATTGATTTTTGCCATTGAAAAACATCATGTTATTCATATACCAGAAATGTTTGAAGCTACTGACTGAATGAAAGGAGCTGGCATCTCACTCTCTTTGAATCTTCTTTATCATGCTAAGAGGAGCAGAAAAAAGCAAAAAATTTCAGAATTCCACCTTGCAATGCGGAGAAATTACAGTTTGTGCATTTACAATATTCATTGATTTTTGCCATTGAAAAACGTCCAGAAATGATTGAAGCTACTGACTGAATGAAAGGAGCTGGCATCTCACTCTCTTTGAATCTTCTTTATCATGCTAAGAGGAGCAGGAAAAAGCAAAAAATTTCAGAATTGCACCTTGCAATGCGGAGAAATTACTGTTTGTGCATTTACAATATTCGTTGATTTTTGCCATTGAAAAACGTCCAGAAATGATTGAAGCTACTGACTGAATGAAAGGAGCTGGCATCTCACTCTCTTTGAATCTTCTTTATCATGCTAAGAGGAGCAGGAAAAAGCAAAAAATTTCAGAATTGCACCTTGCAATGCGGAGAAATTGCAGTTTGTGCATTTACAATATTCATTGATTTTTGCCATTGAAAAACGTCCAGAAATGATTGAAGCTACTGACTGAATGAAAGGAGCTGGCATCTCACTCTCTTTGAATCTTCTTTATCATGCTAAGAGGAGCAGGAAAAAGCAAAAAATTTCAGAATTGCACCTTGCAATGCGGAGAATTTACTGTTTGTGCATTTACAATATTCATTGATTTTTGCCATTGAAAAACATGTTATTCATATACCAGAAGTGTTTGAAGCTCCTGACTGAATGAAAGGAGCTGGCACCTCACTCTCTTTGAATCTTCTTTATCATGCTAAGAGGAGCAGGAAAAAGCAAAAAATTTCAGAATTGCACCTTGCAATGCGGAGAAATTACTGTTTGTGCATTTACAATATTCATTGATTTTTGCCATTGAAAAACGTCCAGAAATGATTGAAGCTACTGACTGAATGAAAGGAGCTGGCATCTCACTCTCTTTGAATCTTCTTTATCATGCTAAGAGGAGCAGGAAAAAGCAAAAAATTTCAGAATTGCACCTTGCAATGCGGAGAAATTACTGTTTGTGCATTTACAATATTCATTGATTTTTGCCATTGAAAAATGTCCAGAAATGATTGAAGCTACTGACTGAATGAAAGGAGCTGGCATCTCACTCTCTTTGAATCTTCTTTATCATGCTAAGAGGAGCAGGAAAAAGCAAAAAATTTCAGAATTGCGCCTTGCAATGCGGAGAAATTACTGTTTGTGCATTTACAAAATTCATTGATTTTTGCCATTGAAAAACATCATGTTATTCATATACCAGAAATGATTGAAGCTACTGACTGAAGGAAAGGAGCTGGCATCTCACTCTCTTTGAATCTTCTTTATCATGCTAAGAGGAGCAGGAAAAAGCAAAAAATTTCAGAATTGCACCTTGCAATGCGGAGAATTTACTGTTTGTGCATTTACAATATTCATTGATTTTTGCCATTGAAAAACGTCCAGAAATGATTGAAGCTACTGACTGAATGAAAGGAGCTGGCATCTCACTCTCTTTGAATCTTCTTTATCATGCTAAGAGGAGCAGGAAAAAGCAAAAAATTTCAGAATTGCACCTTGCAATGCGGAGAAATTACTGTTTGTGCATTTACAATATTCGTTGATTTTTGCCATTGAAAAACGTCATGTTATTCATATACCAGAAATGATTGAAGCTACTGACTGAAGGAAAGGAGCTGGCATCTCACTCTCTTTGAATCTTCTTTATCATGCTAAGAGGAGCAGGAAAAAGCAAAAAATTTCAGAATTGCACCTTGCAATGCGGAGAATTTACTGTTTGTGCATTTACAATATTCATTGATTTTTGCCATTGAAAAACGTCCAGAAATGATTGAAGCTACTGACTGAATGAAAGGAGCTGGCATCTCACTCTCTTTGAATCTTCTTTATCATGCTAAGAGGAGCAGGAAAAAGCAAAAAATTTCAGAATTGCACCTTGCAATGCGGAGAAATTACAGTTTGTGCATTTACAATATTCATTGATTTTTGCCATTGAAAAACGTCCAGAAATGATTGAAGCTACTGACTGAATGAAAGAAGCTGGCATCTCACTCTCTTTGAATCTTCTTTATCATGCTAAGAGGAGCAGGAAAAAGCAAAAAATTTCAGAATTGCACCTTGCAATGCGGAGAAATTACTGTTTGTGCATTTACAATATTCGTTGATTTTTGCCATTGAAAAACGTCCAGAAATGATTGAAGCTACTGACTGAATGAAAGGAGCTGGCATCTCACTCTCTTTGAATCTTCTTTATCATGCTAAGAGGAGCAGGAAAAAGCAAAAAATTTCAGAATTGCACCTTGCAATGCGGAGAAATTACTGCTTGTGCATTTACAATATTCATTGATTTTTGCCATTGAAAAACATCATGTTATTCATATACCAGAAATGTTTGAAGCTACTGACTGAATGAAAGGAGCTGGCATCTCACTCTCTTTGAATCTTCTTTATCATGCTAAGAGGAGCAGGAAAAAGCAAAAAATTTCAGAATTGCACCTTGCAATGCGGAGAAATTACTGTTTGTGCATTTACAATATTCATTGATTTTTGCCATTGAAAAACATAATGTTATTCATATACCAGAAATGTTTGAAGCTACTGACTGAATGAAAGGAGCTGGCATCTCAATCTCTTTGAATCTTCTTTATCATGCTAAGAGGAGCATGAAAAAGCAAAAAATTTCAGAATTGCACCTTGCAATGTGGAGAAATTACTGTTTGTGCATTTACAATATTCATTGATTTTTACCATTGAAAAACGTCCAGAAATGATTGAAGCTACTGACTGAATGAAAGTAGCTGGCATCTCACTCTCTTTGAATCTTCTTTATCATGCTAAGAGGAGCAGGAAAAAGCAAAAAATTTCAGACTTGCACCTTGCAATGCGGAGAAATTACTGTTTGTGCATTTACAATATTCATTGATTTTTGCCATTGAAAAACATCATGTTATTCATATACCAGAAATGTTTGAAGCTACTGACTGAATGAAAGGAGCTGGCATCTCACTCTCTTTGAATCTTCTTTATCATGCTAAGAGGAGCAGAAAAAAGCAAAAAATTTCAGACTTGCACCTTGCAATGCGGAGAAATTACTGTTTGTGCATTTACAATATTCATTGATTTTTGCCATTGAAAAACATCATGTTATTCATATACCAGAAATGTTTGAAGCTACTGACTGAATGAAAGGAGCTGGCATCTCACTCTCTTTGAATCTTCTTTATCATGCTAAGAGGAGCAGGAAAAAGCAAAAAATTTCAGAATTGCACCTTGCAATGCGGAGAAATTACTGTTTGTGCATTTACAATATTCATTGATTTTTGCCATTGAAAAACGTCCAGAAATGATTGAAGGTACTGACTGAATGAAAGGAGCTGGCATCTCACTCTCTTTGAATCTTCTTTATCATGCTAAGAGGAGCAGGAAAAAGCAAAAAATTTCAGAATTGCAACTTGCAATGCGGAGAAATTACTGTTTGTGCATTTACAATATTCATTGATTTTTGCCATTGAAAAACGTCCAGAAATGATTGAAGCTACTGACTGAATGAAAGGAGCTGGCATCTCACTCTCTTTGAATCTTCTTTATCATGCTAAGTGGAGCAGGAAAAAGCAAAAAATTTCAGAATTGCACCTTGCAATGCGGAGAAATTACAGTTTGTGCATTTACAATATTCATTGATTTTTGCCATTGAAAAACGTCCAGAAATGATTGAAGCTACTGACTGAATGAAAGGAGCTGGCATCTCACTCTCTTTGAATCTTCTTTATCATGCTAAGAGGAGCAGGAAAAAGCAAAAAATTTCAGAATTGCACCTTGCAATGCGGAGAAATTACTGTTTGTGCATTTACAATATTCGTTGATTTTTGCCATTGAAAAACGTCCAGAAATGATTGAAGCTACTGACTGAATGAAAGGAGCTGGCATCTCACTCTCTTTGAATCTTCTTTATCATGCTAAGAGGAGCAGGAAAAAGCAAAAAATTTCAGAATTGCACCTTGCAATGCGGAGAAATTACAGTTTGTGCATTTACAATATTCATTGATTTTTGCCATTGAAAAACGTCCAGAAATGATTGAAGCTACTGACTGAATGAAAGGAGCTGGCATCTCACTCTCTTTGAATCTTCTTTATCATGCTAAGATGAGCAGGAAAAAGCAAAAAATTTCAGAATTGCACCTTGCAATGCGGAGAATTTACTGTTTGTGCATTTACAATATTCATTGATTTTTGCCATTGAAAAACATGTTATTCATATACCAGAAATGTTTGAAGCTCCTGACTGAATGAAAGGAGCTGGCACCTCACTCTCTTTGAATCTTCTTTATCATGCTAAGAGGAGCAGGAAAAAGCAAAAAATTTCAGAATTGCACCTTGCAATGCGGAGAAATTACTGTTTGTGCATTTACAATATTCATTGATTTTTGCCATTGAAAAACGTCCAGAAATGATTGAAGCTACTGACTGAATGAAAGGAGCTGGCATCTCACTCTCTTTGAATCTTCTTTATCATGCTAAGAGGAGCAGGAAAAAGCAAAAAATTTCAGAATTGCACCTTGCAATGCGGAGAAATTACTGTTTGTGCATTTACAATATTCATTGATTTTTGCCATTGAAAAATGTCCAGAAATGATTGAAGCTACTGACTGAATGAAAGGAGCTGGCATCTCACTCTCTTTGAATCTTCTTTATCATGCTAAGAGGAGCAGGAAAAAGCAAAAAATTTCAGAATTGCGCCTTGCAATGCGGAGAAATTACTGTTTGTGCATTTACAAAATTCATTGATTTTTGCCATTGAAAAACATCATGTTATTCATATACCAGAAATGATTGAAGCTACTGACTGAAGGAAAGGAGCTGGCATCTCACTCTCTTTGAATCTTCTTTATCATGCTAAGAGGAGCAGGAAAAAGCAAAAAATTTCAGAATTGCACCTTGCAATGCGGAGAATTTACTGTTTGTGCATTTACAATATTCATTGATTTTTGCTTTGAAAAACGTCCAGAAATGATTGAAGCTACTGACTGAATGAAAGGAGCTGGCATCTCACTCTCTTTGAATCTTCTTTATCATGCTAAGAGGAGCAGGAAAAAGCAAAAAATTTCAGAATTGCACCTTGCAATGCGGAGAAATTACAGTTTGTGCATTTACAATATTCATTGATTTTTGCCATTGAAAAACGTCCAGAAATGATTGAAGCTACTGACTGAATGAAAGGAGCTGGCATCTCGCTCTCTTTGAATCTTCTTTATCATGCTAAGAGGAGCAGGAAAAAGCAAAAAATTTCAGAATTGCACCTTGCAATGCGGAGAAATTACTGTTTGTGCATTTACAATATTCGTTGATTTTTGCCATTGAAAAACGTCCAGAAATGATTGAAGCTACTGACTGAATGAAAGGAGCTGGCATCTCACTCTCTTTGAATCTTCTTTATCATGCTAAGAGGAGCAGGAAAAAGCAAAAAATTTCAGAATTGCACCTTGCAATGCGGAGAAATTACAGTTTGTGCATTTACAATATTCATTGATTTTTGCCATTGAAAAACGTCCAGAAATGATTGAAGCTACTGACTGAATGAAAGGAGCTGGCATCTCACTCTCTTTGAATCTTCTTTATCATGCTAAGAGGAGCAGGAAAGAGCAAAAAATTTCAGAATTGCACCTTGCAATGCGGAGAAATTACTGTTTGTGCATTTACAATATTCATTGATTTTTGCCATTGAAAAACATGTTATTCATATACCAGAAATGTTTGAAGCTCCTGACTGAATGAAAGGAGCTGGCACCTCACTCTCTTTGAATCTTCTTTATCATGCTAAGAGGAGCAGGAAAAAGCAAAAAATTTCAGAATTGCACCTTGCAATGCGGAGAAATTACTGTTTGTGCATTTACAATTTTCATTGATTTTTGCCATTGAAAAACGTCCAGAAATGATTGTAGCTACTGACTGAATGAAAGGAGCTGGCATCTCACTCTCTTTGAATATTCTTTATCATGCTAAGAGGAGCAGGAAAAAGCAAAAAATTTCAGAATTGCACCTTGCAATGCGGAGAAATTACTGTTTGTGCATTTACAATATTCATTGACTTTTGCCATTGAAAAATGTCCAGAAATGATTGAAGCTACTGACTGAATGAAAGGAGCTGGCATCTCACTCTCTTTGAATCTTCTTTATCATGCTAAGAGGAGCAGGAAAAAGCAAAAAATTTCAGAATTGCGCCTTGCAATGCGGAGAAATTACTGTTTGTGCATTTACAAAATTCATTGATTTTTGCCATTGAAAAACATCATGTTATTCATATACCAGAAATGATTGAAGCTACTGACTGAAGGAAAGGAGCTGGCATCTCACTCTCTTTGAATCTTCTTTATCATGCTAAGAGGAGCAGGAAAAAGCAAAAAATTTCAGAATTGCACCTTGCAATGCGGAGAAATTACTGTTTGTGCATTTACAATATTCATTGATTTTTGCGATTGAAAAACATCATGTTATTCATATACCAGAAATGATTGAAGCTACTGACTGAATGAAAGGAGCTGGCATCTCACTCTCTTTGAATCTTCTTTATCATGCTAAGAGGAGCAGGAAAAAGCAAAAAATTTCAGAATTGCACCTTGCAATGCGGAGAAATTACAGTTTGTGCATTTACAATATTCATTGATTTTTGCCATTGAAAAACGTCCAGAAATGATTGAAGCTACTGACTGAATGAAAGGAGCTGGCATCTCAATCTCTTTGAATCTTCTTTATCATGCTAAGAGGAGCAGGAAAAAGCAAAAAATTTCAGAATTGCACCTTGCAATGCGGAGAAATTACTGTTTGTGCATTTACAATATTCATTGATTTTTGCCATTGAAAAACGTCCAGAAATGATTGAAGGTACTGACTGAATGAAAGGAGCTGGCATCTCACTCTCTTTGAATCTTCTTTATCATGCTAAGAGGAGCAGGAAAAAGCAAAAAATTTCAGAATTGCACCTTGCAATGCGGAGAAATTACTGTTTGTGCATTTACAATATTCATTGATTTTTGCCATTGAAAAACGTCCAGAAATGATTGAAGGTACTGACTGAATGAAAGGAGCTGGCATCTCACTCTCTTTGAATCTTCTTTATCATGCTAAGAGGAGCAGGAAAAAGCAAAAAATTTCAGAATTGCACCTTGCAATGCGGAGAAATTACTGTTTGTGCATTTACAATATTCATTGATTTTTGCCATTGAAAAACGTCCAGAAATGATTGAAGCTACTGACTGAATGAAAGGAGCTGGCATCTCACTCTCTTTGAATCTTCTTTATCATGCTAAGAGGAGCAGGAAAAAGCAAAAAATTTCAGAATTGCACCTTGCAATGCGGAGAAATTACTGTTTGTGCATTTACAATATTCATTGATTTTTGCCATTGAAAAATGTCCAGAAATGATTGAAGCTACTGACTGAATGAAAGGAGCTGGCATCTCACTCTCTTTGAATCTTCTTTATCATGCTAAGAGGAGCAGGAAAAAGCAAAAAATTTCAGAATTGCGCCTTGCAATGCGGAGAAATTACTGTTTGTGCATTTACAAAATTCATTGATTTTTGCAATTGAAAAACATCATGTTATTCATATACCAGAAATGATTGAAGCTACTGACTGAAGGAAAGGATCTGGCATCTCACTCTCTTTGAATCTTCTTTATCATGCTTAGAGGAGCAGGAAAAAGCAAAAAATTTCAGAATTGCACCTTGCAATGCGGAGAAATTACTGTTTGTGCATTTACAATATTCATTGATTTTTGCCATTGAAAAACATCATGTTATTCATATACCAGAAATGATTGAAGCTACTGACTGAATGAAAGGAGCTGGCATCTCACTCTCTTTGAATCTTCTTTATCATGCTAAGAGGAGCAGGAAAAAGTAAAAAATTTCAGAATTGCACCTTGCAATGCGGAGAAATTACTGTTTGTGCATTTACAATATTCATTGATTTTTGCCATTGAAAAACATCCAGAAATGATTGAAGCTACTGACTGAATGAAAGGAGCTGGCATCTCACTCTCTTTGAATCTTCTTTATCATGCTAAGAGGAGCAGGAAAAAGCAAAAAATTTCAGAATTGCACCTTGCAATGCGGAGAAATTACTGTTTGTGCATTTACAATATTCATTGATTTTTGCTATTGAAAAACATCATGTTATTCATATACCAGAAATGATTGAAGCTACTGACTGAATGAAAGGAGCTGGCATCTCACTCTCTTTGAATCTTCTTTATCATGCTAAGAGGAGCAGGAAAAAGCAAAAAATTTCAGAATTGCACCTTGCAATGCGGAGAAATTACAGTTTGTGCATTTACAATATTCATTGATTTTTGCCATTGAAAAACGTCCAGAAATGATTGAAGCTACTGACTGAATGAAAGGAGCTGGCATCTCACTCTCTTTGAATCTTCTTTATCATGCTAAGAGGAGCAGGAAAAAGCAAAAAATTTCAAAATTGCACCTTGCAATGCGGAGAAATTACTGTTTGTGCATTTACAATATTCATTGATTTTTGCCATTGAAAAACGTCCAGAAATGATTGAAGGTACTGACTGAATGAAAGGAGCTGGCATCTCACTCTCTTTGAATCTTCTTTATCATGCTAAGAGGAGCAGGAAAAAGCAAAAAATTTCAGAATTGCACCTTGCAATGCGGAGAAATTACTGTTTGTGCATTTACAATATTCATTGATTTTTGCCATTGAAAAACGTCCAGAAATGATTGAAGCTACTGACTGAAGGAAAGGATCTGGCATCTCACTCTCTTTGAATCTTCTTTATCATGCTTAGAGGAGCAGGAAAAAGCAAAAAATTTCAGAATTGCACCTTGCAATGCGGAGAAATTACTGTTTGTGCATTTACAATATTCATTGACTTTTGCCATTGAAAAATGTCCAGAAATGATTGAAGCTACTGACTGAATGAAAGGAGCTGGCATCTCACTCTCTTTGAATCTTCTTTATCATGCTAAGAGGAGCAGGAAAAAGCAAAAAATTTCAGAATTGCGCCTTGCAATGCGGAGAAATTACTGTTTGTGCATTTACAAAATTCATTGATTTTTGCCATTGAAAAACATCATGTTATTCAAATACCAGAAATGATTGAAGCTACTGACTGAAGGAAAGGAGCTGGCATCTCACTCTCTTTGAATCTTCTTTATCATGCTAAGAGGAGCAGGAAAAAGCAAAAAATTTCAGAATTGCACCTTGCAATGCGGAGAAATTACTGTTTGTGCATTTACAATATTCATTGATTTTTGCGATTGAAAAACATCATGTTATTCATATGCCAGAAATGATTGAAGCTACTGACTGAATGAAAGGAGCTGGCATCTCACTCTCTTTGAATCTTCTTTATCATGCTAAGAGGAGCAGGAAAAAGCAAAAAATTTCAGAATTGCACCTTGCAATGCGGAGAAATTACAGTTTGTGCATTTACAATATTCATTGATTTTTGCCATTGAAAAACGTCCAGAAATGATTGAAGCTACTGACTGAATGAAAGGAGCTGGCATCTCACTCTCTTTGAATCTTCTTTATCATGCTAAGAGGAGCAGGAAAAAGCAAAAAATTTCAGAATTGCACCTTGCAATGCGGAGAAATTACTGTTTGTGCATTTACAATATTCATTGATTTTTGCCATTGAAAAACGTCCAGAAATGATTGAAGGTACTGACTGAATGAAAGGAGCTGGCATCTCACTCTCTTTGAATCTTCTTTATCATGCTAAGAGGAGCAGGAAAAAGCAAAAAATTTCAGAATTGCACCTTGCAATGCGGAGAAATTACTGTTTGTGCATTTACAATATTCATTGATTTTTGCCATTGAAAAACGTCCAGAAATGATTGAAGGTACTGACTGAATGAAAGGAGCTGGCATCTCACTCTCTTTGAATCTTTTTTATCATGCTAAGAGGAGCAGGAAAAAGCAAAAAATTTCAGAATTGCACCTTGCAATGCGGAGAAATTACTGTTTGTGCATTTACAATATTCATTGATTTTTGCCATTGAAAAATGTCCAGAAATGATTGAAGCTACTGACTGAATGAAAGGAGCTGGCATCTCACTCTCTTTGAATCTTCTTTATCATGCTAAGAGGAGCAGGAAAAAGCAAAAAATTTCAGAATTGCGCCTTGCAATGCGGAGAAATTACTGTTTGTGCATTTACAAAATTCATTGATTTTTGCAATTGAAAAACATCATGTTATTCATATACCAGAAATGATTGAAGCTACTGACTGAAGGAAAGGATCTGGCATCTCACTCTCTTTGAATCTTCTTTATCATGCTTAGAGGAGCAGGAAAAAGCAAAAAATTTCAGAATTGCACCTTGCAATGCGGAGAAATTACTGTTTGTGCATTTACAATATTCATTGATTTTTGCCATTGAAAAACGTCCAGAAATGATTGAAGCTACTGACTGAATGAAAGGAGCTGGCATCTCACTCTCTTTGAATCTTCTTTATCATGCTAAGAGGAGCAGGAAAAAGCAAAAAATTTCAGAATTGCACCTTGCAATGCGGAGAAATTACTGTTTGTGCATTTACAATATTCATTGATTTTTGCGATTGAAAAACATCATGTTATTCATATACCAGAAATGATTGAAGCTACTGACTGAATGAAAGGAGCTGGCATCTCACTCTCTTTGAATCTTCTTTATCATGCTAAGAGGAGCAGGAAAAAGTAAAAAATTTCAGAATTGCACCTTGCAATGCGGAGAAATTACTGTTTGTGCATTTACAATATTCATTGATTTTTGCCATTGAAAAACATCCAGAAATGATTGAAGCTACTGACTGAATGAAAGGAGCTGGCATCTCACTCTCTTTGAATCTTCTTTATCATGCTAAGAGGAGCAGGAAAAAGCAAAAAATTTCAGAATTGCACCTTGCAATGCGGAGAAATTACTGTTTGTGCATTTACAATATTCATTGATTTTTGCTATTGAAAAACATCATGTTATTCATATACCAGAAATGATTGAAGCTACTGACTGAATGAAAGGAGCTGGCATCTCACTCTCTTTGAATCTTCTTTATCATGCTAAGAGGAGCAGGAAAAAGCAAAAAATTTCAGAATTGCACCTTGCAATGCGGAGAAATTACAGTTTGTGCATTTACAATATTCATTGATTTTTGCCATTGAAAAACATCCAGAAATGATTGAAGCTACTGACTGAATGAAAGGAGCTGGCATCTCACTCTCTTTGAATCTTCTTTATCATGCTAAGAGGAGCAGGAAAAAGCAAAAAATTTCAGAATTGCACCTTGCAATGCGGAGAAATTACTGTTTGTGCATTTACAATATTCATTGATTTTTGCCATTGAAAAATGTCCAGAAGTGATTGAAGGTACTGACTGAATGAAAGGAGCTGGCATCTCACTCTCTTTGAATCTTCTTTATCATGCTAAGAGGAGCAGGAAAAAGCAAAAAATTTCAGATTTGCACCTTGCAATGCGGAGAAATTACTGTTTGTGCATTTACAATATTCATTGATTTTTGCCATTGAAAAACGTCCAGAAATGATTGAAGCTACTGACTGAATGAAAGGAGCTGGCATCTCACTCTCTTTGAATCTTCTTTATCATGCTAAGAGGAGCAGGAAAAAGCAAAAAATTTCAGAATTGCACCTTGCAATGCGGAGAAATTACTGTTTGTGCATTTACAATATTCATTGATTTTTGCCATTGAAAAATGTCCAGAAATGATTGAAGCTACTGACTGAATGAAAGGAGCTGGCATCTCACTCTCTTTGAATCTTCTTTATCATGCTAAGAGGAGCAGGAAAAAGCAAAAAATTTCAGAATTGCGCCTTGCAATGCGGAGAAATTACTGTTTGTGCATTTACAATATTCATTGATTTTTGCCATTGAAAAACGTCCAGAAATGATTGAAGCTACTGACTGAATGAAAGGAGCTGGCATCTCACTCTCTTTGAATCTTCTTTATCATGCTAAGAGGAGCAGGAAAAAGTAAAAAATTTCAGAATTGCACCTTGCAATGCGGAGAAATTACTGTTTGTGCATTTACAAAATTCATTGATTTTTGCCATTGAAAAACATCATGTTATTCATATACCAGAAATGATTGAAGCTACTGACTGAAGGAGAGGATCTGGCATCTCACTCTCTTTGAATCTTCTTTATCATGCTTAGAGGAGCAGGAAAAAGCAAAAAATTTCAGAATTGCACCTTGCAATGCGGAGAAATTACTGTTTGTGCATTTACAATATTCATTGATTTTTGCCATTGAAAAACGTCCAGAAATGATTGAAGCTACTGACTGAATGAAAGGAGCTGGCATCTCACTCTCTTTGAATCTTCTTTATCATGCTAAGAGGAGCAGGAAAAAGCAAAAAATTTCAGAATTGCACCTTGCAATGCGGAGAAATTACTGTTTGTGCATTTACAATATTCATTGATTTTTGCGATTGAAAAACATCATGTTATTCATATACCAGAAATGATTGAAGCTACTGACTGAATGAAAGGAGCTGGCATCCCACTCTCTTTGAATCTTCTTTATCATGCTAAGAGGAGCAGGAAAAAGTAAAAAATTTCAGAATTGCACCTTGCAATGCGGAGAAATTACTGTTTGTGCATTTACAATATTCAATGATTTTTGCCATTGAAAAACGTCCAGAAATGATTGAAGCTACTGACTGAATGAAATGAGCTGGCATCTCACTGTCTTTGAATCTTGTTTATCATGCTAAACGGAGCAGGAAAAAGCAAAAAATTTCAGAATTGCACCTTGCAATGCGGAGAAATTAGTTTGTGCATTTACAATATTCATTGATTTTTGCCATTGAAAAACGTCCAGAAATGATTGAAGCTACTGACTGAATGAAAGGAGCTGGCATCTCACTCTCTTTGAATCTTCTTTATCATGCTAAGAGGAGCAGGAAAAAGCAAAAAATTTCAGAATTGCACCTTGCAATGCGGAGAAATTACTGTTTGTGCATTTACAATATTCATTGATTTTTGCCATTGAAAAACATCATGTTATTCATATACCAGAAATGATTGAAGCTACTGACTGAATGAAAGGAGCTGGCATCTCACTCTCTTTGAATCTTCTTTATCATGCTAAGAGGAGCAGGAAAAAGTAAAAAATTTCAGAATTGCACCTTGCAATGCGGAGAAATTACTGTTTGTGCATTTATAATATTCAATGATTTTTGCCATTGAAAAACGTCCAGAAATGATTGAAGCTACTGACTGAACGAAAGGAGCTGGCATCTCACTCTCTTTGAATCTTCTTTATCATGCTAAGAGGAGCAGGAAAAAGCAAAAAATTTCAGAATTGCACTTTGCAATGCGGAGAAATTACTGTTTGTGCATTTACAATATTCATTGATTTTTGCCATTGAAAAACATCATGTTATTCATGTACCAGAAATGTTTGAAGCTACTGACTGAATGAAAGGAGCTGGCATCTCACTCTCTTTGAATCTTCTTTATCATGCTAAGAGGAGCAGGAAAAAGTAAAAAATTTCAGAATTGCACCTTGCAATGCGGAGAAATTACTGTTTGTGCATTTACAATATTCATTGATTTTTGCCATTGAAAAACGTCCAGAAATGATTGAAGGTACTGACTGAATGAAAGGAGCTGGCATCTCACTCTCTTTGAATCTTCTTTATCATGCTAAGAGGAGCAGGAAAAAGCAAAAAATTTCAGAATTGCACCTTGCAATGCGGAGAAATTACTGTTTGTGCATTTACAATATTCATTGATTTTTGCCATTGAAAAACGTCCAGAAATGATTGAAGCTACTGACTGAATGAAAGGAGCTGGCATCTCACTCTCTTTGAATCTTCTTTATCATGCTAAGAGGAGCAGGAAAAAGCAAAAAATTTCAGAATTGCACCTTGCAATGCGGAGAAATTACTGTTTGTGCATTTACAATATTCATTGATTTTTGCCATTGAAAAATGTCCAGAAATGATTGAAGCTACTGACTGAATGAAAGGAGCTGGCATCTCACTCTCTTTGAATCTTCTTTATCATGCTAAGAGGAGCAGGAAAAAGCAAAAAATTTCAGAATTGCGCCTTGCAATGCGGAGAAATTACTGTTTGTGCATTTACAAAATTCATTGATTTTTGCCATTGAAAAACATCATGTTATTCATATACCAGAAATGATTGAAGCTACTGACTGAAGGAAAGGATCTGGCATCTCACTCTCTTTGAATCTTCTTTATCATGCTTAGAGGAGCAGGAAAAAGCAAAAAATTTCAGAATTGCACCTTGCAATGCGGAGAAATTACTGTTTGTGCATTTACAATATTCATTGACTTTTGCCATTGAAAAATGTCCAGAAATGATTGAAGCTACTGACTGAATGAAAGGAGCTGGCATCTCACTCTCTTTGAATCTTCTTTATCATGCTAAGAGGAGCAGGAAAAAGCAAAAAATTTCAGAATTGTGCCTTGCAATGCGGAGAAATTACTGTTTGTGCATTTACAAAATTCATTGATTTTTGCCATTGAAAAACATCATGTTATTCAAATACCAGAAATGATTGAAGCTACTGACTGAAGGAAAGGAGCTGGCATCTCACTCTCTTTGAATCTTCTTTATCATGCTAAGAGGAGCAGGAAAAAGCAAAAAATTTCAGAATTGCACCTTGCAATGCGGAGAAATTACTGTTTGTGCATTTACAATATTCATTGATTTTTGCGATTGAAAAACATCATGTTATTCATATACCAGAAATGATTGAAGCTACTGACTGAATGAAAGGAGCTGGCATCTCACTCTCTTTGAATCTTCTTTATCATGCTAAGAGGAGCAGGAAAAAGCAAAAAATTTCAGAATTGCACCTTGCAATGCGGAGAAATTACAGTTTGTGCATTTACAATATTCATTGATTTTTGCCATTGAAAAATGTCCAGAAATGATTGAAGCTACTGACTGAATGAAAGGAGCTGGCATCTCACTCTCTTTGAATCTTCTTTATCATGCTAAGAGGAGCAGGAAAAAGCAAAAAATTTCAGAATTGCACCTTGCAATGCGGAGAAATTACTGTTTGTGCATTTACAATATTCATTGATTTTTGCCATTGAAAAACGTCCAGAAATGATTGAAGGTACTGACTGAATGAAAGGAGCTGGCATCTCACTCTCTTTGAATCTTCTTTATCATGCTAAGAGGAGCAGGAAAAAGCAAAAAATTTCAGAATTGCACCTTGCAATGCGGAGAAATTACTGTTTGTGCATTTACAATATTCATTGATTTTTGCCATTGAAAAACGTCCAGAAATGATTGAAGGTACTGACTGAATGAAAGGAGCTGGCATCTCACTCTCTTTGAATCTTTTTTATCATGCTAAGAGGAGCAGGAAAAAGCAAAAAATTTCAGAATTGCACCTTGCAATGCGGAGAAATTACTGTTTGTGCATTTACAATATTCATTGATTTTTGCCATTGAAAAATGTCCAGAAATGATTGAAGCTACTGACTGAATGAAAGGAGCTGGCATCTCACTCTCTTTGAATCTTCTTTATCATGCTAAGAGGAGCAGGAAAAAGCAAAAAATTTCAGAATTGCGCCTTGCAATGCGGAGAAATTACTGTTTGTGCATTTACAATATTCATTGATTTTTGCCATTGAAAAATGTCCAGAAATGATTGAAGCTACTGACTGAATGAAAGGAGCTGGCATCTCACTCTCTTTGAATCTTCTTTATCATGCTAAGAGGAGCAGGAAAAAGCAAAAAATTTCAGAATTGCGCCTTGCAATGCGGAGAAATTACTGTTTGTGCATTTACAAAATTCATTGATTTTTGCAATTGAAAAACATCATGTTATTCATATACCAGAAATGATTGAAGCTACTGACTGAAGGAAAGGATCTGGCATCTCACTCTCTTTGAATCTTCTTTATCATGCTTAGAGGAGCAGGAAAAAGCAAAAAATTTCAGAATTGCACCTTGCAATGCGGAGAAATTACTGTTTGTGCATTTACAATATTCATTGATTTTTGCCATTGAAAAACGTCCAGAAATGATTGAAGCTACTGACTGAATGAAAGGAGCTGGCATCTCACTCTCTTTGAATCTTCTTTATCATGCTAAGAGGAGCAGGAAAAAGCAAAAAATTTCAGAATTGCACCTTGCAATGCGGAGAAATTACTGTTTGTGCATTTACAATATTCATTGATTTTTGCGATTGAAAAACATCATGTTATTCATATACCAGAAATGATTGAAGCTACTGACTGAATGAAAGGAGCTGGCATCTCACTCTCTTTGAATCTTCTTTATCATGCTAAGAGGAGCAGGAAAAAGTAAAAAATTTCAGAATTGCACCTTGCAATGCGGAGAAATTACTGTTTGTGCATTTACAATATTCATTGATTTTTGCCATTGAAAAACATCCAGAAATGATTGAAGCTACTGACTGAATGAAAGGAGCTGGCATCTCACTCTCTTTGAATCTTCTTTATCATGCTAAGAGGAGCAGGAAAAAGCAAAAAATTTCAGAATTGCACCTTGCAATGCGGAGAAATTACTGTTTGTGCATTTACAATATTCATTGATTTTTGCTATTGAAAAACATCATGTTATTCATATACCAGAAATGATTGAAGCTACTGACTGAATGAAAGGAGCTGGCATCTCACTCTCTTTGAATCTTCTTTATCATGCTAAGAGGAGCAGGAAAAAGCAAAAAATTTCAGAATTGCACCTTGCAATGCGGAGAAATTACTGTTTGTGCATTTACAATATTCATTGATTTTTGCCATTGAAAAATGTCCAGAAATGATTGAAGCTACTGACTGAATGAAAGGAGCTGGCATCTCACTCTCTTTGAATCTTCTTTATCATGCTAAGAGGAGCAGGAAAAAGCAAAAAATTTCAGAATTGCGCCTTGCAATGCGGAGAAATTACTGTTTGTGCATTTACAATATTCATTGATTTTTGCCATTGAAAAACGTGCAGAAATGATTGAAGCTACTGACTGAATGAAAGGAGCTGGCATCTCACTCTCTTTGAATCTTCTTTATCATGCTAAGAGGAGCAGGAAAAAGTAAAAAATTTCAGAATTGCACCTTGCAATGCGGAGAAATTACTGTTTGTGCATTTACAAAATTCATTGATTTTTGCCATTGAAAAACATCATGTTATTCATATACCAGAAATGATTGAAGCTACTGACTGAAGGAAAGGATCTGGCATCTCACTCTCTTTGAATCTTCTTTATCATGCTTAGAGGAGCAGGAAAAAGCAAAAAATTTCAGAATTGCACCTTGCAATGCGGAGAAATTACTGTTTGTGCATTTACAATATTCATTGATTTTTGCCATTGAAAAACGTCCAGAAATGATTGAAGCTACTGACTGAATGAAAGGAGCTGGCATCTCACTCTCTTTGAATCTTCTTTATCATGCTAAGAGGAGCAGGAAAAAGCAAAAAATTTCAGAATTGCACCTTGCAATGCGGAGAAATTACTGTTTGTGCATTTACAATATTCATTGATTTTTGCGATTGAAAAACATCATGTTATTCATATACCAGAAATGATTGAAGCTACTGACTGAATGAAAGGAGCTGGCATCTCACTCTCTTTGAATCTTCTTTATCATGCTAAGAGGAGCAGGAAAAAGTAAAAAATTTCAGAATTGCACCTTGCAATGCGGAGAAATTACTGTTTGTGCATTTACAATATTCAATGATTTTTGCCATTGAAAAACGTCCCGAAATGATTGAAGCTACTGACTGAATGAAATGAGCTGGCATCTCACTGTCTTTGAATCTTGTTTATCATGCTAAACGGAGCAGGAAAAAGCAAAAAATTTCAGAATTGCACCTTGCAATGCGGAGAAATTAGTTTGTGCATTTACAATATTCATTGATTTTTGCCATTGAAAAACGTCCAGAAATGATTGAAGCTACTGACTGAATGAAAGGAGCTGGCATCTCACTCTCTTTGAATCTTCTTTATCATGCTAAGAGGAGCAGGAAAAAGCAAAAAATTTCAGAATTGCGCCTTGCAATGCGGAGAAATTACTGTTTGTGCATTTACAATATTCATTGATTTTTGCCATTGAAAAACATCATGTTATTCATATACCAGAAATGATTGAAGCTACTGACTGAATGAAAGGAGCTGGCATCTCACTCTCTTTGAATCTTCTTTATCATGCTAAGAGGAGCAGGAAAAAGTAAAAAATTTCAGAATTGCACCTTGCAATGCGGAGAAATTACTGTTTGTGCATTTATAATATTCAATGATTTTTGCCATTGAAAAACGTCCAGAAATGATTGAAGCTACTGACTGAACGAAAGGAGCTGGCATCTCACTCTCTTTGAATCTTCTTTATCATGCTAAGAGGAGCAGGAAAAAGCAAAAAATTTCAGAATTGCACTTTGCAATGCGGAGAAATTACTGTTTGTGCATTTACAATATTCATTGATTTTTGCCATTGAAAAACATCATGTTATTCATGTACCAGAAATGTTTGAAGCTACTGACTGAATGAAAGGAGCTGGCATCTCACTCTCTTTGAATCTTCTTTATCATGCTAAGAGGAGCAGGAAAAAGTAAAAAATTTCAGAATTGCACCTTGCAATGCGGAGAAATTACTGTTTGTGCATTTACAATATTCATTGATTTTTGCCATTGAAAAACGTCCAGAAATGATTGAAGGTACTGACTGAATGAAAGGAGCTGGCATCTCACTCTCTTTGAATCTTCTTTATCATGCTAAGAGGAGCAGGAAAAAGCAAAAAATTTCAGAATTGCACCTTGCAATGCGGAGAAATTACTGTTTGTGCATTTACAATATTCATTGATTTTTGCCATTGAAAAACGTCCAGAAATGATTGAAGCTACTGACTGAATGAAAGGAGCTGGCATCTCACTCTCTTTGAATCTTCTTTATCATGCTAAGAGGAGCAGGAAAAAGCAAAAAATTTCAGAATTGCACCTTGCAATGCGGAGAAATTACTGTTTGTGCATTTACAATATTCATTGATTTTTGCCATTGAAAAATGTCCAGAAATGATTGAAGCTACTGACTGAATGAAAGGAGCTGGCATCTCACTCTCTTTGAATCTTCTTTATCATGCTAAGAGGAGCAGGAAAAAGCAAAAAATTTCAGAATTGCGCCTTGCAATGCGGAGAAATTACTGTTTGTGCATTTACAAAATTCATTGATTTTTGCCATTGAAAAACATCATGTTATTCATATACCAGAAATGATTGAAGCTACTGACTGAAGGAAAGGATCTGGCATCTCACTCTCTTTGAATCTTCTTTATCATGCTTAGAGGAGCAGGAAAAAGCAAAAAATTTCAGAATTGCACCTTGCAATGCGGAGAAATTACTGTTTGTGCATTTAAAATATTCATTGACTTTTGCCATTGAAAAATGTCCAGAAATGATTGAAGCTACTGACTGAATGAAAGGAGCTGGCATCTCACTCTCTTTGAATCTTCTTTATCATGCTAAGAGGAGCAGGAAAAAGCAAAAAATTTCAGAATTGCGCCTTGCAATGCGGAGAAATTACTGTTTGTGCATTTACAAAATTCATTGATTTTTGCCATTGAAAAACATCATGTTATTCAAATACCAGAAATGATTGAAGCTACTGACTGAAGGAAAGGAGCTGGCATCTCACTCTCTTTGAATCTTCTTTATCATGCTAAGAGGAGCAGGAAAAAGCAAAAAATTTCAGAATTGCACCTTGCAATGCGGAGAAATTACTGTTTGTGCATTTACAATATTCATTGATTTTTGCGATTGAAAAACATCATGTTATTCATATACCAGAAATGATTGAAGCTACTGACTGAATGAAAGGAGCTGGCATCTCACTCTCTTTGAATCTTCTTTATCATGCTAAGAGGAGCAGGAAAAAGCAAAAAATTTCAGAATTGCACCTTGCAATGCGGAGAAATTACAGTTTGTGCATTTACAATATTCATTGATTTTTGCCATTGAAAAATGTCCAGAAATGATTGAAGCTACTGACTGAATGAAAGGAGCTGGCATCTCACTCTCTTTGAATCTTCTTTATCATGCTAAGAGGAGCAGGAAAAAGCAAAAAATTTCAGAATTGCACCTTGCAATGCGGAGAAATTACTGTTTGTGCATTTACAATATTCATTGATTTTTGCCATTGAAAAACGTCCAGAAATGATTGAAGCTACTGACTGAATGAAAGGAGCTGGCATCTCACTCTCTTTGAATCTTCTTTATCATGCTAAGAGGAGCAGGAAAAAGCAAAAAATTTCAGAATTGCACCTTGCAATGCGGAGAAATTACTGTTTGTGCATTTACAATATTCATTGATTTTTGCCATTGAAAAATGTCCAGAAATGATTGAAGCTACTGACTGAATGAAAGGAGCTGGCATCTCACTCTCTTTGAATCTTCTTTATCATGCTAAGAGGAGCAGGAAAAAGCAAAAAATTTCAGAATTGCGCCTTGCAATGCGGAGAAATTACTGTTTGTGCATTTACAAAATTCATTGATTTTTGCCATTGAAAAACATCATGTTATTCATATACCAGAAATGATTGAAGCTACTGACTGAAGGAAAGGATCTGGCATCTCACTCTCTTTGAATCTTCTTTATCATGCTTAGAGGAGCAGGAAAAAGCAAAAAATTTCAGAATTGCACCTTGCAATGCGGAGAAATTACTGTTTGTGCATTTAAAATATTCATTGACTTTTGCCATTGAAAAATGTCCAGAAATGATTGAAGCTACTGACTGAATGAAAGGAGCTGGCATCTCACTCTCTTTGAATCTTCTTTATCATGCTAAGAGGAGCAGGAAAAAGCAAAAAATTTCAGAATTGCGCCTTGCAATGCGGAGAAATTACTGTTTGTGCATTTACAAAATTCATTGATTTTTGCCATTGAAAAACATCATGTTATTCAAATACCAGAAATGATTGAAGCTACTGACTGAAGGAAAGGAGCTGGCATCTCACTCTCTTTGAATCTTCTTTATCATGCTAAGAGGAGCAGGAAAAAGCAAAAAATTTCAGAATTGCACCTTGCAATGCGGAGAAATTACTGTTTGTGCATTTACAATATTCATTGATTTTTGCGATTGAAAAACATCATGTTATTCATATACCAGAAATGATTGAAGCTACTGACTGAATGAAAGGAGCTGGCATCTCACTCTCTTTGAATCTTCTTTATCATGCTAAGAGGAGCAGGAAAAAGCAAAAAATTTCAGAATTGCACCTTGCAATGCGGAGAAATTACAGTTTGTGCATTTACAATATTCATTGATTTTTGCCATTGAAAAATGTCCAGAAATGATTGAAGCTACTGACTGAATGAAAGGAGCTGGCATCTCACTCTCTTTGAATCTTCTTTATCATGCTAAGAGGAGCAGGAAAAAGCAAAAAATTTCAGAATTGCACCTTGCAATGCGGAGAAATTACTGTTTGTGCATTTACAATATTCATTGATTTTTGCCATTGAAAAACGTCCAGAAATGATTGAAGGTACTGACTGAATGAAAGGAGCTGGCATCTCACTCTCTTTGAATCTTCTTTATCATGCTAAGAGGAGCAGGAAAAAGCAAAAAATTTCAGAATTGCACCTTGCAATGCGGAGAAATTACTGTTTGTGCATTTACAATATTCATTGATTTTTGCCATTGAAAAACGTCCAGAAATGATTGAAGGTACTGACTGAATGAAAGGAGCTGGCATCTCACTCTCTTTGAATCTTTTTTATCATGCTAAGAGGAGCAGGAAAAAGCAAAAAATTTCAGAATTGCACCTTGCAATGCGGAGAAATTACTGTTTGTGCATTTACAATATTCATTGATTTTTGCCATTGAAAAATGTCCAGAAATGATTGAAGCTACTGACTGAATGAAAGGAGCTGGCATCTCACTCTCTTTGAATCTTCTTTATCATGCTAAGAGGAGCAGGAAAAAGCAAAAAATTTCAGAATTGCGCCTTGCAATGCGGAGAAATTACTGTTTGTGCATTTACAAAATTCATTGATTTTTGCAATTGAAAAACATCATGTTATTCATATACCAGAAATGATTGAAGCTACTGACTGAAGGAAAGGATCTGGCATCTCACTCTCTTTGAATCTTCTTTATCATGCTTAGAGGAGCAGGAAAAAGCAAAAAATTTCAGAATTGCACCTTGCAATGCGGAGAAATTACTGTTTGTGCATTTACAATATTCATTGATTTTTGCCATTGAAAAACGTCCAGAAATGATTGAAGCTACTGACTGAATGAAAGGAGCTGGCATCTCACTCTCTTTGAATCTTCTTTATCATGCTAAGAGGAGCAGGAAAAAGCAAAAAATTTCAGAATTGCACCTTGCAATGCGGAGAAATTACTGTTTGTGCATTTACAATATTCATTGATTTTTGCGATTGAAAAACATCATGTTATTCATATACCAGAAATGATTGAAGCTACTGACTGAATGAAAGGAGCTGGCATCTCACTCTCTTTGAATCTTCTTTATCATGCTAAGAGGAGCAGGAAAAAGTAAAAAATTTCAGAATTGCACCTTGCAATGCGGAGAAATTACTGTTTGTGCATTTACAATATTCATTGATTTTTGCCATTGAAAAACATCCAGAAATGATTGAAGCTACTGACTGAATGAAAGGAGCTGGCATCTCACTCTCTTTGAATCTTCTTTATCATGCTATGAGGAGCAGGAAAAAGCAAAAAATTTCAGAATTGCACCTTGCAATGCGGAGAAATTACTGTTTGTGCATTTACAATATTCATTGATTTTTGCTATTGAAAAACATCATGTTATTCATATACCAGAAATGATTGAAGCTACTGACTGAATGAAAGGAGCTGGCATCTCACTCTCTTTGAATCTTCTTTATCATGCTAAGAGGAGCAGGAAAAAGCAAAAAATTTCAGAATTGCACCTTGCAATGCGGAGAAATTACAGTTTGTGCATTTACAATATTCATTGATTTTTGCCATTGAAAAACGTCCAGAAATGATTGAAGCTACTGACTGAATGAAAGGAGCTGGCATCTCACTCTCTTTGAATCTTCTTTATCATGCTAAGAGGAGCAGGAAAAAGCAAAAAATTTCAGAATTGCACCTTGCAATGCGGAGAAATTACTGTTTGTGCATTTACAATATTCATTGATTTTTGCCATTGAAAAACGTCCAGAAATGATTGAAGGTACTGACTGAATGAAAGGAGCTGGCATCTCACTCTCTTTGAATCTTCTTTATCATGCTAAGAGGAGCAGGAAAAAGCAAAAAATTTCAGATTTGCACCTTGCAATGCGGAGAAATTACTGTTTGTGCATTTACAATATTCATTGATTTTTGCCATTGAAAAACGTCCAGAAATGATTGAAGCTACTGACTGAATGAAAGGAGCTGGCATCTCACTCTCTTTGAATCTTCTTTATCATGCTAAGAGGAGCAGGAAAAAGCAAAAAATTTCAGAATTGCACCTTGCAATGCGGAGAAATTACTGTTTGTGCATTTACAATATTCATTGATTTTTGCCATTGAAAAATGTCCAGAAATGATTGAAGCTACTGACTGAATGAAAGGAGCTGGCATCTCACTCTCTTTGAATCTTCTTTATCATGCTAAGAGGAGCAGGAAAAAGCAAAAAATTTCAGAATTGCGCCTTGCAATGCGGAGAAATTACTGTTTGTGCATTTACAAAATTCATTGATTTTTGCCATTGAAAAACATCATGTTATTCATATACCAGAAATGATTGAAGCTACTGACTGAAGGAAAGGATCTGGCATCTCACTCTCTTTGAATCTTCTTTATCATGCTTAGAGGAGCAGGAAAAAGCAAAAAATTTCAGAATTGCACCTTGCAATGCGGAGAAATTACTGTTTGTGCATTTACAATATTCATTGATTTTTGCCATTGAAAAACGTCCAGAAATGATTGAAGCTACTGACTGAATGAAAGGAGCTGGCATCTCACTCTCTTTGAATCTTCTTTATCATGCTAAGAGGAGCAGGAAAAAGCAAAAAATTTCAGAATTGCACCTTGCAATGCGGAGAAATTACTGTTTGTGCATTTACAATATTCATTGATTTTTGCGATTGAAAAACATCATGTTATTCATATACCAGAAATGATTGAAGCTACTGACTGAATGAAAGGAGCTGGCATCTCACTCTCTTTGAATCTTCTTTATCATGCTAAGAGGAGCAGGAAAAAGTAAAAAATTTCAGAATTGCACCTTGCAATGCGGAGAAATTACTGTTTGTGCATTTACAATATTCAATGATTTTTGCCATTGAAAAACGTCCAGAAATGATTGAAGCTACTGACTGAATGAAATGAGCTGGCATCTCACTGTCTTTGAATCTTGTTTATCATGCTAAGCGGAGCAGGAAAAAGCAAAAAATTTCAGAATTGCACCTTGCAATACGGAGAAATTACTGTTTGTGCATTTACAATATTCATTGATTTTTGCCATTGAAAAACGTCCAGAAATGATTGAAGCTACTGACTGAATGAAAGGAGCTGGCATCTCACTCTCTTTGAATCTTCTTTATCATGCTAAGAGGAGCAGGAAAAAGCAAAAAATTTCAGAATTGCACCTTGCAATGCGGAGAAATTACTGTTTGTGCATTTACAATATTCATTGATTTTTGCCATTGAAAAACATCATGTTATTCATATACCAGAAATGATTGAAGCTACTGACTGAATGAAAGGAGCTGGCATCTCACTCTCTTTGAATCTTCTTTATCATGCTAAGAGGAGCAGGAACAAGTAAAAAATTTCAGAATTGCACCTTGCAATGCGGAGAAATTACTGTTTGTGCATTTATAATATTCAATGATTTTTGCCATTGAAAAACGTCCAGAAATGATTGAAGCTACTGACTGAACGAAAGGAGCTGGCATCTCACTCTCTTTGAATCTTCTTTATCATGCTAAGAGGAGCAGGAAAAAGCAAAAAATTTCAGAATTGCACTTTGCAATGCGGAGAAATTACTGTTTGTGCATTTACAATATTCATTGATTTTTGCCATTGAAAAACATCATGTTATTCATGTACCAGAAATGTTTGAAGCTACTGACTGAATGAAAGGAGCTGGCATCTCACTCTCTTTGAATCTTCTTTATCATGCTAAGAGGAGCAGGAAAAAGCAAAAAATTTCAGAATTGCACCTTGCAATGCGGAGAAATTACTGTTTGTGCATTTACAATATTCATTGATTTTTGCCATTGAAAAACGTCCAGAAATGATTGAAGGTACTGACTGAATGAAAGGAGCTGGCATCTCACTCTCTTTGAATCTTCTTTATCATGCTAAGAGGAGCAGGAAAAAGCAAAAAATTTCAGAATTGCACCTTGCAATGCGGAGAAATTACTGTTTGTGCATTTACAATATTCATTGATTTTTGCCATTGAAAAACGTCCAGAAATGATTGAAGGTACTGACTGAATGAAAGGAGCTGGCATCTCACTCTCTTTGAATCTTTTTTATCATGCTAAGAGGAGCAGGAAAAAGCAAAAAATTTCAGAATTGCACCTTGCAATGCGGAGAAATTACTGTTTGTGCATTTACAATATTCATTGATTTTTGCCATTGAAAAATGTCCAGAAATGATTGAAGCTACTGACTGAATGAAAGGAGCTGGCATCTCACTCTCTTTGAATCTTCTTTATCATGCTAAGAGGAGCAGGAAAAAGCAAAAAATTTCAGAATTGCGCCTTGCAATGCGGAGAAATTACTGTTTGTGCATTTACAAAATTCATTGATTTTTGCAATTGAAAAACATCATGTTATTCATATACCAGAAATGATTGAAGCTACTGACTGAAGGAAAGGATCTGGCATCTCACTCTCTTTGAATCTTCTTTATCATGCTTAGAGGAGCAGGAAAAAGCAAAAAATTTCAGAATTGCACCTTGCAATGCGGAGAAATTACTGTTTGTGCATTTACAATATTCATTGATTTTTGCCATTGAAAAACGTCCAGAAATGATTGAAGCTACTGACTGAATGAAAGGAGCTGGCATCTCACTCTCTTTGAATCTTCTTTATCATGCTAAGAGGAGCAGGAAAAAGCAAAAAATTTCAGAATTGCACCTTGCAATGCGGAGAAATTACTGTTTGTGCATTTACAATATTCATTGATTTTTGCTATTGAAAAACATCATGTTATTCATATACCAGAAATGATTGAAGCTACTGACTGAATGAAAGGAGCTGGCATCTCACTCTCTTTGAATCTTCTTTATCATGCTAAGAGGAGCAGGAAAAAGCAAAAAATTTCAGAATTGCACCTTGCAATGCGGAGAAATTACAGTTTGTGCATTTACAATATTCATTGATTTTTGCCATTGAAAAACGTCCAGAAATGATTGAAGCTACTGACTGAATGAAAGGAGCTGGCATCTCACTCTCTTTGAATCTTCTTTATCATGCTAAGAGGAGCAGGAAAAAGCAAAAAATTTCAGAATTGCACCTTGCAATGCGGAGAAATTACTGTTTGTGCATTTACAATATTCATTGATTTTTGCCATTGAAAAACGTCCAGAAATGATTGAAGGTACTGACTGAATGAAAGGAGCTGGCATCTCACTCTCTTTGAATCTTCTTTATCATGCTAAGAGGAGCAGGAAAAAGCAAAAAATTTCAGATTTGCACCTTGCAATGCGGAGAAATTACTGTTTGTGCATTTACAATATTCATTGATTTTTGCCATTGAAAAACGTCCAGAAATGATTGAAGCTACTGACTGAATGAAAGGAGCTGGCATCTCACTCTCTTTGAATCTTCTTTATCATGCTAAGAGGAGCAGGAAAAAGCAAAAAATTTCAGAATTGCACCTTGCAATGCGGAGAAATTACTGTTTGTGCATTTACAATATTCATTGATTTTTGCCATTGAAAAATGTCCAGAAATGATTGAAGCTACTGACTGAATGAAAGGAGCTGGCATCTCACTCTCTTTGAATCTTCTTTATCATGCTAAGAGGAGCAGGAAAAAGCAAAAAATTTCAGAATTGCGCCTTGCAATGCGGAGAAATTACTGTTTGTGCATTTACAAAATTCATTGATTTTTGCCATTGAAAAACATCATGTTATTCATATACCAGAAATGATTGAAGCTACTGACTGAAGGAAAGGATCTGGCATCTCACTCTCTTTGAATCTTCTTTATCATGCTTAGAGGAGCAGGAAAAAGCAAAAAATTTCAGAATTGCACCTTGCAATGCGGAGAAATTACTGTTTGTGCATTTACAATATTCATTGATTTTTGCCATTGAAAAACGTCCAGAAATGATTGAAGCTACTGACTGAATGAAAGGAGCTGGCATCTCACTCTCTTTGAATCTTCTTTATCATGCTAAGAGGAGCAGGAAAAAGCAAAAAATTTCAGAATTGCACCTTGCAATGCGGAGAAATTACTGTTTGTGCATTTACAATATTCATTGATTTTTGCGATTGAAAAACATCATGTTATTCATATACCAGAAATGATTGAAGCTACTGACTGAATGAAAGGAGCTGGCATCTCACTCTCTTTGAATCTTCTTTATCATGCTAAGAGGAGCAGGAAAAAGTAAAAAATTTCAGAATTGCACCTTGCAATGCGGAGAAATTACTGTTTGTGCATTTACAATATTCAATGATTTTTGCCATTGAAAAACGTCCAGAAATGATTGAAGCTACTGACTGAATGAAATGAGCTGGCATCTCACTGTCTTTGAATCTTGTTTATCATGCTAAGCGGAGCAGGAAAAAGCAAAAAATTTCAGAATTGCACCTTGCAATGCGGAGAAATTACTGTTTGTGCATTTACAATATTCATTGATTTTTGCCATTGAAAAACGTCCAGAAATGATTGAAGGTACTGACTGAATGAAAGGAGCTGGCATCTCACTCTCTTTGAATCTTCTTTATCATGCTAAGAGGAGCAGGAAAAAGCAAAAAATTTCAGAATTGCACCTTGCAATGCGGAGAAATTACTGTTTGTGCATTTACAATATTCATTGATTTTTGCCATTGAAAAACATCATGTTATTCATATACCAGAAATGATTGAAGCTACTGACTGAATGAAAGGAGCTGGCATCTCACTCTCTTTGAATCTTCTTTATCATGCTAAGAGGAGCAGGAAAAAGTAAAAAATTTCAGAATTGCACCTTGCAATGCGGAGAAATTACTGTTTGTGCATTTATAATATTCAATGATTTTTGCCATTGAAAAACGTCCAGAAATGATTGAAGCTACTGACTGAACGAAAGGAGCTGGCATCTCACTCTCTTTGAATCTTCTTTATCATGCTAAGAGGAGCAGGAAAAAGCAAAAAATTTCAGAATTGCACTTTGCAATGCGGAGAAATTACTGTTTGTGCATTTACAATATTCATTGATTTTTGCCATTGAAAAACATCATGTTATTCATGTACCAGAAATGTTTGAAGCTACTGACTGAATGAAAGGAGCTGGCATCTCACTCTCTTTGAATCTTCTTTATCATGCTAAGAGGAGCAGGAAAAAGCAAAAAATTTCAGAATTGCACATTGCAATGCGGAGAAATTACTGTTTGTGCATTTACAATATTCATTGATTTTTGCCATTGAAAAACGTCCAGAAATGATTGAAGCTACTGACTGAATGAAAGGAGCTGGCATCTCACTCTCTTTGAATCTTCTTTATCATGCTAAGAGGAGCAGGAAAAGCAAAAAATTTCAGAATTGCACCTTGCAATGCGGAGAAATTACTGTTTGTGCATTTACAATATTCATTGATTTTTGCCATTGAAAAACGTCCAGAAATGATTGAAGCTACTGACTGAATGAAAGGAGCTGGCATCTCACTCTCTTTGAAACTTCTTTATCATGCTAAGAGGAGCAGGAAAAAGCAAAAAATTTCAGAATTGCACCTTGCAATGCGGAGAAATTACTGTTTGTGCATTTACAATATTCATTGATTTTTGCCATTGAAAAATGTCCAGAAATGATTGAAGCTACTGACTGAATGAAAGGAGCTGGCATCTCACTCTCTTTGAATCTTCTTTATCATGCTAAGAGGAGCAGGAAAAAGCAAAAAATTTCAGAATTGCGCCTTGCAATGCGGAGAAATTACTGTTTGTGCATTTACAAAATTCATTGATTTTTGCCATTGAAAAACATCATGTTATTCATATACCAGAAATGATTGAAGCTACTGACTGAAGGAAAGGATCTGGCATCTCACTCTCTTTGAATCTTCTTTATCATGCTAAGAGGAGCAGGAAAAAGCAAAAAATTTCAGAATTGCACCTTGCAATGCGGAGAAATTACTGTTTGTGCATTTACAATATTCATTGATTTTTGCCATTGAAAAACGTCCAGAAATGATTGAAGCTACTGACTGAATGAAAGGAGCTGGCATCTCACTCTCTTTGAATCTTCTTTATCATGCTAAGAGGAGCAGGAAAAAGCAAAAAATTTCAGAATTGCACCTTGCAATGCGGAGAAATTACTGTTTGTGCATTTACAATATTCATTGATTTTTGCCATTGAAAAACGTCCAGAAATGATTGAAGCTACTGACTGAATGAAAGGAGCTGGCATCTCACTCTCTTTGAATCTTCTTTATCATGCTAAGAGGAGCAGGAAAAAGCAAAAAATTTCAGAATTGCACCTTGCAATGCGGAGAAATTACTGTTTGTGCATTTACAATATTCATTGATTTTTGCCATTGAAAAATGTCCAGAAATGATTGAAGCTACTGACTGAATGAAAGGAGCTGGCATCTCACTCTCTTTGAATCTTCTTTATCATGCTAAGAGGAGCAGGAAAAAGCAAAAAATTTCAGAATTGCGCCTTGCAATGCGGAGAAATTACTGTTTGTGCATTTACAAAATTCATTGATTTTTGCCATTGAAAAACATCATGTTATTCATATACCAGAAATGATTGAAGCTACTGACTGAAGGAAAGGATCTGGCATCTCACTCTCTTTGAATCTTCTTTATCATGCTAAGAGGAGCAGGAAAAAGCAAAAAATTTCAGAATTGCACCTTGCAATGCGGAGAAATTACTGTTTGTGCATTTACAATATTCATTGATTTTTGCCATTGAAAAACGTCCAGAAATGATTGAAGCTACTGACTGAATGAAAGGAGCTGGCATCTCACTCTCTTTGAATCTTCTTTATCATGCTAAGAGGAGCAGGAGAAAGCAAAAAATTTCAGAATTGCACCTTGCAATGCGGAGAAATTACTGTTTGTGCATTTACAATATTCATTGATTTTTGCGATTGAAAAACATCATGTTATTCATATACCAGAAATGATTGAAGCTACTGACTGAATGAAAGGAGCTGGCATCTCACTCTCTTTGAATCTTCTTTATCATGCTAAGAGGAGCAGGAAAAAGTAAAAAATTTCAGAATTGCACCTTGCAATGCGGAGAAATTACTGTTTGTGCATTTACAATATTCAATGATTTTTGCCATTGAAAAACGTCCAGAAATGATTGAAGCTACTGACTGAATGAAAGGAGCTGGCATCTCACTCTCTTTGAATCTTGTTTATCATGCTAAGAGGAGCAGGAAAAAGCAAAAAATTTCAGAATTGCACCTTGCAATGCGGAGAAATTACTGTTTGTGCATTTACAATATTCATTGATTTTTGCCATTGAAAAACGTCCAGAAATGATTGAAGCTACTGACTGAATGAAAGGAGCTGGCATCTCACTCTCTTTGAATCTTCTTTATCATGCTAAGAGGAGCAGGAAAAAGCAAAAAATTTCAGAATTGCACCTTGCAATGCGGAGAAATTACTGTTTGTGCATTTACAATATTCATTGATTTTTGCCATTGAAAAACGTCCAGAAATGATTGAAGCTACTGACTGAATGAAAGGAGCTGGCATCTCACTCTCTTTGAAACTTCTTTATCATGCTAAGAGGAGCAGGAAAAAGCAAAAAATTTCAGAATTGCACCTTGCAATGCGGAGAAATTACTGTTTGTGCATTTACAATATTCATTGATTTTTGCCATTGAAAAATGTCCAGAAATGATTGAAGCTACTGACTGAATGAAAGGAGCTGGCATCTCACTCTCTTTGAATCTTCTTTATCATGCTAAGAGGAGCAGGAAAAAGCAAAAAATTTCAGAATTGCGCCTTGCAATGCGGAGAAATTACTGTTTGTGCATTTACAAAATTCATTGATTTTTGCCATTGAAAAACATCATGTTATTCATATACCAGAAATGATTGAAGCTACTGACTGAAGGAAAGGATCTGGCATCTCACTCTCTTTGAATCTTCTTTATCATGCTAAGAGGAGCAGGAAAAAGCAAAAAATTTCAGAATTGCACCTTGCAATGCGGAGAAATTACTGTTTGTGCATTTACAATATTCATTGATTTTTGCCATTGAAAAACGTCCAGAAATGATTGAAGCTACTGACTGAATGAAAGGAGCTGGCATCTCACTCTCTTTGAATCTTCTTTATCATGCTAAGAGGAGCAGGAAAAAGCAAAAAATTTCAGAATTGCACCTTGCAATGCGGAGAAATTACTGTTTGTGCATTTACAATATTCATTGATTTTTGCCATTGAAAAACGTCCAGAAATGATTGAAGCTACTGACTGAATGAAAGGAGCTGGCATCTCACTCTCTTTGAATCTTCTTTATCATGCTAAGAGGAGCAGGAAAAAGCAAAAAATTTCAGAATTGCACCTTGCAATGCGGAGAAATTACTGTTTGTGCATTTACAATATTCATTGATTTTTGCCATTGAAAAATGTCCAGAAATGATTGAAGCTACTGACTGAATGAAAGGAGCTGGCATCTCACTCTCTTTGAATCTTCTTTATCATGCTAAGAGGAGCAGGAAAAAGCAAAAAATTTCAGAATTGCGCCTTGCAATGCGGAGAAATTACTGTTTGTGCATTTACAAAATTCATTGATTTTTGCCATTGAAAAACATCATGTTATTCATATACCAGAAATGATTGAAGCTACTGACTGAAGGAAAGGATCTGGCATCTCACTCTCTTTGAATCTTCTTTATCATGCTAAGAGGAGCAGGAAAAAGCAAAAAATTTCAGAATTGCACCTTGCAATGCGGAGAAATTACTGTTTGTGCATTTACAATATTCATTGATTTTTGCCATTGAAAAACGTCCAGAAATGATTGAAGCTACTGACTGAATGAAAGGAGCTGGCATCTCACTCTCTTTGAATCTTCTTTATCATGCTAAGAGGAGCAGGAGAAAGCAAAAAATTTCAGAATTGCACCTTGCAATGCGGAGAAATTACTGTTTGTGCATTTACAATATTCATTGATTTTTGCGATTGAAAAACATCATGTTATTCATATACCAGAAATGATTGAAGCTACTGACTGAATGAAAGGAGCTGGCATCTCACTCTCTTTGAATCTTCTTTATCATGCTAAGAGGAGCAGGAAAAAGTAAAAAATTTCAGAATTGCACCTTGCAATGCGGAGAAATTACTGTTTGTGCATTTACAATATTCAATGATTTTTGCCATTGAAAAACGTCCAGAAATGATTGAAGCTACTGACTGAATGAAAGGAGCTGGCATCTCACTCTCTTTGAATCTTGTTTATCATGCTAAGAGGAGCAGGAAAAAGCAAAAAATTTCAGAATTGCACCTTGCAATGCGGAGAAATTACTGTTTGTGCATTTACAATATTCATTGATTTTTGCCATTGAAAAACGTCCAGAAATGATTGAAGCTACTGACTGAATGAAAGGAGCTGGCATCTCACTCTCTTTGAATCTTCTTTATCATGCTAAGAGGAGCAGGAAAAAGCAAAAAATTTCAGAATTGCACCTTGCAATGCGGAGAAATTACTGTTTGTGCATTTACAATATTCATTGATTTTTGCTATTGAAAAACATCATGTTATTCATATACCAAAAATGATTGAAGCTACTGACTGAATGAAAGGAGCTGGCATCTCACTCTCTTTGAATCTTCTTTATCATGCTAAGAGGAGCAGGAAAAAGCAAAAAATTTCAGAATTGCACCTTGCAATGCGGAGAAATTACAGTTTGTGCATTTACAATATTCATTGATTTTTGCCATTGAAAAACGTCCAGAAATGATTGAAGCTACTGACTGAATGAAAGGAGCTGGCATCTCACTCTCTTTGAATCTTCTTTATCATGCTAAGAGGAGCAGGAAAAAGCAAAAAATTTCAGAATTGCACCTTGCAATGCGGAGAAATTACTGTTTGTGCATTTACAATATTCATTGATTTTTGCCATTGAAAAACGTCCAGAAATGATTGAAGGTACTGACTGAATGAAAGGAGCTGGCATCTCACTCTCTTTGAATCTTCTTTATCATGCTAAGAGGAGCAGGAAAAAGCAAAAAATTTCAGAATTGCACCTTGCAATGCGGAGAAATTACTGTTTGTGCATTTACAATATTCATTGATTTTTGCCATTGAAAAACGTCCAGAAATGATTGAAGCTACTGACTGAATGAAAGGAGCTGGCATCTCACTCTCTTTGAATCTTCTTTATCATGCTAAGAGGAGCAGGAAAAAGCAAAAAATTTCAGAATTGCACCTTGCAATGTGGAGAAATTACTGTTTGTGCATTTACAATATTCATTGATTTTTGCCATTGAAAAATGTCCAGAAATGATTGAAGCTACTGACTGAATGAAAGGAGCTGGCATCTCACTCTCTTTGAATCTTCTTTATCATGCTAAGAGGAGCAGGAAAAAGCAAAAAATTTCAGAATTGCGCCTTGCAATGCGGAGAAATTACTGTTTGTGCATTTACAAAATTCATTGATTTTTGCCATTGAAAAACATCATGTTATTCATATACCAGAAATGATTGAAGCTACTGACTGAAGGAAAGGATATGGCATCTCACTCTATTTGAATCTTCTTTATCATGCTTAGAGGAGCAGGAAAAAGCAAAAAATTTCAGAATTGCACCTTGCAATGCGGAGAAATTACTGTTTGTGCATTTATAATATTCAATGATTTTTGCCATTGAAAAATGTCCAGAAATGATTGAAGCTACTGACTGAACGAAAGGAGCTGGCATCTCACTCTCTTTGAATCTTCTTTATCATGCTAAGAGGAGCAGGAAAAAGCAAAAAATTTCAGAATTGCACTTTGCAATGCGGAGAAATTACTGTTTGTGCATTTACAATATTCATTGATTTTTGCCATTGAAAAACATCATGTTATTCATGTACCAGAAATGTTTGAAGCTACTGACTGAATGAAAGGAGCTGGCATCTCACTCTCTTTAAATCTTCTTTATCATGCTAAGAGGAGCAGGAAAAAGCAAAAAATTTCAGAATTGCACATTGCAATGCGGAGAAATTACTGTTTGTGCATTTACAATATTCATTGATTTTTGCCATTGAAAAACGTCCAGAAATGATTGAAGCTACTGACTGAATGAAAGGAGCTGGCATCTCACTCTCTTTGAATCTTCTTTATCATGCTAAGAGGAGCAGGAAAAGCAAAAAATTTCAGAATTGCACCTTGCAATGCGGAGAAATTACTGTTTGTGCATTTACAATATTCATTGATTTTTGCCATTGAAAAACGTCCAGAAATGATTGAAGCTACTGACTGAATGAAAGGAGCTGGCATCTCACTCTCTTTGAAACTTCTTTATCATGCTAAGAGGAGCAGGAAAAAGCAAAAAATTTCAGAATTGCACCTTGCAATGCGGAGAAATTACTGTTTGTGCATTTACAATATTCATTGATTTTTGCCATTGAAAAATGTCCAGAAATGATTGAAGCTACTGACTGAATGAAAGGAGCTGGCATCTCACTCTCTTTGAATCTTCTTTATCATGCTAAGAGGAGCAGGAAAAAGCAAAAAATTTCAGAATTGCGCCTTGCAATGCGGAGAAATTACTGTTTGTGCATTTACAAAATTCATTGATTTTTGCCATTGAAAAACATCATGTTATTCATATACCAGAAATGATTGAAGCTACTGACTGAAGGAAAGGATCTGGCATCTCACTCTCTTTGAATCTTCTTTATCATGCTAAGAGGAGCAGGAAAAAGCAAAAAATTTCAGAATTGCACCTTGCAATGCGGAGAAATTACTGTTTGTGCATTTACAATATTCATTGATTTTTGCCATTGAAAAACGTCCAGAAATGATTGAAGCTACTGACTGAATGAAAGGAGCTGGCATCTCACTCTCTTTGAATCTTCTTTATCATGCTAAGAGGAGCAGGAAAAAGCAAAAAATTTCAGAATTGCACCTTGCAATGCGGAGAAATTACTGTTTGTGCATTTACAATATTCATTGATTTTTGCCATTGAAAAACGTCCAGAAATGATTGAAGCTACTGACTGAATGAAAGGAGCTGGCATCTCACTCTCTTTGAATCTTCTTTATCATGCTAAGAGGAGCAGGAAAAAGCAAAAAATTTCAGAATTGCACCTTGCAATGCGGAGAAATTACTGTTTGTGCATTTACAATATTCATTGATTTTTGCCATTGAAAAACGTCCAGAAATGATTGAAGCTACTGACTGAATGAAAGGAGCTGGCATCTCACTCTCTTTGAATCTTCTTTATCATGCTAAGAGGAGCAGGAAAAAGCAAAAAATTTCAGAATTGCACCTTGCAATGCGGAGAAATTACTGTTTGTGCATTTACAATATTCATTGATTTTTGCTATTGAAAAACATCATGTTATTCATATACCAGAAATGATTGAAGCTACTGACTGAATGAAAGGAGCTGGCATCTCACTCTCTTTGAATCTTCTTTATCATGCTAAGAGGAGCAGGAAAAAGCAAAAAATTTCAGAATTGCACCTTGCAATGCGGAGAAATTACAGTTTGTGCATTTACAATATTCATTGATTTTTGCCATTGAAAAACGTCCAGAAATGATTGAAGCTACTGACTGAATGAAAGGAGCTGGCATCTCACTCTCTTTGAATCTTCTTTATCATGCTAAGAGGAGCAGGAAAAAGCAAAAAATTTCAGAATTGCACCTTGCAATGCGGAGAAATTACTGTTTGTGCATTTACAATATTCATTGATTTTTGCCATTGAAAAACGTCCAGAAATGATTGAAGGTACTGACTGAATGAAAGGAGCTGGCATCTCACTCTCTTTGAATCTTCTTTATCATGCTATGAGGAGCAGGAAAAAGCAAAAAATTTCAGAATTGCGCCTTGCAATGCGGAGAAATTACTGTTTGTGCATTTACAAAATTCATTGATTTTTGCCATTGAAAAACATCATGTTATTCATATACCAGAAATGATTGAAGCTACTGACTGAAGGAAAGGATATGGCATCTCACTCTATTTGAATCTTCTTTATCATGCTTAGAGGAGCAGGAAAAAGCAAAAAATTTCAGAATTGCACCTTGCAATGCGGAGAAATTACTGTTTGTGCATTTATAATATTCAATGATTTTTGCCATTGAAAAATGTCCAGAAATGATTGAAGCTACTGACTGAACGAAAGGAGCTGGCATCTCACTCTCTTTGAATCTTCTTTATCATGCTAAGAGGAGCAGGAAAAAGCAAAAAATTTCAGAATTGCACTTTGCAATGCGGAGAAATTACTGTTTGTGCATTTACAATATTCATTGATTTTTGCCATTGAAAAACATCATGTTATTCATGTACCAGAAATGTTTGAAGCTACTGACTGAATGAAAGGAGCTGGCATCTCACTCTCTTTAAATCTTCTTTATCATGCTAAGAGGAGCAGGAAAAAGCAAAAAATTTCAGAATTGCACATTGCAATGCGGAGAAATTACTGTTTGTGCATTTACAATATTCATTGATTTTTGCCATTGAAAAACGTCCAGAAATGATTGAAGCTACTGACTGAATGAAAGGAGCTGGCATCTCACTCTCTTTGAATCTTCTTTATCATGCTAAGAGGAGCAGGAAAAGCAAAAAATTTCAGAATTGCACCTTGCAATGCGGAGAAATTACTGTTTGTGCATTTACAATATTCATTGATTTTTGCCATTGAAAAACGTCCAGAAATGATTGAAGCTACTGACTGAATGAAAGGAGCTGGCATCTCACTCTCTTTGAAACTTCTTTATCATGCTAAGAGGAGCAGGAAAAAGCAAAAAATTTCAGAATTGCACCTTGCAATGCGGAGAAATTACTGTTTGTGCATTTACAATATTCATTGATTTTTGCCATTGAAAAATGTCCAGAAATGATTGAAGCTACTGACTGAATGAAAGGAGCTGGCATCTCACTCTCTTTGAATCTTCTTTATCATGCTAAGAGGAGCAGGAAAAAGCAAAAAATTTCAGAATTGCGCCTTGCAATGCGGAGAAATTACTGTTTGTGCATTTACAAAATTCATTGATTTTTGCCATTGAAAAACATCATGTTATTCATATACCAGAAATGATTGAAGCTACTGACTGAAGGAAAGGATCTGGCATCTCACTCTCTTTGAATCTTCTTTATCATGCTAAGAGGAGCAGGAAAAAGCAAAAAATTTCAGAATTGCACCTTGCAATGCGGAGAAATTACTGTTTGTGCATTTACAATATTCATTGATTTTTGCCATTGAAAAACGTCCAGAAATGATTGAAGCTACTGACTGAATGAAAGGAGCTGGCATCTCACTCTCTTTGAATCTTCTTTATCATGCTAAGAGGAGCAGGAAAAAGCAAAAAATTTCAGAATTGCACCTTGCAATGCGGAGAAATTACTGTTTGTGCATTTACAATATTCATTGATTTTTGCCATTGAAAAACGTCCAGAAATGATTGAAGCTACTGACTGAATGAAAGGAGCTGGCATCTCACTCTCTTTGAATCTTCTTTATCATGCTAAGAGGAGCAGGAAAAAGCAAAAAATTTCAGAATTGCACCTTGCAATGCGGAGAAATTACTGTTTGTGCATTTACAATATTCATTGATTTTTGCCATTGAAAAACGTCCAGAAATGATTGAAGCTACTGACTGAATGAAAGGAGCTGGCATCTCACTCTCTTTGAATCTTCTTTATCATGCTAAGAGGAGCAGGAAAAAGCAAAAAATTTCAGAATTGCACCTTGCAATGCGGAGAAATTACTGTTTGTGCATTTACAATATTCATTGATTTTTGCTATTGAAAAACATCATGTTATTCATATACCAGAAATGATTGAAGCTACTGACTGAATGAAAGGAGCTGGCATCTCACTCTCTTTGAATCTTCTTTATCATGCTAAGAGGAGCAGGAAAAAGCAAAAAATTTCAGAATTGCACCTTGCAATGCGGAGAAATTACAGTTTGTGCATTTACAATATTCATTGATTTTTGCCATTGAAAAACGTCCAGAAATGATTGAAGCTACTGACTGAATGAAAGGAGCTGGCATCTCACTCTCTTTGAATCTTCTTTATCATGCTAAGAGGAGCAGGAAAAAGCAAAAAATTTCAGAATTGCACCTTGCAATGCGGAGAAATTACTGTTTGTGCATTTACAATATTCATTGATTTTTGCCATTGAAAAACGTCCAGAAATGATTGAAGGTACTGACTGAATGAAAGGAGCTGGCATCTCACTCTCTTTGAATCTTCTTTATCATGCTATGAGGAGCAGGAAAAAGCAAAAAATTTCAGAATTGCACCTTGCAATGCGGAGAAATTACTGTTTGTGCATTTACAATATTCATTGATTTTTGCCATTGAAAAACGTCCAGAAATGATTGAAGCTACTGACTGAATGAAAGGAGCTGGCATCTCACTCTCTTTGAATCTTCTTTATCATGCTAAGAGGAGCAGGAAAAAGCAAAAAATTTCAGAATTGCACCTTGCAATGTGGAGAAATTACTGTTTGTGCATTTACAATATTCATTGATTTTTGCCATTGAAAAATGTCCAGAAATGATTGAAGCTACTGACTGAATGAAAGGAGCTGGCATCTCACTCTCTTTGAATCTTCTTTATCATGCTAAGAGGAGCAGGAAAAAGCAAAAAATTTCAGAATTGCGCCTTGCAATGCGGAGAAATTACTGTTTGTGCATTTACAAAATTCATTGATTTTTGCCATTGAAAAACATCATGTTATTCATATACCAGAAATGATTGAAGCTACTGACTGAAGGAAAGGATATGGCATCTCACTCTCTTTGAATCTTCTTTATCATGCTTAGAGGAGCAGGAAAAAGCAAAAAATTTCAGAATTGCACCTTGCAATGCGGAGAAATTACTGTTTGTGCATTTACAATATTCATTGATTTTTGCCATTGAAAAACGTCCAGAAATGATTGAAGCTACTGACTGAATGAAAGGAGCTGGCATCTCACTCTCTTTGAATCTTCTTTATCATGCTAAGAGGAGCAGGAAAAAGCAAAAAATTTCAGAATTGCACCTTGCAATGCGGAGAAATTACTGTTTGTGCATTTACAATATTCATTGATTTTTGCGATTGAAAAACATCATGTTATTCATATACCAGAAATGATTGAAGCTACTGACTGAATGAAAGGAGCTGGCATCTCACTCTCTTTGAATCTTCTTTATCATGCTAAGAGGAGCAGGAAAAAGTAAAAAATTTCAGAATTGCACCTTGCAATGCGGAGAAATTACTGTTTGTGCATTTACAATATTCATTGATTTTTGCCATTGAAAAACGTCCAGAAATGATTGAAGCTACTGACTGAATGAAAGGAGCTGGCATCTCACTCTCTTTGAATCTTCTTTATCATGCTAAGAGGAGCAGGAAAAAGCAAAAAATTTCAGAATTGCACCTTGCAATGCGGAGAAATTACTGTTTGTGCATTTACAATATTCATTGATTTTTGCTATTGAAAAACATCATGTTATTCATATACCAGAAATGATTGAAGCTACTGACTGAATGAAAGGAGCTGGCATCTCACTCTCTTTGAATCTTCTTTATCATGCTAAGAGGAGCAGGAAAAAGCAAAAAATTTCAGAATTGCACCTTGCAATGCGGAGAAATTACAGTTTGTGCATTTACAATATTCATTGATTTTTGCCATTGAAAAACGTCCAGAAATGATTGAAGCTACTGACTGAATGAAAGGAGCTGGCATCTCACTCTCTTTGAATCTTCTTTATCATGCTAAGAGGAGCAGGAAAAAGCAAAAAATTTCAGAATTGCACCTTGCAATGCGGAGAAATTACTGTTTGTGCATTTACAATATTCATTGATTTTTGCCATTGAAAAAGGTCCAGAAATAATTGAAGGTACTGACTGAATGAAAGGAGCTGGCATCTCACTCTCTTTGAATCTTCTTTATCATGCTAAGAGGAGCAGGAAAAAGCAAAAAATTTCAGAATTGCACCTTGCAATGCGGAGAAATTACTGTTTGTGCATTTACAATATTCATTGATTTTTGCCATTGAAAAACGTCCAGAAATGATTGAAGCTACTGACTGAATGAAAGGAGCTGGCATCTCACTCTCTTTGAATCTTCTTTATCATGCTAAGAGGAGCAGGAAAAAGCAAAAAATTTCAGAATTGCACCTTGCAATGCGGAGAAATTACTGTTTGTGCATTTACAATATTCATTGATTTTTGCCATTGAAAAATGTCCAGAAATGATTGAAGCTACTGACTGAATGAAAGGAGCTGGCATCTCACTCTCTTTGAATCTTCTTTATCATGCTAAGAGGAGCAGGAAAAAGCAAAAAATTTCAGAATTGCGCCTTGCAATGCGGAGAAATTACTATTTGTGCATTTACAAAATTCATTGATTTTTGCCATTGAAAAACATCATGTTATTCATATACCAGAAATGATTGAAGCTACTGACTGAAGGAAAGGATCTGGCATCTCACTCTCTTTGAATCTTCTTTATCATGCTAAGAGGAGCAGGAAAAAGCAAAAAATTTCAGAATTGCACCTTGCAATGCGGAGAAATTACTGTTTGTGCATTTACAATATTCATTGATTTTTGCCATTGAAAAACGTCCAGAAATGATTGAAGCTACTGACTGAATGAAAGGAGCTGGCATCTCACTCTCTTTGAATCTTCTTTATCATGCTAAGAGGAGCAGGAAAAAGCAAAAAATTTCAGAATTGCACCTTGCAATGCGGAGAAATTACTGTTTGTGCATTTACAATATTCATTGATTTTTGCCATTGAAAAACGTCCAGAAATGATTGAAGCTACTGACTGAATGAAAGGAGCTGGCATCTCACTCTCTTTGAATCTTCTTTATCATGCTAAGAGGAGCAGGAAAAAGCAAAAAATTTCAGAATTGCACCTTGCAATGCGGAGAAATTACTGTTTGTGCATTTACAATATTCATTGATTTTTGCCATTGAAAAATGTCCAGAAATGATTGAAGCTACTGACTGAATGAAAGGAGCTGGCATCTCACTCTCTTTGAATCTTCTTTATCATGCTAAGAGGAGCAGGAAAAAGCAAAAAATTTCAGAATTGCGCCTTGCAATGCAGAGAAATTACTGTTTGTGCATTTACAAAATTCATTGATTTTTGCCATTGAAAAACATCATGTTATTCATATACCAGAAATGATTGAAGCTACTGACTGAAGGAAAGGATCTGGCATCTCACTCTCTTTGAATCTTCTTTATCATGCTAAGAGGAGCAGGAAAAAGCAAAAAATTTCAGAATTGCACCTTGCAATGCAGAGAAATTACTGTTTGTGCATTTACAATATTCATTGATTTTTGTCATTGAAAAACGTCCAGAAATGATTGAAGCTACTGACTGAATTAAAGGAGCTGGCATCTCACTCTCTTTGAATCTTCTTTATCATGCTAAGAGGAGCAGGAAAAAGCAAAAAATTTCAGAATTGCACCTTGCAATGCGGAGAAATTACTGTTTGTGCATTTACAATATTCATTGATTTTTGCCATTGAAAAATGTCCAGAAATGATTGAAGCTACTGACTGAATGAAAGGAGCTGGCATCTCACTCTCTTTGAATCTTCTTTATCATGCTAAGAGGAGCAGGAAAAAGCAAAAAATTTCAGAATTGCACATTGCAATGCGGAGAAATTACTGTTTGTGCATTTACAATATTCATTGATTTTTGCCATTGAAAAACGTCCAGAAATGATTGAAGCTACTGACTGAATGAAAGGAGCTGGCATCTCACTCTCTTTGAATCTTCTTTATCATGCTAAGAGGAGCAGGAAAAAGCAAAAAATTTCAGAATTGCACCTTGCAATGCGGAGAAATTACTGTTTGTGCATTTACAATATTCATTGATTTTTGCCATTGAAAAACGTCCAGAAATGATTGAAGCTACTGACTGAATGAAAGGAGCTGGCATCTCACTCTCTTTGAATCTTCTTTGTCATGCTAAGAGGAGCAGGAAAAAGCAAAAAATTTCAGAATTGCACCTTGCAATGCGGAGAAATTACTGTTTGTGCATTTACAATATTCATTGATTTTTGCCATTGAAAAATGTCCAGAAATGATTGAAGCTACTGACTGAATGAAAGGAGCTGGCATCTCACTCTCTTTGAATCTTCTTTATCATGCTAAGAGGAGCAGGAGAAAGCAAAAAATTTCAGAATTGCGCCTTGCAATGCGGAGAAATTACTGTTTGTGCATTTACAAAATTCATTGATTTTTGCCATTGAAAAACATCATGTTATTCATATACCAGAAATGATTGAAGCTACTGACTGAAGGAAAGGATCTGGCATCTCACTCTCTTTGAATCTTCTTTATCATGCTAAGAGGAGCAGGAAAAAGCAAAAAATTTCAGAATTGCACCTTGCAATGCGGAGAAATTACTGTTTGTGCATTTACAATATTCATTGATTTTTGCCATTGAAAAACGTCCAGAAATGATTGAAGCTACTGACTGAATGAAAGGAGCTGGCATCTCACTCTCTTTGAATCTTCTTTATCATGCTAAGAGGAGCAGGAAAAAGCAAAAAATTTCAGAATTGCACCTTGCAATGCGGAGAAATTACTGTTTGTGCATTTACAATATTCATTGATTTTTGCCATTGAAAAACGTCCAGAAATGATTGAAGCTACTGACTGAATGAAAGGAGCTGGCATCTCACTCTCTTTGAATCTTCTTTATCATGCTAAGAGGAGCAGGAAAAAGCAAAAAATTTCAGAATTGCACCTTGCAATGCGGAGAAATTACTGTTTGTGCATTTACAATATTCATTGATTTTTGCCATTGAAAAATGTCCAGAAATGATTGAAGCTACTGACTGAATGAAAGGAGCTGGCATCTCACTCTCTTTGAATCTTCTTTATCATGCTAAGAGGAGCAGGAAAAAGCAAAAAATTTCAGAATTGCGCCTTGCAATGCGGAGAAATTACTGTTTGTGCATTTACAAAATTCATTGATTTTTTCCATTGAAAAACATCATGTTATTCATATACCAGAAATGATTGAAGCTACTGACTGAAGGAAAGGATCTGGCATCTCACTCTCTTTGAATCTTCTTTATCATGCTAAGAGGAGCAGGAAAAAGCAAAAAATTTCAGAATTGCACCTTGCAATGCGGAGAAATTACTGTTTGTGCATTTACAATATTCATTGATTTTTGCCATTGAAAAACGTCCAGAAATGATTGAAGCTACTGACTGAATGAAAGGAGCTGGCATCTCACTCTCTTTGAATCTTCTTTATCATGCTAAGAGGAGCAGGAAGAAGCAAAAAATTTCAGAATTGCACCTTGCAATGCGGAGAAATTACTGTTTGTGCATTTACAATATTCATTGATTTTTGCGATTGAAAAACATCATGTTATTCATATACCAGAAATGATTGAAGCTACTGACTGAATGAAAGGAGCTGGCATCTCACTCTCTTTGAATCTTCTTTATCATGCTAAGAGGAGCAGGAAAAAGTAAAAAATTTCAGAATTGCACCTTGCAATGCGGAGAAATTACTGTTTGTGCATTTACAATATTCAATGATTTTTGCCATTGAAAAACGTCCAGAAATGATTGAAGCTACTGACTGAATGAAAGGAGCTGGCATCTCACTCTCTTTGAATCTTGTTTATCATGCTAAGAGGAGCAGGAAAAAGCAAAAAATTTCAGAATTGCACCTTGCAATGCGGAGAAATTACTGTTTGTGCATTTACAATATTCATTGATTTTTGCCATTGAAAAACGTCCAGAAATGATTGAAGCTACTGACTGAATGAAAGGAGCTGGCATCTCACTCTCTTTGAATCTTCTTTATCATGCTAAGAGGAGCAGGAAAAAGCAAAAAATTTCAGAATTGCACCTTGCAATGCGGAGAAATTACTGTTTGTGCATTTACAATATTCATTGATTTTTGCTATTGAAAAACATCATGTTATTCATATACCAGAAATGATTGAAGCTACTGACTGAATGAAAGGAGCTGGCATCTCACTCTCTTTGAATCTTCTTTATCATGCTAAGAGGAGCAGGAAAAAGCAAAAAATTTCAGAATTGCACCTTGCAATGCGGAGAAATTACAGTTTGTGCATTTACAATATTCATTGATTTTTGCCATTGAAAAACGTCCAGAAATGATTGAAGCTACTGACTGAATGAAAGGAGCTGGCATCTCACTCTCTTTGAATCTTCTTTATCATGCTAAGAGGAGCAGGAAAAAGCAAAAAATTTCAGAATTGCACCTTGCAATGCGGAGAAATTACTGTTTGTGCATTTACAATATTCATTGATTTTTGCCATTGAAAAACGTCCAGAAATGATTGAAGGTACTGACTGAATGAAAGGAGCTGGCATCTCACTCTCTTTGAATCTTCTTTATCATGCTAAGAGGAGCAGGAAAAAGCAAAAAATTTCAGAATTGCACCTTGCAATTCGGAGAAATTACTGTTTGTGCATTTACAATATTCATTGATTTTTGCCATTGAAAAACGTCCAGAAATGATTGAAGCTACTGACTGAATGAAAGGAGCTGGCATCTCACTCTCTTTGAATCTTCTTTATCATGCTAAGAGGAGCAGGAAAAAGCAAAAAATTTCAGAATTGCACCTTGCAATGCGGAGAAATTACTGTTTGTGCATTTACAATATTCATTGATTTTTGCCATTGAAAAATGTCCAGAAATGATTGAAGCTACTGACTGAATGAAAGGAGCTGGCATCTCACTCTCTTTGAATCTTCTTTATCATGCTAAGAGGAGCAGGAAAAAGCAAAAAATTTCATAATTGCGCCTTGCAATGCGGAGAAATTACTGTTTGTGCATTTACAAAATTCATTGATTTTTGCCATTGAAAAACATCATGTTATTCATATACCAGAAATGATTGAAGCTACTGACTGAATGAAAGGAGCTGGCATCTCACTCTCTTTGAATCTTCTTTATCATGCTAAGAGGAGCAGGAAAAAGTAAAAAATTTCAGAATTGCACCTTGCAATGCGGAGAAATTACTGTTTGTGCATTTACAATATTCATTGATTTTTGCCATTGAAAAACGTCCAGAAATGATTGAAGCTACTGACTGAATGAAAGGAGCTGGCATCTCACTCTCTTTGAATCTTCTTTATCATGCTAAGAGGAGCAGGAAAAAGAAAAAATTTCAGAATTGCACCTTGCAATGCGGAGAAATTACAGTTTGTGCATTTACAATATTCATTGATTTTTGCCATTGAAAAACGTCCAGAAATGATTGAAGCTACTGACTGAATGAAAGGAGCTGGCATCTCACTCTCTTTGAATCTTCTTTATCATGCTAAGAGGAGCAGGAAAAAGCAAAAAATTTCAGAATTGCACCTTGCAATGCGGAGAAATTACTGTTTGTGCATTTACAATATTCATTGATTTTTGCCATTGAAAAAGGTCCAGAAATAATTGAAGGTACTGACTGAATGAAAGGAGCTGGCATCTCACTCTCTTTGAATCTTCTTTATCATGCTAAGAGGAGCAGGAAAAAGCAAAAAATTTCAGAATTGCACCTTGCAATGCGGAGAAATTACTGTTTGTGCATTTACAATATTCATTGATTTTTGCCATTGAAAAACGTCCAGAAATGATTGAAGCTACTGACTGAATGAAAGGAGCTGGCATCTCACTCTCTTTGAATCTTCTTTATCATGCTAAGAGGAGCAGGAAAAAGCAAAAAATTTCAGAATTGCACCTTGCAATGCGGAGAAATTACTGTTTGTGCATTTACAATATTCATTGATTTTTGCCATTGAAAAATGTCCAGAAATGATTGAAGCTACTGACTGAATGAAAGGAGCTGGCATCTCACTCTCTTTGAATCTTCTTTATCATGCTAAGAGGAGCAGGAAAAAGCAAAAAATTTCAGAATTGCGCCTTGCAATGCGGAGAAATTACTGTTTGTGCATTTACAAAATTCATTGATTTTTGCCATTGAAAAACATCATGTTATTCATATACCAGAAATGATTGAAGATACTGACTGAAGGAAAGGATCTGGCATCTCACTCTCTTTGAATCTTCTTTATCATGCTTAGAGGAGCAGGAAAAAGCAAAAAATTTCAGAATTGCACCTTGCAATGCGGAGAAATTACTGTTTGTGCATTTACAATATTCATTGATTTTTGCCATTGAAAAACGTCCAGAAATGATTGAAGCTACTGACTGAATGAAAGGAGCTGGCATCTCACTCTCTTTGAATCTTCTTTATCATGCTAAGAGGAGCAGGAAAAAGCAAAAAATTTCAGAATTGCACCTTGCAATGCGGAGAAATTACTGTTTGTGCATTTACAATATTCATTGATTTTTGCCATTGAAAAACGTCCAGAAATGATTGAAGCTACTGACTGAATGAAAGGAGCTGGCATCTCACTCTCTTTGAATCTTCTTTATCATGCTAAGAGGAGCAGGAAAAAGCAAAAAATTTCAGAATTGCACCTTGCAATGCGGAGAAATTACTGTTTGTGCATTTACAATATTCATTGATTTTTGCCATTGAAAAACATCATGTTATTCATATACCAGAAATGATTGAAGCTACTGACTGAATGAAAGGAGCTGGCATCTCACTCTCTTTGAATCTTCTTTATCATGCTAAGAGGAGCAGGAAAAAGCAAAAAATTTCAGAATTGCGCCTTGCAATGCGGAGAAATTACTGTTTGTGCATTTACAAAATTCATTGATTTTTGCCATTGAAAAACATCATGTTATTCATATACCAGAAATGATTGAAGCTACTGACTGAAGGAAAGGATCTGGCATCTCACTCTCTTTGAATCTTCTTTATCATGCTAAGAGGAGCAGGAAAAAGCAAAAAATTTCAGAATTGCACCTTGCAATGCGGAGAAATTACTGTTTGTGCATTTACAATATTCATTGATTTTTGCCATTGAAAAACGTCCAGAAATGATTGAAGCTACTGACTGAATGAAAGGAGCTGGCATCTCACTCTCTTTGAATCTTCTTTATCATGCTAAGAGGAGCAGGAAAAAGCAAAAAATTTCAGAATTGCACCTTGCAATGCGGAGAAATTACTGTTTGTGCATTTACAATATTCATTGATTTTTGCGATTGAAAAACATCATGTTATTCATATACCAGAAATGATTGAAGCTACTGACTGAATGAAAGGAGCTGGCATCTCACTCTCTTTGAATCTTCTTTATCATGCTAAGAGGAGCAGGAAAAAGTAAAAAATTTCAGAATTGCACCTTGCAATGCGGAGAAATTACTGTTTGTGCATTTACAATATTCAATGATTTTTGCCATTGAAAAACGTCCAGAAATGATTGAAGCTACTGACTGAATGAAAGGAGCTGGCATCTCACTCTCTTTGAATCTTGTTTATCATGCTAAGAGGAGCAGGAAAAAGCAAAAAATTTCAGAATTGCACCTTGCAATGCGGAGAAATTACTGTTTGTGCATTTACAATATTCATTGATTTTTGCCATTGAAAAACGTCCAGAAATGATTGAAGCTACTGACTGAATGAAAGGAGCTGGCATCTCACTCTCTTTGAATCTTCTTTATCATGCTAAGAGGAGCAGGAAAAAGCAAAAAATTTCAGAATTGCACCTTGCAATGCGGAGAAATTACTGTTTGTGCATTTACAATATTCATTGATTTTTGCTATTGAAAAACATCATGTTATTCATATACCAGAAATGATTGAAGCTACTGACTGAATGAAAGGAGCTGGCATCTCACTCTCTTTGAATCTTCTTTATCATGCTAAGAGGAGCAGGAAAAAGCAAAAAATTTCAGAATTGCACCTTGCAATGCGGAGAAATTATAGTTTGTGCATTTACAATATTCATTGATTTTTGCCATTGAAAAACGTCCAGAAATGATTGAAGCTACTGACTGAATGAAAGGAGCTGGCATCTCACTCTCTTTGAATCTTCTTTATCATGCTAAGAGGAGCAGGAAAAAGCAAAAAATTTCAGAATTGCACCTTGCAATGCGGAGAAATTACTGTTTGTGCATTTACAATATTCATTGATTTTTGCCATTGAAAAACGTCCAGAAATGATTGAAGGTACTGACTGAATGAAAGGAGCTGGCATCTCACTCTCTTTGAATCTTCTTTATCATGCTAAGAGGAGCAGGAAAAAGCAAAAAATTTCAGAATTGCACCTTGCAATGCGGAGAAATTACTGTTTGTGCATTTACAATATTCATTGATTTTTGCCATTGAAAAACGTCCAGAAATGATTGAAGCTACTGACTGAATGAAAGGAGCTGGCATCTCACTCTCTTTGAATCTTCTTTATCATGCTAAGAGGAGCAGGAAAAAGCAAAAAATTTCAGAATTGCACCTTGCAATGCGGAGAAATTACTGTTTGTGCATTTACAATATTCATTGATTTTTGCCATTGAAAAATGTCCAGAAATGATTGAAGCTACTGACTGAATGAAAGGAGCTGGCATCTCACTCTCTTTGAATCTTCTTTATCATGCTAAGAGGAGCAGGAAAAAGCAAAAAATTTCAGAATTGCGCCTTGCAATGCGGAGAAATTACTGTTTGTGCATTTACAAAATTCATTGATTTTTGCCATTGAAAAACATCATGTTATTCATATACCAGAAATGATTGAAGCTACTGACTGAAGGAAAGGATATGGCATCTCACTCTCTTTGAATCTTCTTTATCATGCTTAGAGGAGCAGGAAAAAGCAAAAAATTTCAGAATTGCACCTTGCAATGCGGAGAAATTACTGTTTGTGCATTTACAATATTCATTGATTTTTGCCATTGAAAAACGTCCAGAAATGATTGAAGCTACTGACTGAATGAAAGGAGCTGGCATCTCACTCTCTTTGAATCTTCTTTATCATGCTAAGAGGAGCAGGAAAAAGCAAAAAATTTCAGAATTGCACCTTGCAATGCGGAGAAATTACTGTTTGTGCATTTACAATATTCATTGATTTTTGCCATTGAAAAACGTCCATAAATGATTGAAGCTACTGACTGAATGAAAGGAGCTGGCATCTCACTCTCTTTGAATCTTCTTTATCATGCTAAGAGGAGCAGGAAAAAGCAAAAAATTTCAGAATTGCACCTTGCAATGCGGAGAAATTACTGTTTGTGCATTTACAATATTCATTGATTTTTGCCATTGAAAAAGGTCCAGAAATAATTGAAGGTACTGACTGAATGAAAGGAGCTGGCATCTCACTCTCTTTGAATCTTCTTTATCATGCTAAGAGGAGCAGGAAAAAGCAAAAAATTTCAGAATTGCACCTTGCAATGCGGAGAAATTACTGTTTGTGCATTTACAATATTCATTGATTTTTGCCATTGAAAAACGTCCAGAAATGATTGAAGCTACTGACTGAATGAAAGGAGCTGGCATCTCACTCTCTTTGAATCTTCTTTATCATGCTAAGAGGAGCAGGAAAAAGCAAAAAATTTCAGAATTGCGCCTTGCAATGCGGAGAAATTACTGTTTGTGCATTTACAAAATTCATTGATTTTTGCCATTGAAAAACATCATGTTATTCATATACCAGAAATGATTGAAGCTACTGACTGAAGGAAAGGATCTGGCATCTCACTCTCTTTGAATCTTCTTTATCATGCTTAGAGGAGCAGGAAAAAGCAAAAAATTTCAGAATTGCACCTTGCAATGCGGAGAAATTACTGTTTGTGCATTTACAATATTCATTGATTTTTGCCATTGAAAAACGTCCAGAAATGATTGAAGCTACTGACTGAATGAAAGGAGCTGGCATCTCACTCTCTTTGAATCTTCTTTATCATGCTAAGAGGAGCAGGAAAAAGCAAAAAATTTCAGAATTGCACCTTGCAATGCGGAGAAATTACTGTTTGTGCATTTACAATATTCATTGATTTTTGCCATTGAAAAACATCATGTTATTCATATACCAGAAATGATTGAAGCTACTGACTGAATGAAAGGAGCTGGCATCTCACTCTCTTTGAATCTTCTTTATCATGCTAAGAGGAGCAGGAAAAAGTAAAAAATTTCAGAATTGCACCTTGCAATGCGGAGAAATTACTGTTTGTGCATTTACAATATTCATTGATTTTTGCCATTGAAAAACGTCCAGAAATGATTGAAGCTACTGACTGAATGAAAGGAGCTGGCATCTCACTCTCTTTGAATCTTCTTTATCATGCTAAGAGGAGCAGGAAAAAGCAAAAAATTTCAGAATTGCACCTTGCAATGCGGAGAAATTACAGTTTGTGCATTTACAATATTCATTGATTTTTGCCATTGAAAAACGTCCAGAAATGATTGAAGCTACTGACTGAATGAAAGGAGCTGGCATCTCACTCTCTTTGAATCTTCTTTATCATGCTAAGAGGAGCAGGAAAAAGCAAAAAATTTCAGAATTGCACCTTGCAATGCGGAGAAATTACTGTTTGTGCATTTACAATATTCATTGATTTTTGCCATTGAAAAAGGTCCAGAAATAATTGAAGGTACTGACTGAATGAAAGGAGCTGGCATCTCACTCTCTTTGAATCTTCTTTATCATGCTAAGAGGAGCAGGAAAAAGCAAAAAATTTCAGAATTGCACCTTGCAATGCGGAGAAATTACTGTTTGTGCATTTACAATATTCATTGATTTTTGCCATTGAAAAACGTCCAGAAATGATTGAAGCTACTGACTGAATGAAAGGAGCTGGCATCTCACTCTCTTTGAATCTTCTTTATCATGCTAAGAGGAGCAGGAAAAAGCAAAAAATTTCAGAATTGCACCTTGCAATGCGGAGAAATTACTGTTTGTGCATTTACAATATTCATTGATTTTTGCCATTGAAAAATGTCCAGAAATGATTGAAGCTACTGACTGAATGAAAGGAGCTGGCATCTCACTCTCTTTAAATCTTCTTTATCATGCTAAGAGGAGCAGGAAAAAGCAAAAAATTTCAGAATTGCGCCTTGCAATGCGGAGAAATTACTGTTTGTGCATTTACAAAATTCATTGATTTTTGCCATTGAAAAACATCATGTTATTCATATACCAGAAATGATTGAAGCTACTGACTGAAGGAAAGGATCTGGCATCTCACTCTCTTTGAATCTTCTTTATCATGCTTAGAGGAGCAGGAAAAAGCAAAAAATTTCAGAATTGCACCTTGCAATGCGGAGAAATTACTGTTTGTGCATTTACAATATTCATTGATTTTTGCCATTGAAAAACGTCCAGAAATGATTGAAGCTACTGACTGAATGAAAGGAGCTGGCATCTCACTCTCTTTGAATCTTCTTTATCATGCTAAGAGGAGCAGGAAAAAGCAAAAAATTTCAGAATTGCACCTTGCAATGCGGAGAAATTACTGTTTGTGCATTTACAATATTCATTGATTTTTGCCATTGAAAAACATCATGTTATTCATATACCAGAAATGATTGAAGCTACTGACTGAATGAAAGGAGCTGGCATCTCAATCTCTTTGAATCTTCTTTATCATGCTAAGAGGAGCAGGAAAAAGTAAAAAATTTCAGAATTGCACCTTGCAATGCGGAGAAATTACTGTTTGTGCATTTATAATATTCAATGATTTTTGCCATTGAAAAACGTCCAGAAATGATTGAAGCTACTGACTGAACGAAAGGAGCTGGCATCTCACTCTCTTTGAATCTTCTTTATCATGCTAAGAGGAGCAGGAAAAAGCAAAAAATTTCAGAATTGCACCTTGCAATGCGGAGAAATTACTGTTTGTGCATTTACAATATTCATTGATTTTTGCCATTGAAAAACATCATGTTATTCATGTACCAGAAATGTTTGAAGCTACTGACTGAATGAAAGGAGCTGGCATCTCACTCTCTTTGAATCTTCTTTATCATGCTAAGAGGAGCAGGAAAAAGCAAAAAATTTCAGAATTGCACATTGCAATGCGGAGAAATTACTGTTTGTGCATTTACAATATTCATTGATTTTTGCCATTGAAAAACGTCCAGAAATGATTGAAGCTACTGACTGAATGAAAGGAGCTGGCATCTCACTCTCTTTGAATCTTCTTTATCATGCTAAGAGGAGCAGGAAAAAGCAAAAAATTTCAGAATTGCACCTTGCAATGCGGAGAAATTACTGTTTGTGCATTTACAATATTCATTGATTTTTGCCATTGAAAAACGTCCAGAAATGATTGAAGCTACTGACTGAATGAAAGGAGCTGGCATCTCACTCTCTTTGAATCTTCTTTATCATGCTAAGAGGAGCAGGAAAAAGCAAAAAATTTCAGAATTGCACCTTGCAATGCGGAGAAATTACTGTTTGTGCATTTACAATATTCATTGATTTTTGCCATTGAAAAATGTCCAGAAATGATTGAAGCTACTGACTGAATGAAAGGAGCTGGCATCTCACTCTCTTTGAATCTTCTTTATCATGCTAAGAGGAGCAGGAAAAAGCAAAAAATTTCAGAATTGCGCCTTGCAATGCGGAGAAATTACTGTTTGTGCATTTACAAAATTCATTGATTTTTGCCATTGAAAAACATCATGTTATTCATATACCAGAAATGATTGAAGCTACTGACTGAAGGAAAGGATCTGGCATCTCACTCTCTTTGAATCTTCTTTATCATGCTAAGAGGAGCAGGAAAAAGCAAAAAATTTCAGAATTGCACCTTGCAATGCGGAGAAATTACTGTTTGTGCATTTACAATATTCATTGATTTTTGCCATTGAAAAACGTCCAGAAATGATTGAAGCTACTGACTGAATGAAAGGAGCTGGCATCTCACTCTCTTTGAATCTTCTTTATCATGCTAAGAGGAGCAGGAAAAAGCAAAAAATTTCAGAATTGCACCTTGCAATGCGGAGAAATTACTGTTTGTGCATTTACAATATTCATTGATTTTTGCCATTGAAAAACGTCCATAAATGATTGAAGCTACTGACTGAATGAAAGGAGCTGGCATCTCACTCTCTTTGAATCTTCTTTATCATGCTAAGAGGAGCAGGAAAAAGCAAAAAATTTCAGAATTGCACCTTGCAATGCGGAGAAATTACTGTTTGTGCATTTACAATATTCATTGATTTTTGCCATTGAAAAAGGTCCAGAAATAATTGAAGGTACTGACTGAATGAAAGGAGCTGGCATCTCACTCTCTTTGAATCTTCTTTATCATGCTAAGAGGAGCAGGAAAAAGCAAAAAATTTCAGAATTGCACCTTGCAATGCGGAGAAATTACTGTTTGTGCATTTACAATATTCATTGATTTTTGCCATTGAAAAACGTCCAGAAATGATTGAAGCTACTGACTGAATGAAAGGAGCTGGCATCTCACTCTCTTTGAATCTTCTTTATCATGCTAAGAGGAGCAGGAAAAAGCAAAAAATTTCAGAATTGCACCTTGCAATGCGGAGAAATTACTGTTTGTGCATTTACAATATTCATTGATTTTTGCCATTGAAAAATGTCCAGAAATGATTGAAGCTACTGACTGAATGAAAGGAGCTGGCATCTCACTCTCTTTGAATCTTCTTTATCATGCTAAGAGGAGCAGGAAAAAGCAAAAAATTTCAGAATTGCGCCTTGCAATGCGGAGAAATTACTGTTTGTGCATTTACAAAATTCATTGATTTTTGCCATTGAAAAACATCATGTTATTCATATACCAGAAATGATTGAAGCTACTGACTGAAGGAAAGGATCTGGCATCTCACTCTCTTTGAATCTTCTTTATCATGCTTAGAGGAGCAGGAAAAAGCAAAAAATTTCAGAATTGCACCTTGCAATGCGGAGAAATTACTGTTTGTGCATTTACAATATTCATTGATTTTTGCCATTGAAAAACGTCCAGAAATGATTGAAGCTACTGACTGAATGAAAGGAGCTGGCATCTCACTCTCTTTGAATCTTCTTTATCATGCTAAGAGGAGCAGGAAAAAGCAAAAAATTTCAGAATTGCACCTTGCAATGCGGAGAAATTACTGTTTGTGCATTTACAATATTCATTGATTTTTGCGATTGAAAAACATCATGTTATTCATATACCAGAAATGATTGAAGCTACTGACTGAATGAAAGGAGCTGGCATCTCACTCTCTTTGAATCTTCTTTATCATGCTAAGAGGAGCAGGAAAAAGTAAAAAATTTCAGAATTGCACCTTGCAATGCGGAGAAATTACTGTTTGTGCATTTACAATATTCAATGATTTTTGCCATTGAAAAACGTCCAGAAATGATTGAAGCTACTGACTGAATGAAAGGAGCTGGCATCTCACTCTCTTTGAATCTTGTTTATCATGCTAAGAGGAGCAGGAAAAAGCAAAAAATTTCAGAATTGCACCTTGCAATGCGGAGAAATTACTGTTTGTGCATTTACAATATTCATTGATTTTTGCCATTGAAAAACGTCCAGAAATGATTGAAGCTACTGACTGAATGAAAGGAGCTGGCATCTCACTCTCTTTGAATCTTCTTTATCATGCTAAGAGGAGCAGGAAAAAGCAAAAAATTTCAGAATTGCACCTTGCAATGCGGAGAAATTACTGTTTGTGCATTTACAATATTCATTGATTTTTGCCATTGAAAAACATCATGTTATTCATATACCAGAAATGATTGAAGCTACTGACTGAATGAAAGGAGCTGGCATCTCACTCTCTTTGAATCTTCTTTATCATGCTAAGAGGAGCAGGAAAAAGTAAAAAATTTCAGAATTGCACCTTGCAATGCGGAGAAATTACTGTTTGTGCATTTATAATATTCAATGATTTTTGCCATTGAAAAACGTCCAGAAATGATTGAAGCTACTGACTGAACGAAAGGAGCTGGCATCTCACTCTCTTTGAATCTTCTTTATCATGCTAAGAGGAGCAGGAAAAAGCAAAAAATTTCAGAATTGCACCTTGCAATGCGGAGAAATTACTGTTTGTGCATTTACAATATTCATTGATTTTTGCCATTGAAAAACATCATGTTATTCATGTACCAGAAATGTTTGAAGCTACTGACTGAATGAAAGGAGCTGGCATCTCACTCTCTTTGAATCTTCTTTATCATGCTAAGAGGAGCAGGAAAAAGCAAAAAATTTCAGAATTGCACATTGCAATGCGGAGAAATTACTGTTTGTGCATTTACAATATTCATTGATTTTTGCCATTGAAAAACGTCCAGAAATGATTGAAGTTACTGACTGAATGAAAGGAGCTGGCATCTCACTCTCTTTGAATCTTCTTTATCATGCTAAGAGGAGCAGGAAAAAGCAAAAAATTTCAGAATTGCACCTTGCAATGCGGAGAAATTACTGTTTGTGCATTTACAATATTCATTGATTTTTGCCATTGAAAAACGTCCAGAAATGATTGAAGCTACTGACTGAATGAAAGGAGCTGGCATCTCACTCTCTTTGAATCTTCTTTATCATGCTAAGAGGAGCAGGAAAAAGCAAAAAATTTCAGAATTGCACCTTGCAATGCGGAGAAATTACTGTTTGTGCATTTACAATATTCATTGATTTTTGCCATTGAAAAATGTCCAGAAATGATTGAAGCTACTGACTGAATGAAAGGAGCTGGCATCTCACTCTCTTTGAATCTTCTTTATCATGCTAAGAGGAGCAGGAAAAAGCAAAAAATTTCAGAATTGCGCCTTGCAATGCGGAGAAATTACTGTTTGTGCATTTACAAAATTCATTGATTTTTGCCATTGAAAAACATCATGTTATTCATATACCAGAAATGATTGAAGCTACTGACTGAAGGAAAGGATCTGGCATCTCACTCTCTTTGAATCTTCTTTATCATGCTAAGAGGAGCAGGAAAAAGCAAAAAATTTCAGAATTGCACCTTGCAATGCGGAGAAATTACTGTTTGTGCATTTACAATATTCATTGATTTTTGCCATTGAAAAACGTCCAGAAATGATTGAAGCTACTGACTGAATGAAAGGAGCTGGCATCTCACTCTCTTTGAATCTTCTTTATCATGCTAAGAGGAGCAGGAAAAAGCAAAAAATTTCAGAATTGCACCTTGCAATGCGGAGAAATTACTGTTTGTGCATTTACAATATTCATTGATTTTTGCCATTGAAAAACGTCCATAAATTATTGAAGCTACTGACTGAATGAAAGGAGCTGGCATCTCACTCTCTTTGAATCTTCTTTATCATGCTAAGAGGAGCAGGAAAAAGCAAAAAATTTCAGAATTGCACCTTGCAATGCGGAGAAATTACTGTTTGTGCATTTACAATATTCATTGATTTTTGCCATTGAAAAACGTCCATAAATGATTGAAGCTACTGACTGAATGAAAGGAGCTGGCATCTCACTCTCTTTGAATCTTCTTTATCATGCTAAGAGGAGCAGGAAAAAGCAAAAAATTTCAGAATTGCACCTTGCAATGCGGAGAAATTACTGTTTGTGCATTTACAATATTCATTGATTTTTGCCATTGAAAAATGTCCAGAAATGATTGAAGCTACTGACTGAATGAAAGGAGCTGGCATCTCACTCTCTTTGAATCTTCTTTATCATGCTAAGAGGAGCAGGAAAAAGCAAAAAATTTCAGAATTGCGCCTTGCAATGCGGAGAAATTACTGTTTGTGCATTTACAAAATTCATTGATTTTTGCCATTGAAAAACATCATGTTATTCATATACCAGAAATGATTGAAGCTACTGACTGAAGGAAAGGATCTGGCATCTCACTCTCTTTGAATCTTCTTTATCATGCTTAGAGGAGCAGGAAAAAGCAAAAAATTTCAGAATTGCACCTTGCAATGCGGAGAAATTACTGTTTGTGCATTTACAATATTCATTGATTTTTGCCATTGAAAAACGTCCAGAAATGATTGAAGCTACTGACTGAATGAAAGGAGCTGGCATCTCACTCTCTTTGAATCTTCTTTATCATGCTAAGAGGAGCAGGAAAAAGCAAAAAATTTCAGAATTGCACATTGCAATGCGGAGAAATTACTGTTTGTGCATTTACAATATTCATTGATTTTTGCCATTGAAAAATGTCCAGAAATGATTGAAGCTACTGACTGAATGAAAGGAGCTGGCATCTCACTCTCTTTGAATCTTCTTTATCATGCTAAGAGGAGCAGGAAAAAGCAAAAAATTTCAGAATTGCGCCTTGCAATGCGGAGAAATTACTGTTTGTGCATTTACAAAATTCATTGATTTTTGCCATTGAAAAACATCATGTTATTCATATACCAGAAATGATTGAAGCTACTGACTGAAGGAAAGGATCTGGCATCTCACTCTCTTTGAATCTTCTTTATCATGCTAAGAGGAGCAGGAAAAAGCAAAAAGTTTCAGAATTGCACCTTGCAATGCGGAGAAATTACTGTTTGTGCATTTACAATATTCATTGGTTTTTGCCATTGAAAAACGTCCAGAAATGATTGAAGCTACTGACTGAATGAAAGGAGCTGGCATCTCACTCTCTTTGAATCTTCTTTATCATGCTAAGAGGAGCAGGAAAAAGCAAAAAATTTCAGAATTGCACCTTGCAATGCGGAGAAATTACTGTTTGTGCATTTACAATATTCATTGATTTTTGCGATTGAAAAACATCATGTTATTCATATACCAGAAATGATTGAAGCTACTGACTGAATGAAAGGAGCTGGCATCTCACTCTCTTTGAATCTTCTTTATCATGCTAAGAGGAGCAGGAAAAAGTAAAAAATTTCAGAATTGCACCTTGCAATGCGGAGAAATTACTGATTGTGCATTTACAATATTCAATGATTTTTGCCATTGAAAAACGTCCAGAAATGATTAAAGCTACTGACTGAATGAAAGGAGCTGGCATCTCACTCTCTTTGAATCTTCTTTATCATGCTAAGAGGAGCAGGAAAAAGCAAAAAATTTCAGAATTGCACCTTGCAATGCGGAGAAATTACTGTTTGTGCATTTACAATATTCATTGATTTTTGCCATTGAAAAACGTCCAGAAATGATTGAAGCTACTGACTGAATGAAAGGAGCTGGCATCTCACTCTCTTTGAATCTTCTTTATCATGCTAAGAGGAGCAGGAAAAAGTAAAAAATTTCAGAATTGCGCCTTGCAATGCGGAGAAATTACTGTTTGTGCATTTACAAAATTCATTGATTTTTGCCATTGAAAAACATCATGTTATTCATATACCAGAAATGATTGAAGCTACTGACTGAAGGAAAGGATCTGGCATCTCACTCTCTTTGAATCTTCTTTATCATGCTTAGAGGAGCAGGAAAAAGCAAAGAATTTCAGAATTGCACCTTGCAATGCGGAGAAATTACTGTTTGTGCATTTACAATATTCATTGATTTTTGCCTTTGAAAAACGTCCAGAAATGATTGAAGCTACTGACTGAATGAAAGGAGCTGGCATCTCACTCTCTTTGAATCTTCTTTATCATGCTAAGAGGAGCAGGAAAAAGCAAAAAATTTCAGAATTGCACCTTGCAATGCGGAGAAATTACTGTTTGTGCATTTACAATATTCATTGATTTTTGCGATTGAAAAACATCATGTTATTCATATACCAGAAATGATTGAAGCTACTGACTGAATGAAAGGAGCTGGCATCTCACTCTCTTTGAATCTTCTTTATCATGCTAAGAGGAGCAGGAAAAAGTAAAAAATTTCAGAATTGCACCTTGCAATGCGGAGAAATTACTGATTGTGCATTTACAATATTCAATGATTTTTGCCATTGAAAAACGTCCAGAAATGATTAAAGCTACTGACTGAATGAAAGGAGCTGGCATCTCACTCTCTTTGAATCTTCTTTATCATGCTAAGAGGAGCAGGAAAAAGCAAAAAATTTCAGAATTGCACCTTGCAATGCGGAGAAATTACTGTTTGTGCATTTACAATATTCATTGATTTTTGCCATTGAAAAACGTCCAGAAATGATTGAAGCTACTGACTGAATGAAAGGAGCTGGCATCTCACTCTCTTTGAATCTTCTTTATCATGCTAAGAGGAGCAGGAAAAAGCAAAAAATTTCAGAATTGCACCTTGCAATGCGGAGAAATTACTGTTTGTGCATTTACAATATTCATTGATTTTTGCCATTGAAAAACATCATGTTATTCATATACCAGAAATGATTGAAGCTACTGACTGAAGGAAAGGATCTGGCATCTCACTCTCTTTGAATCTTCTTTATCATGCTTAGAGGAGCAGGAAAAAGCAAAGAATTTCAGAATTGCACCTTGCAATGCGGAGAAATTACTGTTTGTGCATTTACAATATTCATTGATTTTTGCCTTTGAAAAACGTCCAGAAATGATTGAAGCTACTGACTGAATGAAAGGAGCTGGCATCTCACTCTCTTTGAATCTTCTTTATCATGCTAAGAGGAGCAGGAAAAAGCAAAAAATTTCAGAATTGCACCTTGCAATGCGGAGAAATTACTGTTTGTGCATCTACAATATTCATTGATTTTTGCGATTGAAAAACATCATGTTATTCATATACCAGAAATGATTGAAGCTACTGACTGAATGAAAGGAGCTGGCATCTCACTCTCTTTGAATCTTCTTTATCATGCTAAGAGGAGCAGGAAAAAGTAAAAAATTTCAGAATTGCACCTTGCAATGCGGAGAAATTACTGTTTGTGCATTTACAATATTCATTGATTTTTGCCATTGAAAAACGTCCAGAAATGATTGAAGCTACTGACTGAATGAAAGGAGCTGGCATCTCACTCTCTTTGAATCTTCTTTATCATGCTAAGAGGAGCAGGAAAAAGCAAAAAATTTCAGAATTGCACCTTGCAATGCGGAGAAATTACTGTTTGTGCATTTACAATATTCATTGATTTTTGCTATTGAAAAACATCATGTTATTCATATACCAGAAATGATTGAAGCTACTGACTGAATGAAAGGAGCTGGCATCTCACTCTCTTTGAATCTTCTTTATCATGCTAAGAGGAGCAGGAAAAAGCAAAAAATTTCAGAATTGCACCTTGCAATGCGGAGAAATTACTGTTTGTGCATTTACAATATTCATTGATTTTTGCGATTGAAAAACATCATGTTATTCATATACCAGAAATGATTGAAGCTACTGACTGAATGAAAGGAGCTGGCATCTCACTCTCTTTGAATCTTCTTTATCATGCTAAGAGGAGCAGGAAAAAGTAAAAAATTTCAGAATTGCACCTTGCAATGCGGAGAAATTACTGTTTGTGCATTTACAATATTCATTGATTTTTGCCATTGAAAAATGTCCAGAAATGATTGAAGCTACTGACTGAATGAAAGGAGCTGGCATCTCACTCTCTTTGAATCTTCTTTATCATGCTAAGAGGAGCAGGAAAAAGCAAAAAATTTCAGAATTGCACCTTGCAATGCGGAGAAATTACTGTTTGTGCATTTACAATATTCATTGATTTTTGCTATTGAAAAACATCATGTTATTCATATACCAGAAATGATTGAAGCTACTGACTGAATGAAAGGAGCTGGCATCTCACTCTCTTTGAATCTTCTTTATCATGCTAAGAGGAGCAGGAAAAAGCAAAAAATTTCAGAATTGCACCTTGCAATGCGGAGAAATTACAGTTTGTGCATTTACAATATTCATTGATTTTTGCCATTGAAAAACGTCCAGAAATGATTGAAGCTACTGACTGAATGAAAGGAGCTGGCATCTCACTCTCTTTGAATCTTCTTTATCATGCTAAGAGGAGCAGGAAAAAGCAAAAAATTTCAGAATTGCACCTTGCAATGCGGAGAAATTACTGTTTGTGCATTTACAATATTCATTGATTTTTGCCATTGAAAAACGTCCAGAAATGATTGAAGGTACTGACTGAATGAAAGGAGCTGGCATCTCACTCTCTTTGAATCTTCTTTATCATGCTAAGAGGAGCAGGAAAAAGCAAAAAATTTCAGAATTGCACCTTGCAATGCGGAGAAATTACTGTTTGTGCATTTACAATATTCATTGATTTTTGCCATTGAAAAACGTCCAGAAATGATTGAAGCTACTGACTGAATGAAAGGAGCTGGCATCTCACTCTCTTTGAATCTTCTTTATCATGCTAAGAGGAGCAGGAAAAAGCAAAAAATTTCAGAATTGCACCTTGCAATGCGGAGAAATTACTGTTTGTGCATTTACAATATTCATTGATTTTTGCCATTGAAAAATGTCCAGAAATGATTGAAGCTACTGACTGAATGAAAGGAGCTGGCATCTCACTCTCTTTGAATCTTCTTTATCATGCTAAGAGGAGCGGGAAAAAGCAAAAAAATTCAGAATTGCGCCTTGCAATGCGGAGAAATTACTGTTTGTGGATTTACAAAATTCATTGATTTTTGCCATTGAAAAACATCATGTTATTCATATACCAGAAATGATTGAAGCTACTGACTGAAGGAAAGGATCTGGCATCTCACTCTCTTTGAATCTTATTTATCATGCTTAGAGGAGCAGGAAAAAGCAAAAAATTTCAGAATTGCACCTTGCAATGCGGAGAAATTACTGTTTGTGCATTTACAATATTCATTGATTTTTGCCATTGAAAAACGTCCAGAAATGATTGAAGCTACTGACTGAATGAAAGGAGCTGGCATCTCACTCTCTTTGAATCTTCTTTATCATGCTAAGAGGAGCAGGAAAAAGCAAAAAATTTCAGAATTGCACCTTGCAATGCGGAGAAATTACTGTTTGTGCATTTACAATATTCATTGATTTTTGCGATTGAAAAACATCATGTTATTCATATACCAGAAATGATTGAAGCTACTGACTGAATGAAAGGAGCTGGCATCTCACTCTCTTTGAATCTTCTTTATCATGCTAAGAGGAGCAGGAAAAAGTAAAAAATTTCAGAATTGCACCTTGCAATGCGGAGAAATTACTGTTTGTGCATTTACAATATTCAATGATTTTTGCCATTGAAAAACGTCCAGAAATGATTGAAGCTACTGACTGAATGAAAGGAGCTGGCATCTCACTCTCTTTGAATCTTGTTTATCATGCTAAGAGGAGCAGGAAAAAGCAAAAAATTTCAGAATTGCACCTTGCAATGCGGAGAAATTACTGTTTGTGCATTTACAATATTCATTGATTTTTGCCATTGAAAAACGTCCAGAAATGATTGAAGCTACTGACTGAATGAAAGGAGCTGGCATCTCACTCTCTTTGAATCTTCTTTATCATGCTAAGAGGAGCAGGAAAAAGCAAAAAATTTCAGAATTGCACCTTGCAATGCGGAGAAATTACTGTTTGTGCATTTACAATATTCATTGATTTTTGCCATTGAAAAACATCATGTTATTCATATACCAGAAATGATTGAAGCTACTGACTGAATGAAAGGAGCTGGCATCTCACTCTCTTTGAATCTTCTTTATCATGCTAAGAGGAGCAGGAAAAAGTAAAAAATTTCAGAATTGCACCTTGCAATGCGGAGAAATTACTGTTTGTGCATTTATAATATTCAATGATTTTTGCCATTGAAAAACGTCCAGAAATGATTGAAGCTACTGACTGAACGAAAGGAGCTGGCATCTCACTCTCTTTGAATCTTCTTTATCATGCTAAGAGGAGCAGGAAAAAGCAAAAAATTTCAGAATTGCACCTTGCAATGCGGAGAAATTACTGTTTGTGCATTTACAATATTCATTGATTTTTGCCATTGAAAAACATCATGTTATTCATGTACCAGAAATGTTTGAAGCTACTGACTGAATGAAAGGAGCTGGCATCTCACTCTCTTTGAATCTTCTTTATCATGCTAAGAGGAGCAGGAAAAAGCAAAAAATTTCAGAATTGCACATTGCAATGCGGAGAAATTACTGTTTGTGCATTTACAATATTCATTGATTTTTGCCATTGAAAAACGTCCAGAAATGATTGAAGCTACTGACTGAATGAAAGGAGCTGGCATCTCACTCTCTTTGAATCTTCTTTATCATGCTAAGAGGAGCAGGAAAAAGCAAAAAATTTCAGAATTGCACCTTGCAATGCGGAGAAATTACTGTTTGTGCATTTACAATATTCATTGATTTTTGCCATTGAAAAACGTCCAGAAATGATTGAAGCTACTGACTGAATGAAAGGAGCTGGCATCTCACTCTCTTTGAATCTTCTTTATCATGCTAAGAGGAGCAGGAAAAAGCAAAAAATTTCAGAATTGCACCTTGCAATGCGGAGAAATTACTGTTTGTGCATTTACAATATTCATTGATTTTTGCCATTGAAAAATGTCCAGAAATGATTGAAGCTACTGACTGAATGAAAGGAGCTGGCATCTCACTCTCTTTGAATCTTCTTTAACATGCTAAGAGGAGCAGGAAAAAGCAAAAAATTTCAGAATTGCGCCTTGCAATGCGGAGAAATTACTGTTTGTGCATTTACAAAATTCATTGATTTTTGCCATTGAAAAACATCATGTTATTCATATACCAGAAATGATTGAAGCTACTGACTGAAGGAAAGGATCTGGCATCTCACTCTCTTTGAATCTTCTTTATCATGCTAAGAGGAGCAGGAAAAAGCAAAAAAATTCAGAATTGCACCTTGCAATGCGGAGAAATTACTGTTTGTGCATTTACAATATTCATTGATTTTTGCCATTGAAAAACGTCCAGAAATGATTGAAGCTACTGACTGAATGAAAGGAGCTGGCATCTCACTCTCTTTGAATCTTCTTTATCATGCTAAGAGGAGCAGGAAAAAGCAAAAAATTTCAGAATTGCACCTTGCAATGCGGAGAAATTACTGTTTGTGCATTTACAATATTCATTGATTTTTGCCATTGAAAAACGTCCAGAAATGATTGAAGCTACTGACTGAATGAAAGGAGCTGGCATCTCACTCTCTTTGAATCTTCTTTATCATGCTAAGAGGAGCAGGAAAAAGCAAAAAATTTCAGAATTGCACCTTGCAATGCGGAGAAATTACTGTTTGTGCATTTACAATATTCATTGGTTTTTGCCATTGAAAAACGTCCAGAAATGATTGAAGCTACTGACTGAATGAAAGGAGCTGGCATCTCACTCTCTTTGAATCTTCTTTATCATGCTAAGAGGAGCAGGAAAAAGCAAAAAATTTCAGAATTGCACCTTGCAATGCGGAGAAATTACTGTTTGTGCATTTACAATATTCATTGATTTTTGCGATTGAAAAACATCATGTTATTCATATACCAGAAATGATTGAAGCTACTGACTGAATGAAAGGAGCTGGCATCTCACTCTCTTTGAATCTTCTTTATCATGCTAAGAGGAGCAGGAAAAAGTAAAAAATTTCAGAATTGCACCTTGCAATGCGGAGAAATTACTGATTGTGCATTTACAATATTCAATGATTTTTGCCATTGAAAAACGTCCAGAAATGATTAAAGCTACTGACTGAATGAAAGGAGCTGGCATCTCACTCTCTTTGAATCTTCTTTATCATGCTAAGAGGAGCAGGAAAAAGCAAAAAATTTCAGAATTGCACCTTGCAATGCGGAGAAATTACTGTTTGTGCATTTACAATATTCATTGATTTTTGCCATTGAAAAACGTCCAGAAATGATTGAAGCTACTGACTGAATGAAAGGAGCTGGCATCTCACTCTCTTTGAATCTTCTTTATCATGCTAAGAGGAGCAGGAAAAAGCAAAAAATTTCAGAATTGCACCTTGCAATGCGGAGAAATTACTGTTTGTGCATTTACAATATTCATTGATTTTTGCCATTGAAAAACGTCCAGAAATGATTGAAGCTACTGACTGAATGAAAGGAGCTGGCATCTCACTCTCTTTGAATCTTCTTTATCATGCTAAGAGGAGCAGGAAAAAGCAAAAAATTTCAGAATTGCACCTTGCAATGCGGAGAAATTACTGTTTGTGCATTTACAATATTCATTGATTTTTGCCATTGAAAAACATCATGTTATTCATATACCAGAAATGATTGAAGCTACTGACTGAATGAAAGGAGCTGGCATCTCACTCTCTTTGAATCTTCTTTATCATGCTAAGAGGAGCAGGAAAAAGTAAAAAATTTCAGAATTGCACCTTGCAATGCGGAGAAATTACTGTTTGTGCATTTATAATATTCAATGATTTTTGCCATTGAAAAACGTCCAGAAATGATTGAAGCTACTGACTGAACGAAAGGAGCTGGCATCTCACTCTCTTTGAATCTTCTTTATCATGCTAAGAGGAGCAGAAAAAAGCAAAAAATTTCAGAATTGCAACTTGCAATGCGGAGAAATTACTGTTTGTGCATTTACAATATTCATTGATTTTTGCCATTGAAAAACATCATGTTATTCATATACCAGAAATGTTTGAAGCTACTGACTGAATGAAAGGAGCTGGCATCTCACTCTCTTTGAATCTTCTTTATCATGCTAAGAGGAGCAGGAAAAAGCAAAAAATTTCAGAATTGCACATTGCAATGCGGAGAAATTACTGTTTGTGCATTTACAATATTCATTGATTTTTGCCATTGAAAAACGTCCAGAAATGATTGAAGCTACTGACTGAATGAAAGGAGCTGGCATCTCACTCTCTTTGAATCTTCTTTATCATGCTAAGAGGAGCAGGAAAAAGCAAAAAATTTCAGAATTGCACCTTGCAATGCGGAGAAATTACTGTTTGTGCATTTACAATATTCATTGATTTTTGCCATTGAAAAACGTCCAGAAATGATTGAAGCTACTGACTGAATGAAAGGAGCTGGCATCTCACTCTCTTTGAATCTTCTTTATCATGCTAAGAGGAGCAGGAAAAAGCAAAAAATTTCAGAATTGCACCTTGCAATGCGGAGAAATTACTGTTTGTGCATTTACAATATTCATTGATTTTTGCCATTGAAAAACATGTTATTCATATACCAGAAATGTTTGAAGCTCCTGACTGAATTAAAGGAGCTGGCACCTCACTCTCTTTGAAACTTCTTTATCATGCTAAGAGGAGCAGGAAAAAGCAAAAAATTTCAGAATTGCACCTTGCAATGCGGAGAAATTACTGTTTGTGCATTTACAATATTCATTGATTTTTGCCATTGAAAAACTTCCAGAAATGATTGAAGCTACTGACTGAATGAAAGGAGCTGTCATCTCACTCTCTTTGAATCTTCTTTATCATGCTAAGAGGAGCAGGAAAAAGCAAAAAATTTCAGAATTGCACCTTGCAATGCGGAGAAATTACTGTTTGTGCATTTACAATATTCATTGATTTTTGCCATTGAAAAATGTCCAGAAATGATTGAAGCTACTGACTGAATGAAAGGAGCTGGCATCTCACTCTCTTTGAATCTTCTTTATCATGCTAAGAGGAGCAGGAAAAAGTAAAAAATTTCAGAATTGCACCTTGCAATGCGGAGAAATTACTGTTTGTGCATTTACAATATTCATTGATTTTTGCCATTGAAAAACATCATGTTATTCATATACCAGAAATGTTTGAAGCTACTGACTGAATGAAAGGAGCTGGCATCTCACTCTCTTTGAATCTTCTTTATCATGCTAAGAGGAGCAGGAAAAAGCAAAAAATTTCAGAATTGCACCTTGCAATGTGGAGAAATTACTGTTTGTGCATTTACAATATTCATTGATTTTTACCATTGAAAAACGTCCAGAAATGATTGAAGCTACTGACTGAATGAAAGTAGCTGGCATCTCACTCTCTTTGAATCTTCTTTATCATGCTAAGAGGAGCAGGAAAAAGCAAAAAATTTCAGACTTGCACCTTGCAATGCGGAGAAATTACTGTTTGTGCATTTACAATATTCATTGATTTTTGCCATTGAAAAACATCATGTTATTCATATACCAGAAATGTTTGAAGCTACTGACTGAATGAAAGGAGCTGGCATCTCACTCTCTTTGAATCTTCTTTATCATGCTAAGAGGAGCAGGAAAAAGCAAAAAATTTCAGAATTGCACCTTGCAATGCGGAGAAATTACTGTTTGTGCATTTACAATATTCATTGATTTTTGCCATTGAAAAACATCATGTTATTCATATACCAGAAATGTTTGAAGCTACTGACTGAATGAAAGGAGCTGGCATCTTACTCTCTTTGAATCTTCTTTATCATGCTAAGAGGAGCAGAAAAAAGCAAAAAATTTCAGACTTGCACCTTGCAATGCGGAGAAATTACTGTTTGTGCATTTACAATATTCATTGATTTTTGCCATTGAAAAACATCATGTTATTCATATACCAGAAATGTTTGAAGCTACTGACTGAATGAAAGGAGCTGGCATCTCACTCTCTTTGAATCTTCTTTATCATGCTAAGAGGAGCAGGAAAAAGCAAAAAATTTCAGAATTGCACCTTGCAATGCGGAGAAATTACTGTTTGTGCATTTACAATATTCATTGATTTTTGCCATTGAAAAACGTCCAGAAATGATTGAAGGTACTGACTGAATGAAAGGAGCTGGCATCTCACTCTCTTTGAATCTTCTTTATCATGCTAAGAGGAGCAGGAAAAAGCAAAAAGTTTCAGAATTGCAACTTGCAATGCGGAGAAATTACTGTTTGTGCATTTACAATATTCATTGATTTTTGCCATTGAAAAACGTCCAGAAATGATTGAAGCTACTGACTGAATGAAAGGAGCTGGCATCTCACTCTCTTTGAATCTTCTTTATCATGCTAAGTGGAGCAGGAAAAAGCAAAAAATTTCAGAATTGCACCTTGCAATGCGGAGAAATTACAGTTTGTGCATTTACAATATTCATTGATTTTTGCCATTGAAAAACGTCCAGAAATGATTGAAGCTACTGACTGAATGAAAGGAGCTGGCATCTCACTCTCTTTGAATCTTCTTTATCATGCTAAGAGGAGCAGGAAAAAGCAAAAAATTTCAGAATTGCACCTTGCAATGCGGAGAAATTACTGTTTGTGCATTTACAATATTCGTTGATTTTTGCCATTGAAAAACGTCCAGAAATGATTGAAGCTACTGACTGAATGAAAGGAGCTGGCATCTCACTCTCTTTGAATCTTCTTTATCATGCTAAGAGGAGCAGGAAAAAGCAAAAAATTTCAGAATTGCACCTTGCAATGCGGAGAAATTACAGTTTGTGCATTTACAATATTCATTGATTTTTGCCATTGAAAAACGTCCAGAAATGATTGAAGCTACTGACTGAATGAAAGGAGCTGGCATCTCACTCTCTTTGAATCTTCTTTATCATGCTAAGAGGAGCAGGAAAAAGCAAAAAATTTCAGAATTGCACCTTGCAATGCGGAGAAATTACTGTTTGTGCATTTACAATATTCATTGATTTTTGCCATTGAAAAACGTCCAGAAATGATTGAAGCTACTGACTGAATGAAAGGAGCTGGCATCTCACTCTCTGTGAATCTTCTTTATCATGCTAAGAGGAGCAGGAAAAAGCAAAAAATTTCAGAATTGCACCTTGCAATGCGGAGAAATTACTGTTTGTGCATTTACAATATTCATTGATTTTTGCCATTGAAAAACATCATGTTATTCATATACCAGAAATGATTGAAGCTACTGACTGAATGAAAGGAGCTGGCATCTCACTCTCTTTGAATCTTCTTTATCATGCTAAGAGGAGCAGGAAAAAGTAAAAAATTTCAGAATTGCACCTTGCAATGCGGAGAAATTACTGTTTGTGCATTTATAATATTCAATGATTTTTGCCATTGAAAAACGTCCAGAAATGATTGAAGCTACTGACTGAACGAAAGGAGCTGGCATCTCACTCTCTTTGAATCTTCTTTATCATGCTAAGAGGAGCAGAAAAAAGCAAAAAATTTCAGAATTGCACCTTGCAATGCGGAGAAATTACTGTTTGTGCATTTACAATATTCATTGATTTTTGCCATTGAAAAACATCATGTTATTCATATACCAGAAATGTTTGAAGCTACTGACTGAATGAAAGGAGCTGGCATCTCACTCTCTTTGAATCTTCTTTATCATGCTAAGAGGAGCAGGAAAAAGCAAAAAATTTCAGAATTGCACATTGCAATGCGGAGAAATTACTGTTTGTGCATTTACAATATTCATTGATTTTTGCCATTGAAAAACGTCCAGAAATGATTGAAGCTACTGACTGAATGAAAGGAGCTGGCATCTCACTCTCTTTGAATCTTCTTTATCATGCTAAGAGGAGCAGGAAAAAGCAAAAAATTTCAGAATTGCACCTTGCAATGCGGAGAAATTACTGTTTGTGCATTTACAATATTCATTGATTTTTGCCATTGAAAAACGTCCAGAAATGATTGAAGCTACTGACTGAATGAAAGGAGCTGTCATCTCACTCTCTTTGAATCTTCTTTATCATGCTAAGAGGAGCAGGAAAAAGCAAAAAATTTCAGAATTGCACCTTGCAATGCGGAGAAATTACTGTTTGTGCATTTACAATATTCATTGATTTTTGCCATTGAAAAACATGTTATTCATATACCAGAAATGTTTGAAGCTCCTGACTGAATGAAAGGAGCTGGCACCTCACTCTCTTTGAATCTTCTTTATCATGCTAAGAGGAGCAGGAAAAAACTAAAAATTTCAGAATTGCACCTTGCAATGCGGAGAAATTACTGTTTGTGCATTTACAATATTCATTGATTTTTGCCATTGAAAAACGTCCAGAAATGATTGAAGCTACTGACTGAATGAAATGAGCTGTCATCTCACTCTCTTTGAATCTTCTTTATCATGCTAAGAGGAGCAGGAAAAAGCAAAAAATTTCAGAATTGCACCTTGCAATGCGGAGAAATTACTGTTTGTGCATTTACAATATTCATTGATTTTTGCCATTGAAAAATGTCCAGAAATGATTGAAGCTACTGACTGAATGAAAGGAGCTGGCATCTCACTCTCTTTGAATCTTCTTTATCATGCTAAGAGGAGCAGGAAAAAGTAAAAAATTTCAGAATTGCACCTTGCAATGCGGAGAAATTACTGTTTGTGCATTTACAATATTCATTGATTTTTGCCATTGAAAAACATCATGTTATTCATATACCAGAAATGTTTGAAGCTACTGACTGAATGAAAGGAGCTGGCATCTCACTCTCTTTGAATCTTCTTTATCATGCTAAGAGGAGCAGGAAAAAGCAAAAAATTTCAGAATTGCACCTTGCAATGTGGAGAAATTACTGTTTGTGCATTTACAATATTCATTGATTTTTACCATTGAAAAACGTCCAGAAATGATTGAAGCTACTGACTGAATGAAAGTAGCTGGAATCTCACTCTCTTTGAATCTTCTTTATCATGCTAAGAGGAGCAGGAAAAAGCAAAAAATTTCAGACTTGCACCTTGCAATGCGGAGAAATTACTGTTTGTGCATTTACAATATTCATTGATTTTTGCCATTGAAAAACATCATGTTATTCATATACCAGAAATGTTTGAAGCTACTGACTGAATGAAAGGAGCTGGCATCTCACTCTCTTTGAATCTTCTTTATCATGCTAAGAGGAGCAGGAAAAAGCAAAAAATTTCAGAATTGCACCTTGCAATGCGGAGAAATTACTGTTTGTGCATTTACAATATTCATTGATTTTTGCCATTGAAAAACATCATGTTATTCATATACCAGAAATGTTTGAAGCTACTGACTGAATGAAAGGAGCTGGCATCTCACTCTCTTTGAATCTTCTTTATCATGCTAAGAGGAGCAGAAAAAAGCAAAAAATTTCAGACTTGCACCTTGCAATGCGGAGAAATTACTGTTTGTGCATTTACAATATTCATTGATTTTTGCCATTGAAAAACATCATGTTATTCATATACCAGAAATGTTTGAAGCTACTGACTGAATGAAAGGAGCTGGCATCTCACTCTCTTTGAATCTTCTTTATCATGCTAAGAGGAGCAGGAAAAAGCAAAAAATTTCAGAATTGCACCTTGCAATGCGGAGAAATTACTGTTTGTGCATTTACAATATTCATTGATTTTTGCCATTGAAAAACGTCCAGAAATGATTGAAGGTACTGACTGAATGAAAGGAGCTGGCATCTCACTCTCTTTGAATCTTCTTTATCATGCTAAGAGGAGCAGGAAAAAGCAAAAAGTTTCAGAATTGCAACTTGCAATGCGGAGAAATTACTGTTTGTGCATTTACAATATTCATTGATTTTTGCCATTGAAAAACGTCCAGAAATGATTGAAGCTACTGACTGAATGAAAGGAGCTGGCATCTCACTCTCTTTGAATCTTCTTTATCATGCTAAGAGGAGCAGGAAAAAGCAAAAAATTTCAGAATTGCACCTTGCAATGCGGAGAAATTACAGTTTGTGCATTTACAATATTCATTGATTTTTGCCATTGAAAAACGTCCAGAAATGATTGAAGCTACTGACTGAATGAAAGGAGCTGGCATCTCACTCTCTTTGAATCTTCTTTATCATGCTAAGAGGAGCAGGAAAAAGCAAAAAATTTCAGAATTGCACCTTGCAATGCGGAGAAATTACTGTTTGTGCATTTACAATATTCGTTGATTTTTGCCATTGAAAAACGTCCAGAAATGATTGAAGCTACTGACTGAATGAAAGGAGCTGGCATCTCACTCTCTTTGAATCTTCTTTATCATGCTAAGAGGAGCAGGAAAAAGCAAAAAATTTCAGAATTGCACCTTGCAATGCGGAGAAATTACAGTTTGTGCATTTACAATATTCATTGATTTTTGCCATTGAAAAACGTCCAGAAATGATTGAAGCTACTGACTGAATGAAAGGAGCTGGCATCTCACTCTCTTTGAATCTTCTTTATCATGCTAAGAGGAGCAGGAAAAAGCAAAAAATTTCAGAATTGCACCTTGCAATGCGGAGAATTTACTGTTTGTGCATTTACAATATTCATTGATTTTTGCCATTGAAAAACATGTTATTCATATACCAGAAATGTTTGAAGCTCCTGACTGAATGAAAGGAGCTGGCACCTCACTCTCTTTGAATCTTCTTTATCATGCTAAGAGGAGCAGGAAAAAGCAAAAAATTTCAGAATTGCACCTTGCAATGCGGAGAAATTACTGTTTGTGCATTTACAATATTCATTGATTTTTGCCATTGAAAAACGTCCAGAAATGATTGAAGCTACTGACTGAATGAAAGGAGCTGGCATCTCACTCTCTTTGAATCTTCTTTATCATGCTAAGAGGAGCAGGAAAAAGCAAAAAATTTCAGAATTGCACCTTGCAATGCGGAGAAATTACTGTTTGTGCATTTACAATATTCATTGATTTTTGCCATTGAAAAATGTCCAGAAATGATTGAAGCTACTGACTGAATGAAAGGAGCTGGCATCTCACTCTCTTTGAATCTTCTTTATCATGCTAAGAGGAGCAGGAAAAAGCAAAAAATTTCAGAATTGCGCCTTGCAATGCGGAGAAATTACTGTTTGTGCATTTACAAAATTCATTGATTTTTGCCATTGAAAAACATCATGTTATTCATATACCAGAAATGATTGAAGCTACTGACTGAAGGAAAGGAGCTGGCATCTCACTCTCTTTGAATCTTCTTTATCATGCTAAGAGGAGCAGGAAAAAGCAAAAAATTTCAGAATTGCACCTTGCAATGCGGAGAATTTACTGTTTGTGCATTTACAATATTCATTGATTTTTGCCATTGAAAAACGTCCAGAAATGATTGGAGCTACTGACTGAATGAAAGGAGCTGGCATCTCACTCTCTTTGAATCTTCTTTATCATGCTAAGAGGAGCAGGAAAAAGCAAAAAATTTCAGAATTGCACCTTGCAATGCGGAGAAATTACAGTTTGTGCATTTACAATATTCATTGATTTTTGCCATTGAAAAACGTCCAGAAATGATTGAAGCTACTGACTGAATGAAAGGAGCTGGCATCTCACTCTCTTTGAATCTTCTTTATCATGCTAAGAGGAGCAGGAAAAAGCAAAAAATTTCAGAATTGCACCTTGCAATGCGGAGAAATTACTGTTTGTGCATTTACAATATTCGTTGATTTTTGCCATTGAAAAACGTCCAGAAATGAATGAAGCTACTGACTGAATGAAAGGAGCTGGCATCTCACTCCCTTTGAATCTTCTTTATCATGCTAAGAGGAGCAGGAAAAAGCAAAAAATTTCAGAATTGCACCTTGCAATGCGGAGAAATTACTGTTTGTGCATTTACAATATTCATTGATTTTTGCCATTGAAAAACATCATGTTATTCATATACCAGAAATGTTTGAAGCTACTGACTGAATGAAAGGAGCTGGCATCTCACTCTCTTTGAATCTTCTTTATCATGCTAAGACGAGCAGGAAAAAGCAAAAAATTTCAGAATTGCACCTTGCAATGCGGAGAAATTACTGTTTGTGCATTTACAATATTCATTGATTTTTGCCATTGAAAAACATAATGTTATTCATATACCAGAAATGTTTGAAGCTACTGACTGAATGAAAGGAGCTGGCATCTCAATCTCTTTGAATCTTCTTTATCATGCTAAGAGGAGCATGAAAAAGCAAAAAATTTCAGAATTGCACCTTGCAATGTGGAGAAATTACTGTTTGTGCATTTACAATATTCATTGATTTTTACCATTGAAAAACGTCCAGAAATGATTGAAGCTACTGACTGAATGAAAGTAGCTGGCATCTCACTCTCTTTGAATCTTCTTTATCATGCTAAGAGGAGCAGGAAAAAGCAAAAAATTTCAGACTTGCACCTTGCAATGCGGAGAAATTACTGTTTGTGCATTTACAATATTCATTGATTTTTGCCATTGAAAAACATCATGTTATTCATATACCAGAAATGTTTGAAGCTACTGACTGAATGAAAGGAGCTGGCATCTCACTCTCTTTGAATCTTCTTTATCATGCTAAGAGGAGCAGAAAAAAGCAAAAAATTTCAGACTTGCACCTTGCAATGCGGAGAAATTACTGTTTGTGCATTTACAATATTCATTGATTTTTGCCATTGAAAAACATCATGTTATTCATATACCATAAATGTTTGAAGCTACTGACTGAATGAAAGGAGCTGGCATCTCACTCTCTTTGAATCTTCTTTATCATGCTAAGAGGAGCAGGAAAAAGCAAAAAATTTCAGAATTGCACCTTGCAATGCGGAGAAATTACTGTTTGTGCATTTACAATATTCATTGATTTTTGCCATTGAAAAACGTCCAGAAATGATTGAAGGTACTGACTGAATGAAAGGAGCTGGCATCTCACTCTCTTTGAATCTTCTTTATCATGCTAAGAGGAGCAGGAAAAAGCAAAAAATTTCAGAATTGCAACTTGCAATGCGGAGAAATTACTGTTTGTGCATTTACAATATTCATTGATTTTTGCCATTGAAAAACGTCCAGAAATGATTGAAGCTACTGACTGAATGAAAGGAGCTGGCATCTCACTCTCTTTGAATCTTCTTTATCATGCTAAGTGGAGCAGGAAAAAGCAAAAAATTTCAGAATTGCACCTTGCAATGCGGAGAAATTACAGTTTGTGCATTTACAATATTCATTGATTTTTGCCATTGAAAAACGTCCAGAAATGATTGAAGCTACTGACTGAATGAAAGGAGCTGGCATCTCACTCTCTTTGAATCTTCTTTATCATGCTAAGAGGAGCAGGAAAAAGCAAAAAATTTCAGAATTGCACCTTGCAATGCGGAGAAATTACTGTTTGTGCATTTACAATATTCGTTGATTTTTGCCATTGAAAAACGTCCAGAAATGATTGAAGCTACTGACTGAATGAAAGGAGCTGGCATCTCACTCTCTTTGAATCTTCTTTATCATGCTAAGGGGAGCAGGAAAAAGCAAAAAATTTCAGAATTGCACCTTGCAATGCGGAGAAATTACAGTTTGTGCATTTACAATATTCATTGATTTTTGCCATTGAAAAACGTCCAGAAATGATTGAAGCTACTGACTGAATGAAAGGAGCTGGCATCTCACTCTCTTTGAATCTTCTTTATCATGCTAAGAGGAGCAGGAAAAAGCAAAAAATTTCAGAATTGCACCTTGCAATGCGGAGAATTTACTGTTTGTGCATTTACAATATTCATTGATTTTTGCCATTGAAAAACATGTTATTCATATACCAGAAATGTTTGAAGCTCCTGACTGAATGAAAGGAGCTGGCACCTCACTCTCTTTGAATCTTCTTTATCATGCTAAGAGGAGCAGGAAAAAGCAAAAAATTTCAGAATTGCACCTTGCAATGCGGAGAAATTACTGTTTGTGCATTTACAATATTCATTGATTTTTGCCATTGAAAAACGTCCAGAAATGATTGAAGCTACTGACTGAATGAAAGGAGCTGGCATCTCACTCTCTTTGAATCTTCTTTATCATGCTAAGAGGAGCAGGAAAAAGCAAAAAATTTCAGAATTGCACCTTGCAATGCGGAGAAATTACTGTTTGTGCATTTACAATATTCATTGATTTTTGCCATTGAAAAATGTCCAGAAATGATTGAAGCTACTGACTGAATGAAAGGAGCTGGCATCTCACTCTCTTTGAATCTTCTTTATCATGCTAAGAGGAGCAGGAAAAAGCAAAAAATTTCAGAATTGCGCCTTGCAATGCGGAGAAATTACTGTTTGTGCATTTACAAAATTCATTGATTTTTGCCATTGAAAAACATCATGTTATTCATATACCAGAAATGATTGAAGCTACTGACTGAAGGAAAGGAGCTGGCATCTCACTCTCTTTGAATCTTCTTTATCATGCTAAGAGGAGCAGGAAAAAGCAAAAAATTTCAGAATTGCACCTTGCAATGCGGAGAATTTACTGTTTGTGCATTTACAATATTCATTGATTTTTGCCATTGAAAAACGTCCAGAAATGATTGAAGCTACTGACTGAATGAAAGGAGCTGGCATCTCACTCTCTTTGAATCTTCTTTATCATGCTAAGAGGAGCAGGAAAAAGCAAAAAATTTCAGAATTGCACCTTGCAATGCGGAGAAATTACAGTTTGTGCATTTACAATATTCATTGATTTTTGCCATTGAAAAACGTCCAGAAATGATTGAAGCTACTGACTGAATGAAAGGAGCTGGCATCTCGCTCTCTTTGAATCTTCTTTATCATGCTAAGAGGAGCAGGAAAAAGCAAAAAATTTCAGAATTGCACCTTGCAATGCGGAGAAATTACTGTTTGTGCATTTACAATATTCGTTGATTTTTGCCATTGAAAAACGTCCAGAAATGATTGAAGCTACTGACTGAATGAAAGGAGCTGGCATCTCACTCTCTTTGAATCTTCTTTATCATGCTAAGAGGAGCAGGAAAAAGCAAAAAATTTCAGAATTGCACCTTGCAATGCGGAGAAATTACAGTTTGTGCATTTACAATATTCATTGATTTTTGCCATTGAAAAACGTCCAGAAATGATTGAAGCTACTGACTGAATGAAAGGAGCTGGCATCTCACTCTCTTGGAATCTTCTTTATCATGCTAAGAGGAGCAGGAAAAAGCAAAAAATTTCAGAATTGCACCTTGCAATGCGGAGAAATTACTGTTTGTGCATTTACAATATTCATTGATTTTTGCCATTGAAAAACATGTTATTCATATACCAGAAATGTTTGAAGCTCCTGACTGAATGAAAGGAGCTGGCACCTCACTCTCTTTGAATCTTCTTTATCATGCTAAGAGGAGCAGGAAAAAGCAAAAAATTTCAGAATTGCACCTTGCAATGCGGAGAAATTACTGTTTGTGCATTTACAATATTCATTGATTTTTGCCATTGAAAAACGTCCAGAAATGATTGTAGCTACTGACTGAATGAAAGGAGCTGGCATCTCACTCTCTTTGACTCTTCTTTATCATGCTAAGAGGAGCAGGAAAAAGCAAAAAATTTCAGAATTGCACCTTGCAATGCGGAGAAATTACTGTTTGTGCATTTACAATATTCATTGACTTTTGCCATTGAAAAATGTCCAGAAATGATTGAAGCTACTGACTGAATGAAAGGAGCTGGCATCTCACTCTCTTTGAATCTTCTTTATCATGCTAAGAGGAGCAGGAAAAAGCAAAAAATTTCAGAATTGCGCCTTGCAATGCGGAGAAATTACTGTTTGTGCATTTACAAAATTCATTGATTTTTGCCATTGAAAAACATCATGTTATTCATATACCAGAAATGATTGAAGCTACTGACTGAAGGAAAGGAGCTGGCATCTCACTCTCTTTGAATCTTCTTTATCATGCTAAGAGGAGCAGGAAAAAGCAAAAAATTTCAGAATTGCACCTTGCAATGCGGAGAAATTACTGTTTGTGCATTTACAATATTCATTGATTTTTGCGATTGAAAAACATCATGTTATTCATATACCAGAAATGATTGAAGCTACTGACTGAATGAAAGGAGCTGGCATCTCACTCTCTTTGAATCTTCTTTATCATGCTAAGAGGAGCAGGAAAAAGCAAAAAATTTCAGAATTGCACCTTGCAATGCGGAGAAATTACAGTTTGTGCATCTACAATATTCATTGATTTTTGCCATTGAAAAACGTCCAGAAATGATTGAAGCTACTGACTGAATGAAAGGAGCTGGCATCTCACTCTCTTTGAATCTTCTTTATCATGCTAAGAGGATCAGGAAAAAGCAAAAAATTTCAGAATTGCACCTTGCAATGCGGAGAAATTACTGTTTGTGCATTTACAATATTCATTGATTTTTGCCATTGAAAAACGTCCAGAAATGATTGAAGGTACTGACTGAATGAAAGGAGCTGGCATCTCACTCTCTTTGAATCTTCTTTATCATGCTAAGAGGAGCAGGAAAAAGCAAAAAATTTCAGAATTGCACCTTGCAATGCGGAGAAATTACTGTTTGTGCATTTACAATATTCATTGATTTTTGCCATTGAAAAACGTCCAGAAATGATTGAAGGTACTGACTGAATGAAAGGAGCTGGCATCTCACTCTCTTTGAATCTTCTTTACCATGCTAAGAGGAGCAGGAAAAAGCAAAAAATTTCAGAATTGCACCTTGCAATGCGGAGAAATTACTGTTTGTGCATTTACAATATTCATTGATTTTTGCCATTGAAAAACGTCCAGAAATGATTGAAGCTACTGACTGAATGAAAGGAGCTGGCATCTCACTCTCTTTGAATCTTCTTTATCATGCTAAGAGGAGCAGGAAAAAGCAAAAAATTTCAGAATTGCACCTTGCAATGCGGAGAAATTACTGTTTGTGCATTTACAATATTCATTGATTTTTGCCATTGAAAAATGTCCAGAAATGATTGAAGCTACTGACTGAATGAAAGGAGCTGGCATCTCACTCTCTTTGAATCTTCTTTATCATGCTAAGAGGAGCAGGAAAAAGCAAAAAATTTCAGAATTGCGCCTTGCAATGCGGAGAAATTACTGTTTGTGCATTTACAAAATTCATTGATTTTTGCAATTGAAAAACATCATGTTATTCATATACCAGAAATGATTGAAGCTACTGACTGAAGGAAAGGATCTGGCATCTCACTCTCTTTGAATCTTCTTTATCATGCTTAGAGGAGCAGGAAAAAGCAAAAAATTTCAGAATTGCACCTTGCAATGCGGAGAAATTACTGTTTGTGCATTTACAATATTCATTGATTTTTGCCATTGAAAAACGTCCAGAAATGATTGAAGCTACTGACTGAATGAAAGGAGCTGGCATCTCACTCTCTTTGAATCTTCTTTATCATGCTAAGAGGAGCAGGAAAAAGCAAAAAATTTCAGAATTGCACCTTGCAATGCGGAGAAATTACTGTTTGTGCATTTACAATATTCATTGTTTTTTGCGATTGAAAAACATCATGTTATTCATATACCAGAAATGATTGAAGCTACTGACTGAATGAAAGGAGCTGGCATCTCACTCTCTTTGAATCTTCTTTATCATGCTAAGAGGAGCAGGAAAAAGTAAAAAATTTCAGAATTGCACCTTGCAATGCGGAGAAATTACTGTTTGTGCATTTACAATATTCATTGATTTTTGCCATTGAAAAACATCCAGAAATGATTGAAGCTACTGACTGAATGAAAGGAGCTGGCATCTCACTCTCTTTGAATCTTCTTTATCATGCTAAGAGGAGCAGGAAAAAGCAAAAAATTTCAGAATTGCACCTTGCAATGCGGAGAAATTACTGTTTGTGCATTTACAATATTCATTGATTTTTGCTATTGAAAAACATCATGTTATTCATATACCAGAAATGATTGAAGCTACTGACTGAATGAAAGGAGCTGGCATCTCACTCTCTTTGAATCTTCTTTATCATGCTAAGAGGAGCAGGAAAAAGCAAAAAATTTCAGAATTGCACCTTGCAATGCGGAGAAATTACAGTTTGTGCATTTACAATATTCATTGATTTTTGCCATTGAAAAACGTCCAGAAATGATTGAAGCTACTGACTGAATGAAAGGAGCTGGCATCTCACTCTCTTTGAATCTTCTTTATCATGCTAAGAGGAGCAGGAAAAAGCAAAAAATTTCAGAATTGCACCTTGCAATGCGGAGAAATTACTGTTTGTGCATTTACAATATTCATTGATTTTTGCCATTGAAAAACGTCCAGAAATGATTGAAGGTACTGACTGAATGAAAGGAGCTGGCATCTCACTCTCTTTGAATCTTCTTTATCATGCTAAGAGGAGCAGGAAAAAGCAAAAAATTTCAGAATTGCACCTTGCAATGCGGAGAAATTACTGTTTGTGCATTTACAATATTCATTGATTTTTGCCATTGAAAAACGTCCAGAAATGATTGAAGCTACTGACTGAATGAAAGGAGCTGGCATCTCACTCTCTTTGAATCTTCTTTATCATGCTAAGAGGAGCAGGAAAAAGCAAAAAATTTCAGAATTGCACCTTGCAATGCGGAGAAATTACTGTTTGTGCATTTACAATATTCATTGATTTTTGCCATTGAAAAATGTCCAGAAATGATTGAAGCTACTGACTGAATGAAAGGAGCTGGCATCTCACTCTCTTTGAATCTTCTTTATCATGCTAAGAGGAGCAGGAAAAAGCAAAAAATTTCAGAATTGCGCCTTGCAATGCGGAGAAATTACTGTTTGTGCATTTACAAAATTCATTGATTTTTGCCATTGAAAAACATCATGTTATTCATATACCAGAAATGATTGAAGCTACTGACTGAAGGAAAGGATCTGGCATCTCACTCTCTTTGAATCTTCTTTATCATGCTTAGAGGAGCAGGAAAAAGCAAAAAATTTCAGAATTGCACCTTGCAATGCGGAGAAATTACTGTTTGTGCATTTACAGTATTCATTGATTTTTGCCATTGAAAAACGTCCAGAAATGATTGAAGCTACTGACTGAATGAAAGGAGCTGGCATCTCACTCTCTTTGAATCTTCTTTATCATGCTAAGAGGAGCAGGAAAAAGCAAAAAATTTCAGAATTGCACCTTGCAATGCGGAGAAATTACTGTTTGTGCATTTACAATATTCATTGATTTTTGCGATTGAAAAACATCATGTTATTCACATACCAGAAATGATTGAAGCTACTGACTGAATGAAAGGAGCTGGCATCTCACTCTCTTTGAATCTTCTTTATCATGCTAAGAGGAGCAGGAAAAAGTAAAAAATTTCAGAATTGCACCTTGCAATGCGGAGAAATTACTGTTTGTGCATTTACAATATTCAATGATTTTTGCCATTGAAAAACGTCCAGAAATGATTGAAGCTACTGACTGAATGAAATGAGCTGGCATCTCATTGTCTTTGAATCTTGTTTATCATGCTAAGCGGAGCAGGAAAAAGCAAAAAATTTCAGAATTGCACCTTGCAATGCGGAGAAATTACTGTTTGTGCATTTACAATATTCATTGATTTTTGCCATTGAAAAACGTCCAGAAATGATTGAAGCTACTGACTGAATGAAAGGAGCTGGCATCTCACTCTCTTTGAATCTTCTTTATCATGCTAAGAGGAGCAGGAAAAAGCAAAAAATTTCAGAATTGCACCTTGCAATGCGGAGAAATTACTGTTTGTGCATTTACAATATTCATTGATTTTTGCCATTGAAAAACATCATGTTATTCATATACCAGAAATGATTGAAGCTACTGACTGAATGAAAGGAGCTGGCATCTCACTCTCTTTGAATCTTCTTTATCATGCTAAGAGGAGCAGGAAAAAGTAAAAAATTTCAGAATTGCACCTTGCAATGCGGAGAAATTACTGTTTGTGCATTTATAATATTCAATGATTTTTGCCATTGAAAAACGTCCAGAAATGATTGAAGCTACTGACTGAACGAAAGGAGCTGGCATCTCACTCTCTTTGAATCTTCTTTATCATGCTAAGAGGAGCAGGAAAAAGCAAAAAATTTCAGAATTGCACTTTGCAATGCGGAGAAATTACTGTTTGTGCATTTACAATATTCATTGATTTTTGCCATTGAAAAACATCATGTTATTCATGTACCAGAAATGTTTGAAGCTACTGACTGAATGAAAGGAGCTGGCATCTCACTCTCTTTGAATCTTCTTTATCATGCTAAGAGGAGCAGGAAAAAGCAAAAAATTTCAGAATTGCACATTGCAATGCGGAGAAATTACTGTTTGTGCATTTACAATATTCATTGATTTTTGCCATTGAAAAACGTCCAGAAATGATTGAAGCTACTGACTGAATGAAAGGAGCTGGCATCTCACTCTCTTTGAATCTTCTTTATCATGCTAAGAGGAGCAGGAAAAGCAAAAAATTTCAGAATTGCACCTTGCAATGCGGAGAAATTACTGTTTGTGCATTTACAATATTCATTGATTTTTGCCATTGAAAAACGTCCAGAAATGATTGAAGCTACTGACTGAATGAAAGGAGCTGGCATCTCACTCTCTTTGAATCTTCTTTATCATGCTAAGAGGAGCAGGAAAAAGCAAAAAATTTCAGAATTGCACCTTGCAATGCGGAGAAATTACTGTTTGTGCATTTACAATATTCATTGATTTTTGCCATTGAAAAATGTCCAGAAATGATTGAAGCTACTGACTGAATGAAAGGAGCTGGCATCTCACTCTCTTTGAATCTTCTTTATCATGCTAAGAGGAGCAGGAAAAAGCAAAAAATTTCAGAATTGCGCCTTGCAATGCGGAGAAATTACTGTTTGTGCATTTACAAAATTCATTGATTTTTGCCATTGAAAAACATCATGTTATTCATATACCAGAAATGATTGAAGCTACTGACTGAAGGAAAGGATCTGGCATCTCACTCTCTTTGAATCTTCTTTATCATGCTAAGAGGAGCAGGAAAAAGCAAAAAATTTCAGAATTGCACCTTGCAATGCGGAGAAATTACTGTTTGTGCATTTACAATATTCATTGATTTTTGCCATTGAAAAACGTCCAGAAATGATTGAAGCTACTGACTGAATGAAAGGAGCTGGCATCTCACTCTCTTTGAATCTTCTTTATCATGCTAAGAGGAGCAGGAAAAAGCAAAAAATTTCAGAATTGCACCTTGCAATGCGGAGAAATTACTGTTTGTGCATTTACAATATTCATTGATTTTTGCCATTGAAAAACGTCCAGAAATGATTGAAGCTACTGACTGAATGAAAGGAGCTGGCATCTCACTCTCTTTGAATCTTCTTTATCATGCTAAGAGGAGCAGGAAAAAGCAAAAAATTTCAGAATTGCACCTTGCAATGCGGAGAAATTACTGTTTGTGCATTTACAATATTCATTGATTTTTGCCATTGAAAAATGTCCAGAAATGATTGAAGCTACTGACTGAATGAAAGGAGCTGGCATCTCACTCTCTTTGAATCTTCTTTATCATGCTAAGAGGAGCAGGAAAAAGCAAAAAATTTCAGAATTGCGCCTTGCAATGCAGAGAAATTACTGTTTGTGCATTTACAAAATTCATTGATTTTTGCCATTGAAAAACATCATGTTATTCATATACCAGAAATGATTGAAGCTACTGACTGAAGGAAAGGATCTGGCATCTCACTCTCTTTGAATCTTCTTTATCATGCTAAGAGGAGCAGGAAAAAGCAAAAAATTTCAGAATTGCACCTTGCAATGCAGAGAAATTACTGTTTGTGCATTTACAATATTCATTGATTTTTGTCATTGAAAAACGTCCAGAAATGATTGAAGCTACTGACTGAATGAAAGGAGCTGGCATCTCACTCTCTTTGAATCTTCTTTATCATGCTAAGAGGAGCAGGAAAAAGCAAAAAATTTCAGAATTGCACCTTGCAATGCGGAGAAATTACTGTTTGTGCATTTACAATATTCATTGATTTTTGCCATTGAAAAATGTCCAGAAATGATTGAAGCTACTGACTGAATGAAAGGAGCTGGCATCTCACTCTCTTTGAATCTTCTTTATCATGCTAAGAGGAGCAGGAAAAAGCAAAAAATTTCAGAATTGCACATTGCAATGCGGAGAAATTACTGTTTGTGCATTTACAATATTCATTGATTTTTGCCATTGAAAAACGTCCAGAAATGATTGAAGCTACTGACTGAATGAAAGGAGCTGGCATCTCACTCTCTTTGAATCTTCTTTATCATGCTAAGAGGAGCAGGAAAAAGCAAAAAATTTCAGAATTGCACCTTGCAATGCGGAGAAATTACTGTTTGTGCATTTACAATATTCATTGATTTTTGCCATTGAAAAACGTCCAGAAATGATTGAAGCTACTGACTGAATGAAAGGAGCTGGCATCTCACTCTCTTTGAATCTTCTTTATCATGCTAAGAGGAGCAGGAAAAAGCAAAAAATTTCAGAATTGCACCTTGCAATGCGGAGAAATTACTGTTTGTCCATTTACAATATTCATTGATTTTTGCCATTGAAAAATGTCCAGAAATGATTGAAGCTACTGACTGAATGAAAGGAGCTGGCATCTCACTCTCTTTGAATCTTCTTTATCATGCTAAGAGGAGCAGGAAAAAGCAAAAAATTTCAGAATTGCGCCTTGCAATGCGGAGAAATTACTGTTTGTGCATTTACAAAATTCATTGATTTTTGCCATTGAAAAACATCATGTTATTCATATACCAGAAATGATTGAAGCTACTGACTGAAGGAAAGGATCTGGCATCTCACTCTCTTTGAATCTTCTTTATCATGCTAAGAGGAGCAGGAAAAAGCAAAAAATTTCAGAATTGCACCTTGCAATGCGGAGAAATTACTGTTTGTGCATTTACAATATTCATTGATTTTTGCCATTGAAAAACGTCCAGAAATGATTGAAGCTACTGACTGAATGAAAGGAGCTGGCATCTCACTCTCTTTGAATCTTCTTTATCATGCTAAGAGGAGCAGGAAAAAGCAAAAAATTTCAGAATCGCACCTTGCAATGCGGAGAAATAACTGTTTGTGCATTTACAATATTCATTGATTTTTCCCATTGAAAAACGTCCAGAAATGATTGAAGCTACTGACTGAATGAAAGGAGCTGGCATCTCACTCTCTTTGAATCTTCTTTATCATGCTAAGAGGAGCAGGAAAAAGCAAAAAATTTCAGAATTGCACCTTGCAATGCGGAGAAATTACTGTTTGTGCATTTACAATATTCATTGATTTTTGCCATTGAAAAATGTCCAGAAATGATTGAAGCTACTGACTGAATGAAAGGAGCTGGCATCTCACTCTCTTTGAATCTTCTTTATCATGCTAAGAGGAGCAGGAAAAAGCAAAAAATTTCAGAATTGCACCTTGCAATGCGGAGAAATTACTGTTTGTGCATTTACAATATTCATTGATTTTTGCCATTGAAAAACGTCCAGAAATGATTGAAGCTACTGACTGAATGAAAGGAGCTGGCATCTCACTCTCTTTGAATCTTCTTTATCATGCTAAGAGGAGCAGGAGAAAGCAAAAAATTTCAGAATTGCACCTTGCAATGCGGAGAAATTACTGTTTGTGCATTTACAATATTCATTGATTTTTGCGATTGAAAAACATCATGTTATTCATATACCAGAAATGATTGAAGCTACTGACTGAATGAAAGGAGCTGGCATCTCACTCTCTTTGAATCTTCTTTATCATGCTAAGAGGAGCAGGAAAAAGTAAAAAATTTCAGAATTGCACCTTGCAATGCGGAGAAATTACTGTTTGTGCATTTACAATATTCATTGATTTTTGCCATTGAAAAACGTCCAGAAATGATTGAAGCTACTGACTGAATGAAAGGAGCTGGCATCTCACTCTCTTTGAATCTTCTTTATCATGCTAAGAGGAGCAGGAAAAAGCAAAAAATTTCAGAATTGCACCTTGCAATGCGGAGAAATTACTGTTTGTGCATTTACACTATTCATTGATTTTTGCTATTGAAAAACATCATGTTATTCATATACCAGAAATGATTGAAGCTACTGACTGAATGAAAGGAGCTGGCATCTCACTCTCTTTGAATCTTCTTTATCATGCTAAGAGGAGCAGGAAAAAGCAAAAAATTTCAGAATTGCACCTTGCAATGCGGAGAAATTACAGTTTGTGCATTTACAATATTCATTGATTTTTGCCATTGAAAAACGTCCAGAAATGATTGAAGCTACTGACTGAATGAAAGGAGCTGGCATCTCACTCTCTTTGAATCTTCTTTATCATGCTAAGAGGAGCAGGAAAAAGCAAAAAATTTCAGAATTGCACCTTGCAATGCGGAGAAATTACTGTTTGTGCATTTACAATATTCATTGATTTTTGCCATTGAAAAACGTCCAGAAATGATTGAAGGTACTGACTGAATGAAAGGAGCTGGCATCTCACTCTCTTTGAATCTTCTTTATCATGCTAAGAGGAGCAGGAAAAAGCAAAAAATTTCAGAATTGCACCTTGCAATGCGGAGAAATTACTGTTTGTGCATTTACAATATTCATTGATTTTTGCCATTGAAAAACGTCCAGAAATGATTGAAGCTACTGACTGAATGAAAGGAGCTGGCATCTCACTCTCTTTGAATCTTCTTTATCATGCTAAGAGGAGCAGGAAAAAGCAAAAAATTTCAGAATTGCACCTTGCAATGTGGAGAAATTACTGTTTGTGCATTTACAATATTCATTGATTTTTGCCATTGAAAAATGTCCAGAAATGATTGAAGCTACTGACTGAATGAAAGGAGCTGGCATCTCACTCTCTTTGAATCTTCTTTATCATGCTAAGAGGAGCAGGAAAAAGCAAAAAATTTCAGAATTGCGCCTTGCAATGCGGAGAAATTACTGTTTGTGCATTTACAAAATTCATTGATTTTTGCCATTGAAAAACATCATGTTATTCATATACCAGAAATGATTGAAGCTACTGACTGAATGAAAGGAGCTGGCATCTCACTCTCTTTGAATCTTCTTTATCATGCTAAGAGGAGCAGGAAAAAGTAAAAAATTTCAGAATTGCACCTTGCAATGCGGAGAAATTACTGTTTGTGCATTTACAATTTTCATTGATTTTTGCCATTGAAAAACGTCCAGAAATGATTGAAGCTACTGACTGAATGAAAGGAGCTGGCATCTCACTCTCTTTGAATCTTCTTTATCATGCTAAGAGGAGCAGGAAAAAGCAAAAAATTTCAGAATTGCACCTTGCAATGCGGAGAAATTACTGTTTGTGCATTTACAATATTCATTGATTTTTGCTATTGAAAAACATCATGTTATTCATATACCAGAAATGATTGAAGCTACTGACTGAATGAAAGGAGCTGGCATCTCACTCTCTTTGAATCTTCTTTATCATGCTAAGAGGAGCAGGAAAAAGCAAAAAATTTCAGAATTGCACCTTGCAATGCGGAGAAATTACAGTTTGTGCATTTACAATATTCATTGATTTTTGCCATTGAAAAACGTCCAGAAATGATTGAAGCTACTGACTGAATGAAAGGAGCTGGCATCTCACTCTCTTTGAATCTTCTTTATCATGCTAAGAGGAGCAGGAAAAAGCAAAAAATTTCAGAATTGCACCTTGCAATGCGGAGAAATTACTGTTTGTGCATTTACAATATTCATTGATTTTTGCCATTGAAAAAGGTCCAGAAATAATTGAAGGTACTGACTGAATGAAAGGAGCTGGCATCTCACTCTCTTTGAATCTTCTTTATCATGCTAAGAGGAGCAGGAAAAAGCAAAAAATTTCAGAATTGCACCTTGCAATGCGGAGAAATTACTGTTTGTGCATTTACAATATTCATTGATTTTTGCCATTGAAAAACGTCCAGAAATGATTGAAGCTACTGACTGAATGAAAGGAGCTGGCATCTCACTCTCTTTGAATCTTCTTTATCATGCTAAGAGGAGCAGGAAAAAGCAAAAAATTTCAGAATTGCACCTTGCAATGCGGAGAAATTACTGTTTGTGCATTTACAATATTCATTGATTTTTGCCATTGAAAAATGTCCAGAAATGATTGAAGCTACTGACTGAATGAAAGGAGCTGGCATCTCACTCTCTTTGAATCTTCTTTATCATGCTAAGAGGAGCAGGAAAAAGCAAAAAATTTCAGAATTGCGCCTTGCAATGCGGAGAAATTACTGTTTGTGCATTTACAAAATTCATTGATTTTTGCCATTGAAAAACATCATGTTATTCATATACCAGAAATGATTGAAGCTACTGACTGAAGGAAAGGATCTGGCATCTCACTCTCTTTGAATCTTCTTTATCATGCTAAGAGGAGCAGGAAAAAGCAAAAAATTTCAGAATTGCACCTTGCAATGCGGAGAAATTACTGTTTGTGCATTTACAATATTCATTGATTTTTGCCATTGAAAAACGTCCAGAAATGATTGAAGCTACTGACTGAATGAAAGGAGCTGGCATCTCACTCTCTTTGAATCTTCTTTATCATGCTAAGAGGAGCAGGAGAAAGCAAAAAATTTCAGAATTGCACCTTGCAATGCGGAGAAATTACTGTTTGTGCATTTACAATATTCATTGATTTTTGCGATTGAAAAACATCATGTTATTCATATACCAGAAATGATTGAAGCTACTGACTGAATGAAAGGAGCTGGCATCTCACTCTCTTTGAATCTTCTTTATCATGCTAAGAGGAGCAGGAAAAAGTAAAAAATTTCAGAATTGCACCTTGCAATGCGGAGAAATTACTGTTTGTGCATTTACAATATTCAATGATTTTTGCCACTGAAAAACGTCCAGAAATGATTGAAGCTACTGACTGAATGAAAGGAGCTGGCATCTCACTCTCTTTGAATCTTGTTTATCATGCTAAGAGGAGCAGGAAAAAGCAAAAAATTTCAGAATTGCACCTTGCAATGCGGAGAAATTACTGTTTGTGCATTTACAATATTCATTGATTTTTGCCATTGAAAAACGTCCAGAAATGATTGAAGCTACTGACTGAATGAAAGGAGCTGGCATCTCACTCTCTTTGAATCTTCTTTATCATGCTAAGAGGAGCAGGAAAAAGCAAAAAATTTCAGAATTGCACCTTGCAATGCGGAGAAATTACTGTTTGTGCATTTACAATATTCATTGATTTTTGCTATTGAAAAACATCATGTTATTCATATACCAGAAATGATTGAAGCTACTGACTGAATGAAAGGAGCTGGCATCTCACTCTCTTTGAATCTTCTTTATCATGCTAAGAGGAGCAGGAAAAAGCAAAAAATTTCAGAATTGCACCTTGCAATGCGGAGAAATTACAGTTTGTGCATTTACAATATTCATTGATTTTTGCCATTGAAAAACGTCCAGAAATGATTGAAGCTACTGACTGAATGAAAGGAGCTGGCATCTCACTCTCTTTGAATCTTCTTTATCATGCTAAGAGGAGCGGGAAAAAGCAAAAAATTTCAGAATTGCACCTTGCAATGCGGAGAAATTACTGTTTGTGCATTTACAATATTCATTGATTTTTGCCATTGAAAAACGTCCAGAAATGATTGAAGGTACTGACTGAATGAAAGGAGCTGGCATCTCACTCTCTTTGAATCTTCTTTATCATGCTAAGAGGAGCAGGAAAAAGCAAAAAATTTCAGAATTGCACCTTGCAATGCGGAGAAATTACTGTTTGTGCATTTACAATATTCATTGATTTTTGCCATTGAAAAACGTCCAGAAATGATTGAAGCTACTGACTGAATGAAAGGAGCTGGCATCTCACTCTCTTTGAATCTTCTTTATCATGCTAAGAGGAGCAGGAAAAGGCAAAAAATTTCAGAATTGCACCTTGCAATGTGGAGAAATTACTGTTTGTGCATTTACAATATTCATTGATTTTTGCCATTGAAAAATGTCCAGAAATGATTGAAGCTACTGACTGAATGAAAGGAGCTGGCATCTCACTCTCTTTGAATCTTCTTTATCATGCTAAGAGGAGCAGGAAAAAGCAAAAAATTTCAGAATTGCGCCTTGCAATGCGGAGAAATTACTGTTTGTGCATTTACAAAATTCATTGATTTTTGCCATTGAAAAACATCATGTTATTCATATACCAGAAATGATTGAAGCTACTGACTGAAGGAAAGGATATGGCATTTCACTCTCTTTGAATCTTCTTTATCATGCTTAGAGGAGCAGGAAAAAGCAAAAAATTTCAGAATTGCACCTTGCAATGCGGAGAAATTACTGTTTGTGCATTTACAATATTCATTGATTTTTGCCATTGAAAAATGTCCAGAAATGATTGAAGCTACTGACTGAATGAAAGGAGCTGGCATCTCACTCTCTTTGAATCTTCTTTATCATGCTAAGAGGAGCAGGAAAAAGCAAAAAATTTCAGAATTGCACCTTGCAATGCGGAGAAATTACTGTTTGTGCATTTACAATATTCATTGATTTTTGCGATTGAAAAACATCATGTTATTCATATACCAGAAATGATTGAAGCTACTGACTGAATGAAAGGAGCTGGCATCTCACTCTCTTTGAATCTTCTTTATCATGCTAAGAGGAGCAGGAAAAAGTAAAAAATTTCAGAATTGCACCTTGCAATGCGGAGAAATTACTGTTTGTGCATTTACAATATTCATTGATTTTTGCCATTGAAAAACGTCCAGAAATGATTGAAGCTACTGACTGAATGAAAGGAGCTGGCATCTCACTCTCTTTGAATCTTCTTTATCATGCTAAGAGGAGCAGGAAAAAGCAAAAAATTTCAGAATTGCACCTTGCAATGCGGAGAAATTACTGTTTGTGCATTTACAATATTCATTGATTTTTGCTATTGAAAAACATCATGTTATTCATATACCAGAAATGATTGAAGCTACTGACTGAATGAAAGGAGCTGGCATCTCACTCTCTTTGAATCTTCTTTATCATGCTAAGAGGAGCAGGAAAAAGCAAAAAATTTCAGAATTGCACCTTGCAATGCGGAGAAATTACAGTTTGTGCATTTACAATATTCATTGATTTTTGCCATTGAAAAACGTCCAGAAATGATTGAAGCTACTGACTGAATGAAAGGAGCTGGCATCTCAATCTCTTTGAATCTTCTTTATCATGCTAAGAGGAGCAGGAAAAAGCAAAAAATTTCAGAATTGCACCTTGCAATGCGGAGAAATTACTGTTTGTGCATTTACAATATTCATTGATTTTTGCCATTGAAAAAGGTCCAGAAATAATTGAAGGTACTGACTGAATGAAAGGAGCTGGCATCTCACTCTCTTTGAATCTTCTTTATCATGCTAAGAGGAGCAGGAAAAAGCAAAAAATTTCAGAATTGCACCTTGCAATGCGGAGAAATTACTGTTTGTGCATTTACAATATTCATTGATTTTTGCCATTGAAAAACGTCCAGAAATGATTGAAGCTACTGACTGAATGAAAGGAGCTGGCATCTCACTCTCTTTGAATCTTCTTTATCATGCTAAGAGGAGCAGGAAAAAGCAAAAAATTTCAGAATTGCACCTTGCAATGCGGAGAAATTACTGTTTGTGCATTTACAATATTCATTGATTTTTGCCATTGAAAAATGTCCAGAAATGATTGAAGCTACTGACTGAATGAAAGGAGCTGGCATCTCACTCTCTTTGAATCTTCTTTATCATGCTAAGAGGAGCAGGAAAAAGCAAAAAATTTCAGAATTGCGCCTTGCAATGCGGAGAAATTACTGTTTGTGCATTTACAAAATTCATTGATTTTTGCCATTGAAAAACATCATGTTATTCATATACCAGAAATGATTGAAGCTACTGACTGAAGGAAAGGATCTGGCATCTCACTCTCTTTGAATCTTCTTTATCATGCTAAGAGGAGCAGGAAAAAGCAAAAAATTTCAGAATTGCACCTTGCAATGCGGAGAAATTACTGTTTGTGCATTTACAATATTCATTGATTTTTGCCATTGAAAAACGTCCAGAAATGATTGAAGCTACTGACTGAATGAAAGGAGCTGGCATCTCACTCTCTTTGAATCTTCTTTATCATGCTAAGAGGAGCAGGAAAAAGCAAAAAATTTCAGAATTGCACCTTGCATTGCGGAGAAATTACTGTTTGTGCATTTACAATATTCATTGATTTTTGCCATTGAAAAACGTCCAGAAATGATTGAAGCTACTGACTGAATGAAAGGAGCTGGCATCTCACTCTCTTTGAATCTTCTTTATCATGCTAAGAGGAGCAGGAAAAAGCAAAAAATTTCAGAATTGCACCTTGCAATGCGGAGAAATTAATGTTTGTGCATTTACAATATTCATTGATTTTTGCCATTGAAAAATGTCCAGAAATGATTGAAGCTACTGACTGAATGAAAGGAGCTGGCATCTCACTCTCTTTGAATCTTCTTTATCATGCTAAGAGGAGCAGGAAAAAGCAAAAAATTTCAGAATTGCGCCTTGCAATGCAGAGAAATTACTGTTTGTGCATTTACAAAATTCATTGATTTTTGCCATTGAAAAACATCATGTTATTCATATACCAGAAATGATTGAAGCTACTGACTGAAGGAAAGGATCTGGCATCTCACTCTCTTTGAATCTTCTTTATCATGCTAAGAGGAGCAGGAAAAAGCAAAAAATTTCAGAATTGCACCTTGCAATGCAGAGAAATTACTGTTTGTGCATTTACAATATTCATTGATTTTTGTCATTGAAAAACGTCCAGAAATGATTGAAGCTACTGACTGAATGAAAGGAGCTGGCATCTCACTCTCTTTGAATCTTCTTTATCATGCTAAGAGGAGCAGGAAAAAGCAAAAAATTTCAGAATTGCACCTTGCAATGCGGAGAAATTACTGTTTGTGCATTTACAATATTCATTGATTTTTGCCATTGAAAAATGTCCAGAAATGATTGAAGCTACTGACTGAATGAAAGGAGCTGGCATCTCACTCTCTTTGAATCTTCTTTATCATGCTAAGAGGAGCAGGAAAAAGCAAAAAATTTCAGAATTGCACATTGCAATGCGGAGAAATTACTGTTTGTGCATTTACAATATTCATTGATTTTTGCCATTGAAAAACGTCCAGAAATGATTGAAGCTACTGACTGAATGAAAGGAGCTGGCATCTCACTCTCTTTGAATCTTCTTTATCATGCTAAGAGGAGCAGGAAAAAGCAAAAAATTTCAGAATTGCGCCTTGCAATGCGGAGAAATTACTGTTTGTGCATTTACAAAATTCATTGATTTTTGCCATTGAAAAACATCATGTTATTCATATACCAGAAATGATTGAAGCTACTGACTGAAGGAAAGGATCTGGCATCTCACTCTCTTTGAATCTTCTTTATCATGCTAAGAGGAGCAGGAAAAAGCAAAAAATTTCAGAATTGCACCTTGCAATGCGGAGAAATTACTGTTTGTGCATTTACAATATTCATTGATTTTTGCCATTGAAAAACGTCCAGAAATGATTGAAGCTACTGACTGAATGAAAGGAGCTGGCATCTCACTCTCTTTGAATCTTCTTTATCATGCTAAGAGGAGCAGGAAAAAGTAAAAAATTTCAGAATTGCACCTTGCAATGCGGAGAAATTACTGTTTGTGCATTTACAATATTCAATGATTTTTGCCATTGAAAAACGTCCAGAAATGATTGAAGCTACTGACTGAATGAAAGGAGCTGGCATCTCACTCTCTTTGAATCTTGTTTATCATGCTAAGAGGAGCAGGAAAAAGCAAAAAATTTCAGAATTGCACCTTGCAATGCGGAGAAATTACTGTTTGTGCATTTACAATATTCATTGATTTTTGCCATTGAAAAACGTCCAGAAATGATTGAAGCTACTGACTGAATGAAAGGAGCTGGCATCTCACTCTCTTTGAATCTTCTTTATCATGCTAAGAGGAGCAGGAAAAAGCAAAAAATTTCAGAATTGCACCCTGCAATGCGGAGAAATTACTGTTTGTGCATTTACAATATTCATTGATTTTTGCTATTGAAAAACATCATGTTATTCATATACCAGAAATGATTGAAGCTACTGACTGAATGAAAGGAGCTGGCATCTCACTCTCTTTGAATCTTCTTTATCATGCTAAGAGGAGCAGGAAAAAGCAAAAAATTTCAGAATTGCACCTTGCAATGCGGAGAAATTACAGTTTGTGCATTTACAATATTCATTGATTTTTGCCATTGAAAAACGTCCAGAAATGATTGAAGCTACTGACTGAATGAAAGGAGCTGGCATCTCACTCTCTTTGAATCTTCTTTATCATGCTAAGAGGAGCAGGAAAAAGCAAAAAATTTCAGAATTGCACCTTGCAATGCGGAGAAATTACTGTTTGTGCATTTACAATATTCATTGATTTTTGCCATTGAAAAACGTCCAGAAATGATTGAAGGTACTGACTGAATGAAAGGAGCTGGCATCTCACTCTCTTTGAATCTTCTTTATCCTGCTAAGAGGAGCAGGAAAAAGCAAAAAATTTCAGAATTGCACCTTGCAATGCGGAGAAATTACTGTTTGTGCATTTACAATATTCATTGATTTTTGCCATTGAAAAACGTCCAGAAATGATTGAAGCTACTGACTGAATGAAAGGAGCTGGCATCTCACTCTCTTTGAATCTTCTTTATCATGCTAAGAGGAGCAGGAAAAAGCAAAAAATTTCAGAATTGCACCTTGCAATGCGGAGAAATTACTGTTTGTGCATTTACAATATTCATTGATTTTTGCCATTGAAAAATGTCCAGAAATGATTGAAGCTACTGACTGAATGAAAGGAGCTGGCATCTCACTCTCTTTGAATCTTCTTTATCATGCTAAGAGGAGCAGGAAAAAGCAAAAAATTTCAGAATTGCGCCTTGCAATGCGGAGAAATTACTGTTTGTGCATTTACAAAATTCATTGATTTTTGCCATTGAAAAACATCATGTTATTCATATACCAGAAATGATTGAAGCTACTGACTGAAGGAAAGGATATGGCATCTCACTCTCTTTGAATCTTCTTTATCATGCTTAGAGGAGCAGGAAAAAGCAAAAAATTTCAGAATTGCACCTTGCAATGCAGAGAAATTACTGTTTCTGCATTTACAATATTCATTGATTTTTGCCATTGAAAAACGTCCAGAAATGATTGAAGCTACTGACTGAATGAAAGGAGCTGGCATCTCACTCTCTTTGAATCTTCTTTATCATGCTAAGAGGAGCAGGAAAAAGCAAAAAATTTCAGAATTGCACCTTGCAATGCGGAGAAATTACTGTTTGTGCATTTACAATATTCATTGATTTTTGCGATTGAAAAACATCATGTTATTCATATACCAGAAATGATTGAAGCTACTGACTGAATGAAAGGAGCTGGCATCTCACTCTCTTTGAATCTTCTTTATCATGCTAAGAGGAGCAGGAAAAAGTAAAAAATTTCAGAATTGCACCTTGCAATGCGGAGAAATTACTGTTTGTGCATTTACAATATTCATTGATTTTTGCCATTGAAAAACGTCCAGAAATGATTGAAGCTACTGACTGAATGAAAGGAGCTGGCATCTCACTCTCTTTGAATCTTCTTTATCATGCTAAGAGGAGCAGGAAAAAGCAAAAAATTTCAGAATTGCACCTTGCAATGCGGAGAAATTACTGTTTGTGCATTTACAATATTCATTGATTTTTGCTATTGAAAAACATCATGTTATTCATATACCAGAAATGATTGAAGCTACTGACTGAATGAAAGGAGCTGGCATCTCACTCTCTTTGAATCTTCTTTATCATGCTAAGAGGAGCAGGAAAAAGCAAAAAATTTCAGAATTGCACCTTGCAATGCGGAGAAATTACAGTTTGTGCATTTACAATATTCATTGATTTTTGCCATTGAAAAACGTCCAGAAATGATTGAAGCTACTGACTGAATGAAAGGAGCTGGCATCTCACTCTCTTTGAATCTTCTTTATCATGCTAAGAGGAGCAGGAAAAAGCAAAAAATTTCAGAATTGCACCTTGCAATGCGGAGAAATTACTGTTTGTGCATTTACAATATTCATTGATTTTTGCCATTGAAAAAGGTCCAGAAATAATTGAAGGTACTGACTGAATGAAAGGAGCTGGCATCTCACTCTCTTTGAATCTTCTTTATCATGCTAAGAGGAGCAGGAAAAAGCAAAAAATTTCAGAATTGCACCTTGCAATGCGGAGAAATTACTGTTTGTGCATTTACAATATTCATTGATTTTTGCCATTGAAAAACGTCCAGAAATGATTGAAGCTACTGACTGAATGAAAGGAGCTGGCATCTCACTCTCTTTGAATCTTCTTTATCATGCTAAGAGGAGCAGGAAAAAGCAAAAAATTTCAGAATTGCACCTTGCAATGCGGAGAAATTACTGTTTGTGCATTTACAATATTCATTGATTTTTGCCATTGAAAAATGTCCAGAAATGATTGAAGCTACTGACTGAATGAAAGGAGCTGGCATCTCACTCTCTTTGAATCTTCTTTATCATGCTAAGAGGAGCAGGAAAAAGCAAAAAATTTCAGAATTGCGCCTTGCAATGCGGAGAAATTACTGTTTGTGCATTTACAAAATTCATTGATTTTTGCCATTGAAAAACATCATGTTATTCATATACCAGAAATGATTGAAGCTACTGACTGAAGGAAAGGATCTGGCATCTCACTCTCTTTGAATCTTCTTTATCATGCTTAGAGGAGCAGGAAAAAGCAAAAAATTTCAGAATTGCACCTTGCAATGCGGAGAAATTACTGTTTGTGCATTTACAATATTCATTGATTTTTGCCATTGAAAAACGTCCAGAAATGATTGAAGCTACTGACTGAATGAAAGGAGCTGGCATCTCACTCTCTTTGAATCTTCTTTATCATGCTAAGAGGAGCAGGAAAAAGCAAAAAATTTCAGAATTGCACCTTGCAATGCGGAGAAATTACTGTTTGTGCATTTACAATATTCATTGATTTTTGCCATTGAAAAACGTCCAGAAATGATTGAAGCTACTGACTGAATGAAAGGAGCTGGCATCTCACTCTCTTTGAATCTTCTTTATCATGCTAAGAGGAGCAGGAAAAAGCAAAAAATTTCAGAATTGCACCTTGCAATGCGGAGAAATTACTGTTTGTGCATTTACAATATTCATTGATTTTTGCCATTGAAAAACATCATGTTATTCATATACCAGAAATGATTGAAGCTACTGACTGAATGAAAGGAGCTGGCATCTCAATCTCTTTGAATCTTCTTTATCATGCTAAGAGGAGCAGGAAAAAGTAAAAAATTTCAGAATTGCACCTTGCAATGCGGAGAATTTACTGTTTGTGCATTTATAATATTCAATGATTTTTGCCTTTGAAAAACGTCCAGAAATGATTGAAGCTACTGACTGAACGAAAGGAGCTGGCATCTCACTCTCTTTGAATCTTCTTTATCATGCTAAGAGGAGCAGGAAAAAGCAAAAAATTTCAGAATTGCACCTTGCAATGAGGAGAAATTACTGTTTGTGCATTTACAATATTCATTGATTTTTGCCATTGAAAAACATCATGTTATTCATGTACCAGAAATGTTTGAAGCTACTGACTGAATGAAAGGAGCTGGCATCTCACTCTCTTTGAATCTTCTTTATCATGCTAAGAGGAGCAGGAAAAAGCAAAAAATTTCAGAATTGCACCTTGCAATGCGGAGAAATTACTGTTTGTGCATTTACAATATTCATTGATTTTTGCCATTGAAAAATGTCCAGAAATGATTGAAGCTAATGACTGAATGAAAGGAGCTGGCATCTCACTCTCTTTGAATCTTCTTTATCATGCTAAGAGGAGCAGGAAAAAGCAAAAAATTTCAGAATTGCGCCTTGCAATGCGGAGAAATTACTGTTTGTGCATTTACAAAATTCATTGATTTTTGCCATTGAAAAACATCATGTTATTCATATACCAGAAATGATTGAAGCTACTGACTGAAGGAAAGGATCTGGCATCTCACTCTCTTTGAATCTTCTTTATCATGCTAAGAGGAGCAGGAAAAAGCAAAAAATTTCAGAATTGCACCTTGCAATGCGGAGAAATTACTGTTTGTGCATTTACAATATTCATTGATTTTTGCCATTGAAAAACGTCCAGAAATGATTGAAGCTACTGACTGAATGAAAGGAGCTGGCATCTCACTCTCTTTGAATCTTCTTTATCATGCTAAGAGGAGCAGGAAAAAGCAAAAAATTTCAGAATTGCACCTTGCAATGCGGAGAAATTACTGTTTGTGCATTTACAATATTCATTGATTTTTGCCATTGAAAAACGTCCATAAATGATTGAAGCTACTGACTGAATGAAAGGAGCTGGCATCTCACTCTCTTTGAATCTTCTTTATCATGCTAAGAGGAGCAGGAAAAAGCAAAAAATTTCAGAATTGCACCTTGCAATGCGGAGAAATTACTGTTTGTGCATTTACAATATTCATTGATTTTTGCCATTGAAAAAGGTCCAGAAATAATTGAAGGTACTGACTGAATGAAAGGAGCTGGCATCTCACTCTCTTTGAATCTTCTTTATCATGCTAAGAGGAGCAGGAAAAAGCAAAAAATTTCAGAATTGCACCTTGCAATGCGGAGAAATTACTGTTTGTGCATTTACAATATTCATTGATTTTTGCCATTGAAAAACGTCCAGAATTGATTGAAGCTACTGACTGAATGAAAGGAGCTGGCATCTCACTCTCTTTGAATCTTCTTTATCATGCTAAGAGGAGCAGGAAAAAGCAAAAAATTTCAGAATTGCACCTTGCAATGCGGAGAAATTACTGTTTGTGCATTTACAATATTCATTGATTTTTGCCATTGAAAAATGTCCAGAAATGATTGAAGCTACTGACTGAATGAAAGGAGCTGGCATCTCACTCTCTTTGAATCTTCTTTATCATGCTAAGAGGAGCAGGAAAAAGCAAAAAATTTCAGAATTGCGCCTTGCAATGCGGAGAAATTACTGTTTGTGCATTTACAAAATTCATTGATTTTTGCCATTGAAAAACATCATGTTATTCATATACCAGAAATGATTGAAGCTACTGACTGAAGGAAAGGATCTGGCATCTCACTCTCTTTGAATCTTCTTTATCATGCTTAGAGGAGCAGGAAAAAGCAAAAAATTTCAGAATTGCACCTTGCAATGCGGAGAAATTACTGTTTGTGCATTTACAATATTCATTGATTTTTGCCATTGAAAAACGTCCAGAAATGATTGAAGCTACTGACTGAATGAAAGGAGCTGGCATCTCACTCTCTTTGAATCTTCTTTATCATGCTAAGAGGAGCAGGAAAAAGCAAAAAATTTCAGAATTGCACCTTGCAATGCGGAGAAATTACTGTTTGTGCATTTACAATATTCATTGATTTTTGCGATTGAAAAACATCATGTTATTCATATACCAGAAATGATTGAAGCTACTGACTGAATGAAAGGAGCTGGCATCTCACTCTCTTTGAATCTTCTTTATCATGCTAAGAGGAGCAGGAAAAAGTAAAAAATTTCAGAATTGCACCTTGCAATGCGGAGAAATTACTGTTTGTGCATTTACAATATTCAATGATTTTTGCCATTGAAAAACGTCCAGAAATGATTGAAGCTACTGACTGAATGAAAGGAGCTGGCATCTCCCTCTCTTTGAATCTTGTTTATCATGCTAAGAGGAGCAGGAAAAAGCAAAAAATTTCAGAATTGCACCTTGCAATGCGGAGAAATTACTGTTTGTGCATTTACAATATTCATTGATTTTTGCCATTGAAAAACGTCCAGAAATGATTGAAGCTACTGACTGAATGAAAGGAGCTGGCATCTCACTCTCTTTGAATCTTCTTTATCATGCTAAGAGGAGCAGGAAAAAGCAAAAAATTTCAGAATTGCACCTTGCAATGCGGAGAAATTACTGTTTGTGCATTTACAATATTCATTGATTTTTGCCATTGAAAAACATCATGTTATTCATATACCAGAAATGATTGAAGCTACTGACTGAATGAAAGGAGCTGGCATCTCACTCTCTTTGAATCTTCTTTATCATGCTAAGAGGAGCAGGAAAAAGTAAAAAATTTCAGAATTGCACCTTGCAATGTGGAGAAATTACTGTTTGTGCATTTATAATATTCAATGATTTTTGCCATTGAAAAACGTCCAGAAATGATTGAAGCTACTGACTGAACGAAAGGAGCTGGCATCTCACTCTCTTTGAATCTTCTTTATCATGCTAAGAGGAGCAGGAAAAAGCAAAAAATTTCAGAATTGCACCTTGCAATGCGGAGAAATTACTGTTTGTGCATTTACAATATTCATTGATTTTTGCCATTGAAAAACATCATGTTATTCATGTACCAGAAATGTTTGAAGCTACTGACTGAATGAAAGGAGCTGGCATCTCACTCTCTTTGAATCTTCTTTATCATGCTAAGAGGAGCAGGAAAAAGCAAAAAATTTCAGAATTGCACATTGCAATGCGGAGAAATTACTGTTTGTGCATTTACAATATTCATTGATTTTTGCCATTGAAAAACGTCCAGAAATGATTGAAGCTACTGACTGAATGAAAGGAGCTGGCATCTCACTCTCTTTGAATCTTCTTTATCATGCTAAGAGGAGCAGGAAAAAGCAAAAAATTTCAGAATTGCACCTTGCAATGCGGAGAAATTACTGTTTGTGCATTTACAATATTCACTGATTTTTGCCATTGAAAAACGTCCAGAAATGATTGAAGCTACTGACTGAATGAAAGGAGCTGGCATCTCACTCTCTTTGAATCTTCTTTATCATGCTAAGAGGAGCAGGAAAAAGCAAAAAATTTCAGAATTGCACCTTGCAATGCGGAGAAATTACTGTTTGTGCATTTACAATATTCATTGATTTTTGCCATTGAAAAATGTCCAGAAATGATTGAAGCTACTGACTGAATGAAAGGAGCTGGCATCTCACTCTCTTTGAATCTTCTTTATCATGCTAAGAGGAGCAGGAAAAAGCAAAAAATTTCAGAATTGCGCCTTGCAATGCGGAGAAATTACTGTTTGTGCATTTACAAAATACATTGATTTTTGCCATTGAAAAACATCATGTTATTCATATACCAGAAATGATTGAAGCTACTGACTGAATGAAAGGAGCTGGCATCTCACTCTCTTTGAATCTTCTTTATCATGCTAAGAGGAGCAGGAAAAAGTAAAAAATTTCAGAATTGCACCTTGCAATGCGGAGAAATTACTGATTGTGCATTTACAATATTCAATGATTTTTGCCATTGAAAAACGTCCAGAAATGATTAAAGCTACTGACTGAATGAAAGGAGCTGGCATCTCACTCTCTTTGAATCTTCTTTATCATGCTAAGAGGAGCAGGAAAAAGCAAAAAATTTCAGAATTGCACCTTGCAATGCGGAGAAATTACTGTTTGTGCATTTACAATATTCATTGATTTTTGCCATTGAAAAACGTCCAGAAATGATTGAAGCTACTGACTGAATGAAAGGAGCTGGCATCTCACTCTCTTTGAATCTTCTTTATCATGCTAAGAGGAGCAGGAAAAAGCAAAAAATTTCAGAATTGCACCTTGCAATGCGGAGAAATTACTGTTTGTGCATTTACAATATTCATTGCTTTTTGCCATTGAAAAACATCATGTTATTCATATACCAGAAATGATTGAAGCTACTGACTGAATGAAAGGAGCTGGCATCTCACTCTCTTTGAATCTTCTTTATCATGCTAAGAGGAGCAGGAAAAAGTAAAAAATTTCAGAATTGCGCCTTGCAATGCGGAGAAATTACTGTTTGTGCATTTACAAAATTCATTGATTTTTGCCATTGAAAAACATCATGTTATTCATATACCAGAAATGATTGAAGCTACTGACTGAAGGAAAGGATCTGGGATCTCACTCTCTTTGAATCTTCTTTATCATGCTTAGAGGAGCAGGAAAAAGCAAAGAATTTCAGAATTGCACCTTGCAATGCGGAGAAATTACTGTTTGTGCATTTACAATATTCATTGATTTTTGCCATTGAAAAACGTCCAGAAATGATTGAAGCTACTGACTGAATGAAAGGAGCTGGCATCTCACTCTCTTTGAATCTTCTTTATCATGCTAAGAGGAGCAGGAAAAAGCAAAAAATTTCAGAATTGCACCTTGCAATGCGGAGAAATTACTGTTTGTGCATTTACAATATTCATTGATTTTTGCGATTGAAAAACATCATGTTATTCATATACCAGAAATGATTGAAGCTACTGACTGAATGAAAGGAGCTGGCATCTCACTCTCTTTGAATCTTCTTTATCATGCTAAGAGGAGCAGGAAAAAGTAAAAAATTTCAGAATTGCACCTTGCAATGCGGAGAAATTACTGTTTGTGCATTTACAATATTCATTGATTTTTGCCATTGAAAAACGTCCAGAAATGATTGAAGCTACTGACTGAATGAAAGGAGCTGGCATCTCACTCTCTTTGAATCTTCTTTATCATGCTAAGAGGAGCAGGAAAAAGCAAAAAATTTCAGAATTGCACCTTGCAATGCAGAGAAATTACTGTTTGTGCATTTACAATATTCATTGATTTTTGCTATTGAAAAACATCATGTTATTCATATACCAGAAATGATTGAAGCTACTGACTGAATGAAAGGAGCTGGCATCTCACTCTCTTTGAATCTTCTTTATCATGCTAAGAGGAGCAGGAAAAAGCAAAAAATTTCAGAATTGCACCTTGCAATGCGGAGAAATTACTGTTTGTGCATTTACAATATTCATTGATTTTTGCGATTGAAAAACATCATGTTATTCATATACCAGAAATGATTGAAGCTACTGACTGAATGAAAGGAGCTGGCATCTCACTCTCTTTGAATCTTCTTTATCATGCTAAGAGGAGCAGGAAAAAGTAAAAAATTTCAGAATTGCACCTTGCAATGTGGAGAAATTACTGTTTGTGCATTTACAATATTCATTGATTTTTGCCATTGAAAAACGTCCAGAAATGATTGAAGCTACTGACTGAATGAAAGGAGCTGGCATCTCCCTCTCTTTGAATCTTCTTTATCATGCTAAGAGGAGCAGGAAAAAGCAAAAAATTTCAGAATTGCACCTTGCAATGCGGAGAAATTACTGTTTGTGCATTTACAATATTCATTGATTTTTGCTATTGAAAAACATCATGTTATTCATATACCAGAAATGATTGAAGCTACTGACTGAATGAAAGGAGCTGGCATCTCACTCTCTTTGAATCTTCTTTATCATGCTAAGAGGAGCAGGAAAAAGCAAAAAATTTCAGAATTGCACCTTGCAATGCGGAGAAATTACAGTTTGTGCATTTACAATATTCATTGATTTTTGCCATTGAAAAACGTCCAGAAATGATTGAAGCTACTGACTGAATGAAAGGAGCTGGCATCTCACTCTCTTTGAATCTTCTTTATCATGCTAAGAGGAGCAGGAAAAAGCAAAAAATTTCAGAATTGCACCTTGCAATGCGGAGAAATTACTGTTTGTGCATTTACAATATTCATTGATTTTTGCCATTGAAAAACGTCCAGAAATGATTGAAGGTACTGACTGAATGAAAGGAGCTGGCATCTCACTCTCTTTGAATCTTCTTTATCATGCTAAGAGGAGCAGGAAAAAGCAAAAAATTTCAGAATTGCACCTTGCAATGCGGAGAAATTACTGTTTGTGCATTTACAATATTCATTGATTTTTGCCATTGAAAAACGTCCAGAAATGATTGAAGCTACTGACTGAATGAAAGGAGCTGGCATCTCACTCTCTTTGAATCTTCTTTATCATGCTAAGAGGAGCAGGAAAAAGCAAAAAATTTCAGAATTGCACCTTGCAATGCGGAGAAATTACTGTTTGTGCATTTACAATATTCATTGATTTTTGCCATTGAAAAATGTCCAGAAATGATTGAAGCTACTGACTGAATGAAAGGAGCTGGCATCTCACTCTCTTTGAATCTTCTTTATCATGCTAAGAGGAGCAGGAAAAAGCAAAAAATTTCAGAATTGCGCCTTGCAATGCGGAGAAATTACTGTTTGTGCATTTACAAAATTCATTGATTTTTGCCATTGAAAAACATCATGTTATTCATATACCAGAAATGATTGAAGCTACTGACTGAAGGAAAGGATCTGGCATCTCACTCTCTTTGAATCTTCTTTATCATGCTTAGAGGAGCAGGAAAAAGCAAAAAATTTCAGAATTGCACCTTGCAATGCGGAGAAATTACTGTTTGTGCATTTACAATATTCATTGATTTTTGCCATTGAAAAACGTCCAGAAATGATTGAAGCTACTGACTGAATGAAAGGAGCTGGCATCTCACTCTCTTTGAATCTTCTTTATCATGCTAAGAGGAGCAGGAAAAAGCAAAAAATTTCAGAATTGCACCTTGCAATGCGGAGAAATTACTGTTTGTGCATTTACAATATTCATTGATTTTTGCGATTGAAAAACATCATGTTATTCATATACCAGAAATGATTGAAGCTACTGACTGAATGAAAAGAGCTGGCATCTCACTCTCTTTGAATCTTCTTTATCATGCTAAGAGGAGCAGGAAAAAGTAAAAAATTTCAGAATTGCACCTTGCAATGCGGAGAAATTACTGTTTGTGCATTTACAATATTCAATGATTTTTGCCATTGAAAAACGTCCAGAAATGATTGAAGCTACTGACTGAATGAAAGGAGCTGGCATCTCACTCTCTTTGAATCTTGTTTATCATGCTAAGAGGAGCAGGAAAAAGCAAAAAATTTCAGAATTGCACCTTGCAATGCGGAGAAATTACTGTTTGTGCATTTACAATATTCATTGATTTTTGCCATTGAAAAACGTCCAGAAATGATTGAAGCTACTGACTGAATGAAAGGAGCTGGCATCTCACTCTCTTTGAATCTTCTTTATCATGCTAAGAGGAGCAGGAAAAAGCAAAAAATTTCAGAATTGCACCTTGCAATGCGGAGAAATTACTGTTTGTGCATTTACAATATTCATTGATTTTTGCCATTGAAAAACATCATGTTATTCATATACCAGAAATGATTGAAGCTACTGACTGAATGAAAGGAGCTGGCATCTCACTCTCTTTGAATCTTCTTTATCATGCTAAGAGGAGCAGGAAAAAGTAAAAAATTTCAGAATTGCACCTTGCAATGCGGAGAAATTACTGTTTGTGCATTTATAATATTCAATGATTTTTGCCATTGAAAAACGTCCAGAAATGATTGAAGCTACTGACTGAACGAAAGGAGCTGGCATCTCACTCTCTTTGAATCTTCTTTATCATGCTAAGAGGAGCAGGAAAAAGCAAAAAATTTCAGAATTGCACCTTGCAATGCGGAGAAATTACTGTTTGTGCATTTACAATATTCATTGATTTTTGCCATTGAAAAACATCATGTTATTCATGTACCAGAAATGTTTGAAGCTACTGACTGAATGAAAGGAGCTGGCATCTCACTCTCTTTGAATCTTCTTTATCATGCTAAGAGGAGCAGGAAAAAGCAAAAAATTTCAGAATTGCACATTGCAATGCGGAGAAATTACTGTTTGTGCATTTACAATATTCATTGATTTTTGCCATTGAAAAACGTCCAGAAATGATTGAAGCTACTGACTGAATGAAAGGAGCTGGCATCTCACTCTCTTTGAATCTTCTTTATCATGCTAAGAGGAGCAGGAAAAAGCAAAAAATTTCAGAATTGCACCTTGCAATGCGGAGAAATTACTGTTTGTGCATTTACAATATTCATTGATTTTTGCCATTGAAAAACGTCCAGAAATGATTGAAGCTACTGACTGAATGAAAGGAGCTGGCATCTCACTCTCTTTGAATCTTCTTTATCATGCTAAGAGGAGCAGGAAAAAGCAAAAAATTTCAGAATTGCACCTTGCAATGCGGAGAAATTACTGTTTGTGCATTTACAAAACTCATTGATTTTTGCCATTGAAAAACATCATGTTATTCATATACCAGAAATGATTGAAGCTACTGACTGAAGGAAAGGATCTGGCATCTCACTCTCTTTGAATCTTCTTTATCATGCTAAGAGGAGCAGGAAAAAGCAAAAAAATTCAGAATTGCACCTTGCAATGCGGAGAAATTACTGTTTGTGCATTTACAATATTCATTGATTTTTGCCATTGAAAAACGTCCAGAAATGATTGAAGCTACTGACTGAATGAAAGGAGCTGGCATCTCACTCTCTTTGAATCTTCTTTATCATGCTAAGAGGAGCAGGAAAAAGCAAAAAATTTCAGAATTGCACCTTGCAATGCGGAGAAATTACTGTTTGTGCATTTACAATATTCATTGATTTTTGCCATTGAAAATCGTCCAGAAATGATTGAAGCTACTGACTGAATGAAAGGAGCTGGCATCTCACTCTCTTTGAATCTTCTTTATCATGCTAAGAGGAGCAGGAAAAAGCAAAAAATTTCAGAATTGCACCTTGCAATGCGGAGAAATTACTGTTTGTGCATTTACAATATTCATTGATTTTTGCCATTGAAAAATGTCCAGAAATGATTGAAGCTACTGACTGAATGAAAGGAGCTGGCATCTCACTCTCTTTGAATCTTCTTTATCATGCTAAGAGGAGCAGGAAAAAGCAAAAAATTTCAGAATTGCGCCTTGCAATGCGGAGAAATTACTGTTTGTGCATTTACAAAATTCATTGATTTTTGCCATTGAAAAACATCATGTTATTCATATACCAGAAATGATTGAAGCTACTGACTGAAGGAAAGGATCTGGCATCTCACTCTCTTTGAATCTTCTTTATCATGCTAAGAGGAGCAGGAAAAAGCAAAAAATTTTAGAATTGCACCTTGCAATGCGGAGAAATTACTGTTTGTGCATTTACAATATTCATTGGTTTTTGCCATTGAAAAACGTCCAGAAATGATTGAAGCTACTGACTGAATGAAAGGAGCTGGCATCTCACTCTCTTTGAATCTTCTTTATCATGCTAAGAGGAGCAGGAAAAAGCAAAAAATTTCAGAATTGCACCTTGCAATGCGGAGAAATTACTGTTTGTGCATTTACAATATTCATTGATTTTTGCCATTGAAAAACGTCCAGAAATGATTGAAGCTACTGACTGAATGAAAGGAGCTGGCATCTCACTCTCTTTGAATCTTCTTTATCATGCTAAGAGGAGCAGGAAAAAGTAAAAAATTTCAGAATTGCACCTTGCAATGCGGAGAAATTACTGATTGTGCATTTACAATATTCAATGATTTTTGCCATTGAAAAACGTCCAGAAATGATTAAAGCTACTGACTGAATGAAAGGAGCTGGCATCTCACTCTCTTTGAATCTTCTTTATCATGCTAAGAGGAGCAGGAAAAAGCAAAAAATTTCAGAATTGCACCTTGCAATGCGGAGAAATTACTGTTTGTGCATTTACAATATTCATTGATTTTTGCCATTGAAAAACGTCCAGAAATGATTGAAGCTACTGACTGAATGAAAGGAGCTGGCATCTCACTCTCTTTGAATCTTCTTTATCATGCTAAGAGGAGCAGGAAAAAGCAAAAAATTTCAGAATTGCACCTTGCAATGCGGAGAAATTACTGTTTGTGCATTTACAATATTCATTGATTTTTGCCATTGAAAAACATCATGTTATTCATATACCAGAAATGATTGAAGCTACTGACTGAATGAAAGGAGCTGGCATCTCACTCTCTTTGAATCTTCTTTATCATGCTAAGAGGAGCAGGAAAAAGTAAAAAATTTCAGAATTGCACCTTGCAATGCGGAGAAATTACTGTTTGTGCATTTATAATATTCAATGATTTTTGCCATTGAAAAACGTCCAGAAATGATTGAAGCTACTGACTGAACGAAAGGAGCTGGCATCTCACTCTCTTTGAATCTTCTTTATCATGCTAAGAGGAGCAGAAAAAAGCAAAAAAATTCAGAATTGCACCTTGCAATGCGGAGAAATTACTGTTTGTGCATTTACAATATTCATTGATTTTTGCCATTGAAAAACATCATGTTATTCATATACCAGAAATGTTTGAAGCTACTGACTGAATGAAAGGAGCTGGCATCTCACTCTCTTTGAATCTTCTTTATCATGCTAAGAGGAGCAGGAAAAAGCAAAAAATTTCAGAATTGCACATTGCAATGCGGAGAAATTACTGTTTGTGCATTTACAATATTCATTGATTTTTGCCATTGAAAAACGTCCAGAAATGATTGAAGCTACTGACTGAATGAAAGGAGCTGGCATCTCACTCTCTTTGAATCTTCTTTATCATGCTAAGAGGAGCAGGAAAAAGCAAAAAATTTCAGAATTGCACCTTGCAATGCGGAGAAATTACTGTTTGTGCATTTACAATATTCATTGATTTTTGCCATTGAAAAATGTCCAGAAATGATTGAAGCTACTGACTGAATGAAAGGAGCTGGCATCTCACTCTCTTTGAATCTTCTTTATCATGCTAAGAGGAGCAGGAAAAAGCAAAAAATTTCAGAATTGCGCCTTGCAATGCGGAGAAATTACTGTTTGTGCATTTACAAAATTCATTGATTTTTGCCATTGAAAAACATCATGTTATTCATATACCAGAAATGATTGAAGCTACTGACTGAAGGAAAGGATCTGGCATCTCACTCTCTTTGAATCTTCTTTATCATGCTAAGAGGAGCAGGAAAAAGCAAAAAATTTTAGAATTGCACCTTGCAATGCGGAGAAATTACTGTTTGTGCATTTACAATATTCATTGGTTTTTGCCATTGAAAAACGTCCAGAAATGATTGAAGCTACTGACTGAATGAAAGGAGCTGGCATCTCACTCTCTTTGAATCTTCTTTATCATGCTAAGAGGAGCAGGAAAAAGCAAAAAATTTCAGAATTGCACCTTGCAATGCGGAGAAATTACTGTTTGTGCATTTACAATATTCATTGATTTTTGCCATTGAAAAACGTCCAGAAATGATTGAAGCTACTGACTGAATGAAAGGAGCTGGCATCTCACTCTCTTTGAATCTTCTTTATCATGCTAAGAGGAGCAGGAAAAAGTAAAAAATTTCAGAATTGCACCTTGCAATGCGGAGAAATTACTGATTGTGCATTTACAATATTCAATGATTTTTGCCATTGAAAAACGTCCAGAAATGATTAAAGCTACTGACTGAATGAAAGGAGCTGGCATCTCACTCTCTTTGAATCTTCTTTATCATGCTAAGAGGAGCAGGAAAAAGCAAAAAATTTCAGAATTGCACCTTGCAATGCGGAGAAATTACTGTTTGTGCATTTACAATATTCATTGATTTTTGCCATTGAAAAACGTCCAGAAATGATTGAAGCTACTGACTGAATGAAAGGAGCTGGCATCTCACTCTCTTTGAATCTTCTTTATCATGCTAAGAGGAGCAGGAAAAAGCAAAAAATTTCAGAATTGCACCTTGCAATGCGGAGAAATTACTGTTTGTGCATTTACAATATTCATTGATTTTTGCCATTGAAAAACATCATGTTATTCATATACCAGAAATGATTGAAGCTACTGACTGAATGAAAAAAGCTGGCATCTCACTCTCTTTGAATCTTCTTTATCATGCTAAGAGGAGCAGGAAAAAGTAAAAAATTTCAGAATTGCACCTTGCAATGCGGAGAAATTACTGTTTGTGCATTTATAATATTCAATGATTTTTGCCATTGAAAAACGTCCAGAAATGATTGAAGCTACTGACTGAACGAAAGGAGCTGGCATCTCACTCTCTTTGAATCTTCTTTATCATGCTAAGAGGAGCAGAAAAAAGCAAAAAAATTCAGAATTGCACCTTGCAATGCGGAGAAATTACTGTTTGTGCATTTACAATATTCATTGATTTTTGCCATTGAAAAACATCATGTTATTCATATACCAGAAATGTTTGAAGCTACTGACTGAATGAAAGGAGCTGGCATCTCACTCTCTTTGAATCTTCTTTATCATGCTAAGAGGAGCAGGAAAAAGCAAAAAATTTCAGAATTGCACATTGCAATGCGGAGAAATTACTGTTTGTGCATTTACAATATTCATTGATTTTTGCCATTGAAAAACGTCCAGAAATGATTGAAGCTACTGACTGAATGAAAGGAGCTGGCATCTCACTCTCTTTGAATCTTCTTTATCATGCTAAGAGGAGCAGGAAAAAGTAAAAAATTTCAGAATTGCACCTTGCAATGCGGAGAAATTACTGTTTGTGCATTTACAATATTCATTGATTTTTGCCATTGAAAAACGTCCAGAAATGATTGAAGCTACTGACTGAATGAAAGGAGCTGGCATCTCACTCTCTTTGAATCTTCTTTATCATGCTAAGAGGAGCAGGAAAAAGCAAAAAATTTCAGAATTGCACCTTGCAATGCGGAGAAATTACTGTTTGTGCATTTACAATATTCATTGATTTTTGCCATTGAAAAACATGTTATTCATATACCAGAAATGTTTGAAGCTCCTGACTGAATGAAAGGAGCTGGCACCTCACTCTCTTTGAATCTTCTTTATCATGCTAAGAGGAGCAGGAAAAAGCAAAAAATTTCAGAATTGCACCTTGCAATGCGGAGAAATTACTGTTTGTGCATTTACAATATTCATTGATTTTTGCCATTGAAAAACGTCCAGAAATGATTGAAGCTACTGACTGAATGAAAGGAGCTGTCATCTCACTCTCTTTGAATCTTCTTTATCATGCTAAGAGGAGCAGGAAAAAGCAAAAAATTTCAGAATTGCACCTTGCAATGCGGAGAAATTACTGTTTGTGCATTTACAATATTCATTGATTTTTGCCATTGAAAAATGTCCAGAAATGATTGAAGCTACTGACTGAATGAAAGGAGCTGGCATCTCACTCTCTTTGAATCTTCTTTATCATGCTAAGAGGAGCAGGAAAAAGCAAAAAATTTCAGAATTGCGCCTTGCAATGCGGAGAAATTACTGTTTGTGCATTTACAAAATTCATTGATTTTTGTAATTGAAAAACATCATGTTATTCATATGCCAGAAATGATTGAAGCTACTGACTGAAGGAAAGGAGCTGGCATCTCACTCTCTTTGAATCTTCTTTATCATGCTAAGAGGAGCAGGAAAAAGCAAAAAATTTCAGAATTGCACCTTGCAATGCGGAGAAATTACTGTATGTGCATTTACAATATTCATTGATTTTTGCCATTGAAAAACGTCCAGAAATGATTGAAGCTACTGACTGAATGAAAGGAGCTGGCATCTCACTCTCTTTGAATCTTCTTTATCATGCTAAGAGGAGCAGGAAAAAGCAAAAAATTTCAGAATTGCACCTTGCAATGCGGAGAAATTACTGTTTGTGCATTTACAATATTCATTGATTTTTGCGATTGAAAAACATCATGTTATTCATATACCAGAAATGATTGAAGCTACTGACTGAAGGAAAGGATCTGGCATCTCACTCTCTTTGAATCTTCTTTATCATGCTAAGAGGAGCAGGAAAAAGCAAAAAATTTTAGAATTGCACCTTGCAATGCGGAGAAATTACTGTTTGTGCATTTACAATATTCATTGGTTTTTGCCATTGAAAAACGTCCAGAAATGATTGAAGCTACTGACTGAATGAAAGGAGCTGGCATCTCACTCTCTTTGAATCTTCTTTATCATGCTAAGAGGAGCAGGAAAAAGCAAAAAATTTCAGAATTGCACCTTGCAATGCGGAGAAATTACTGTTTGTGCATTTACAATATTCATTGATTTTTGCCATTGAAAAACGTCCAGAAATGATTGAAGCTACTGACTGAATGAAAGGAGCTGGCATCTCACTCTCTTTGAATCTTCTTTATCATGCTAAGAGGAGCAGGAAAAAGTAAAAAATTTCAGAATTGCACCTTGCAATGCGGAGAAATTACTGATTGTGCATTTACAATATTCAATGATTTTTGCCATTGAAAAATGTCCAGAAATGATTAAAGCTACTGACTGAATGAAAGGAGCTGGCATCTCACTCTCTTTGAATCTTCTTTATCATGCTAAGAGGAGCAGGAAAAAGCAAAAAATTTCAGAATTGCACCTTGCAATGCGGAGAAATTACTGTTTGTGCATTTACAATATTCATTGATTTTTGCCATTGAAAAACGTCCAGAAATGATTGAAGCTACTGACTGAATGAAAGGAGCTGGCATCTCACTCTCTTTGAATCTTCTTTATCATGCTAAGAGGAGCAGGAAAAAGCAAAAAATTTCAGAATTGCACCTTGCAATGCGGAGAAATTACTGTTTGTGCATTTACAATATTCATTGATTTTTGCCATTGAAAAACATCATGTTATTCATATACCAGAAATGATTGAAGCTACTGACTGAATGAAAAAAGCTGGCATCTCACTCTCTTTGAATCTTCTTTATCATGCTAAGAGGAGCAGGAAAAAGTAAAAAATTTCAGAATTGCACCTTGCAATGCGGAGAAATTACTGTTTGTGCATTTATAATATTCAATGATTTTTGCCATTGAAAAACGTCCAGAAATGATTGAAGCTACTGACTGAACGAAAGGAGCTGGCATCTCACTCTCTTTGAATCTTCTTTATCATGCTAAGAGGAGCAGAAAAAAGCAAAAAAATTCAGAATTGCACCTTGCAATGCGGAGAAATTACTGTTTGTGCATTTACAATATTCATTGATTTTTGCCATTGAAAAACATCATGTTATTCATATGCCAGAAATGATTGAAGCTACTGACTGAAGGAAAGGAGCTGGCATCTCACTCTCTTTGAATCTTCTTTATCATGCTAAGAGGAGCAGGAAAAAGTAAAAAATTTCAGAATTGCACCTTGCAATGCGGAGAAATTACTGTTTGTGCATTTACAATATTCAATGATTTTTGCCATTGAAAAACGTCCAGAAATGATTAAAGCTACTGACTGAATGAAAGGAGCTGGCATCTCACTCTCTTTGAATCTTCTTTATCATGCTAAGAGGAGCAGGAAAAAGCAAAAAATTTCAGAATTGCACCTTGCAATGCGGAGAAATTACTGTTTGTGCATTTACAATATTCATTGATTTTTGCCATTGAAAAACGTCCAGAAATGATTGAAGCTACTGACTGAATGAAAGGAGCTGGCATCTCACTCTCTTTGAATCTTCTTTATCATGCTAAGAGGAGCAGGAAAAAGCAAAAAATTTCAGAATTGCACCTTGCAATGCGGAGAAATTACTGTTTGTGCATTTACAATATTCATTGATTTTTGCCATTGAAAAACATCATGTTATTCATATACCAGAAATGATTGAAGCTACTGACTGAATGAAAGGAGCTGGCATCTCACTCTCTTTGAATCTTCTTTATCATGCTAAGAGGAGCAGGAAAAAGTAAAAAATTTCAGAATTGCACCTTGCAATGCGGAGAAATTACTGTTTGTGCATTTATAATATTCAATGATTTTTGCCATTGAAAAACGTCCAGAAATGATTGAAGCTACTGACTGAACGAAAGGAGCTGGCATCTCACTCTCTTTGAATCTTCTTTATCATGCTAAGAGGAGCAGAAAAAAGCAAAAAATTTCAGAATTGCACCTTGCAATGCGGAGAAATTACTGTTTGTGCATTTACAATATTCATTGATTTTTGCCATTGAAAAACATCATGTTATTCATATACCAGAAATGTTTGAAGCTACTGACTGAATGAAAGGAGCTGGCATCTCACTCTCTTTGAATCTTCTTTATCATGCTAAGAGGAGCAGGAAAAAGCAAAAAATTTCAGAATTGCACATTGCAATGCGGAGAAATTACTGTTTGTGCATTTACAATATTCATTGATTTTTGCCATTGAAAAACGTCCAGAAATGATTGAAGCTACTGACTGAATGAAAGGAGCTGGCATCTCACTCTCTTTGAATCTTCTTTATCATGCTAAGAGGAGCAGGAAAAAGCAAAAAATTATTTCAGAATTGCACCTTGCAATGCGGAGAAATTACTGTTTGTGCATTTACAATATTCATTGATTTTTGCCATTGAAAAACATGTTATTCATATACCAGAAATGTTTGAAGCTCCTGACTGAATGAAAGGAGCTGGCACCTCACTCTCTTTGAATCTTCTTTATCATGCTAAGAGGAGCAGGAAAAAGCAAAAAATTTCAGAATTGCACCTTGCAATGCGGAGAAATTACTGTTTGTGCATTTACAATATTCATTGATTTTTGCCATTGAAAAACGTCCAGAAATGATTGAAGCTACTGACTGAATGAAAGGAGCTGTCATCTCACTCTCTTTGAATCTTCTTTATCATGCTAAGAGGAGCAGGAAAAAGCAAAAAATTTCAGAATTGCGCCTTGCAATGCGGAGAAATTACTGTTTGTGCATTTACAAAATTCATTGATTTTTGCCATTGAAAAACATCATGTTATTCATATGCCAGAAATGATTGAAGCTACTGACTGAAGGAAAGGAGCTGGCATCTCACTCTCTTTGAATCTTCTTTATCATGCTAAGAGGAGCAGGAAAAAGCAAAAAATTTCAGAATTGCGCCTTGCAATGCAGAGAAATTACTGTTTGTGCATTTACAAAATTCATTGATTTTTGCCATTGAAAAACATCATGTTATTCATATGCCAGAAATGATTGAAGCTACTGACTGAAGGAAAGGAGCTGGCATCTCACTCTCTTTGAATCTTCTTTATCATGCTAAGAGGAGCAGGAAAAAGCAAAAAATTTCAGAATTGCACCTTGCAATGCGGAGAAATTACTGTTTGTGCATTTACAATATTCATTGATTTTTGCCATTGAAAAACGTCCAGAAATGATTGAAGCTACTGACTGAATGAAAGGAGCTGGCATCTCACTCTCTTTGAATCTTCTTTATCATGCTAAGAGGAGCAGGAAAAAGCAAAAAATTTCAGAATTGCACCTTGCAATGCGGAGAAATTACTGTTTGTGCATTTACAATATTCATTGATTTTTGCGATTGAAAAACATCATGTTATTCATATACCAGAAATGATTGAAGCTACTGACTGAATGAAAGGAGCTGGCATCTCACTCTCTTTGAATCTTCTTTATCATGCTAAGAGGAGCAGGAAAAAGTAAAAAATTTCAGAATTGCACCTTGCAATGCGGAGAAATTACTGTTTGTCCATTTACAATATTCAATGAATTTTGCCTTTGAAAAACGTCCAGAAATGATTGAAGCTACTGACTGAACTAAAGGAGCTGGCATCTCACTCTCTTTGAATCTTCTTTATCATGCTAAGAGGAGCAGGAAAAAGCAAAAAATTTCAGAATTGAACCTTGCAATGCGGAGAAATTACTGTTTGTGCATTTACAATATTCATTGATTTTTGCCATTGAAAAATGTCCAGAAATGATTGAAGCTACTGACTGAATGAAAGGAGCTGGCATCTCACTCTCTTTGAATCTTCTTTATCATGCTAAGAGGAGCAGGAAAAAGCAAAAAATTTCAGAATTGCGCCTTGCAATGCGGAGAAATTACTGTTTGTGCATTTACAAAATTCATTGATTTTTGCCATTGAAAAACATCATGTTATTCATATGCCAGAAATGATTGAAGCTACTGACTGAAGGAAAGGAGCTGGCATCTCACTCTCTTTGAATCTTCTTTATCATGCTAAGAGGAGCAGGAAAAAGCAAAAAATTTCAGAATTGCGCCTTGCAATGCGGAGAAATTACTGTTTGTGCATTTACAAAATTCATTGATTTTTGCCATTGAAAAACATCATGTTATTCATATGCCAGAAATGATTGAAGCTACTGACTGAAGGAAAGGAGCTGGCATCTCACTCTCTTTGAATCTTCTTTATCATGCTAAGAGGAGCAGGAAAAAGCAAAAAATTTCAGAATTGCACCTTGCAATGCGGAGAAATTACTGTTTGTGCATTTACAATATTCATTGATTTTTGCCATTGAAAAACGTCCAGAAATGATTGAAGCTACTGACTGAATGAAAGGAGCTGGCATCTCACTCTCTTTGAATCTTCTTTATCATGCTAAGAGGAGCAGGAAAAAGCAAAAAATTTCAGAATTGCGCCTTGCAATGCGGAGAAATTACTGTTTGTGCATTTACAATATTCATTGATTTTTGCGATTGAAAAACATCATGTTATTCATATACCAGAAATGATTGAAGCTACTGACTGAATGAAAGGAGCTGGCATCTCACTCTCTTTGAATCTTCTTTATCATGCTAAGAGGAGCAGGAAAAAGTAAAAAATTTCAGAATTGCACCTTGCAATGCTGAGAAATTACTGTTTGTGCATTTACAATATTCATTGATTTTTGCCATTGAAAAACGTCCAGAAATGATTGAAGCTACTGACAATGAAAGGAGCTGGCATCTCACTCTCTTTGAATCTTCTTTATCATGCTAAGAGGAGCAGGAAAAAGCAAAAAATTTCAGAATTGCACCTTGCAATGCTGAGAAATTACTGTTTGTGCATTTACAAAATTCATTGATTTTTGCCATTGAAAAACATCATGTTATTCATATACCAGAAATGATTGAAGCTACTGACTGAATGAAAGGAGCTGGCATCTCACTCTCTTTGAATCTTCTTTATCATGCTAAGAGGAGCAGGAAAAAGCAAAAAATTTCAGAATTGCACCTTGCAATGCGGAGAAATTACTGTTTGTGCATTTACAATATTCATTGATTTTTGCCATTGAAAAACGTCCAGAAATGATTGAAGCTACTGACTGAATGAAAGGAGCTGGCATCTCACTCTCTTTGAATCTTCTTTATCATGCTAAGAGGAGCAGGAAAAAGCAAAAAATTTCAGAATTGCACCTTGCAATGCGGAGAAATTACTGTTTGTGCATTTACAATATTCATTGATTTTTGCCATTGAAAAACGTCCAGAAATGATTGAAGCTACTGACTGAATGAAAGGAGCTGGCATCTCACTCTCTTTGAATCTTCTTTATCATGCTAAGAGGAGCAGGAAAAAGCAAAAAATTTCAGAATTGCACCTTGCAATGCGGAGAAATTACAGTTTGTGCATTTACAATATTCATTGATTTTTGCCATTGAAAAACGTCCAGAAATGATTGAAGCTACTGACTGAATGAAAGGAGCTGGCATCTCACTCTCTTTGAATCTTCTTTATCATGCTAAGAGGAGCAGGAAAAAGCAAAAAATTTCAGAATTGCACCTTGCAATGCGGAGAAATTACTGTTTGTGCATTTACAATATTCATTGATTTTTGCCATTGAAAAATGTCCAGAAATGATTGAAGCTACTGACTGAATGAAAGGAGCTGGCATCTCACTCTCTTTGAATCTTCTTTATCATGCTAAGAGGAGCAGGAAAAAGCAAAAAATTTCAGAATTGCACCTTGCAATGCGGAGAAATTACTGTTTGTGCATTTACAATATTCATTGATTTTTGCCATTGAAAAACATGTTATTCATATACCAGAAATGTTTGAAGCTCCTGACTGAATGAAAGGAGCTGGCACCTCACTCTCTTTGAATCTTGTTTATCATGCTAAGAGGAGCAGGAAAAAGCAAAAAATTTCAGAATTGCACCTTGCAATGCGGAGAAATTACTGTTTGTGCATTTACAATATTCATTGAATTTTGCCATTGAAAAATGTCCAGAAATGATTGAAGCTACTGACTGAATGAAAGGAGCTGGCATCTCACTCTCTTTGAATCTTCTTTATCATGCTAAGAGGAGCAGGAAAAAGCAAAAAATTTCAGAATTGCGCCTTGCAATGCGGAGAAATTACTGTTTGTGCATTTACAAAATTCATTGATTTTTGCCATTGAAAAACATCATGTTATTCATATGCCAGAAATGATTGAAGCTACTGACTGAAGGAAAGGAGCTGGCATCTCACTCTCTTTGAATCTTCTTTATCATGCTAAGAGGAGCAGGAAAAAGCAAAAAATTTCAGAATTGCGCCTTGCAATGCGGAGAAATTACTGTTTGTGCATTTACAAAATTCATTGATTTTTGCCATTGAAAAACATCATGTAATTCATATGCCAGAAATGATTGAAGCTACTGACTGAAGGAAAGGAGCTGGCATCTCACTCTCTTTGAATCTTCTTTATCATGCTAAGAGGAGCAGGAAAAAGCAAAAAATTTCAGAATTGCACCTTGCAATGCGGAGAAATTACTGTTTGTGCATTTACAATATTCATTGATTTTTGCCATTGAAAAACGTCCAGAAATGATTGAAGCTACTGACTGAATGAAAGGAGCTGGCATCTCACTCTCTTTGAATCTTCTTTATCATGCTAAGAGGAGCAGGAAAAAGCAAAAAATTTCAGAATTGCACCTTGCAATGCGGAGAAATTACTGTTTGTGCATTTACAATATTCATTGATTTTTGCCATTGAAAAACATCATGTTATTCATATACCAGAAATGTTTGAAGCTACTGACTGAATGAAAGGAGCTGGTATCTCACTCTCTTTGAATCTTCTTCATAATGCTAAGAGGAGCAGGAAAAAGCAAAAAATTTCAGAATTGCACCTTGCAATGCGGAGAAATTACTGTTTGTGCATTTACAATATTCATTGATTTTTGCCATTGAAAAACGTCCAGAAATGATTGAAGCTACTGACAATGAAAGGAGCTGGCATCTCACTCTCTTTGAATCTTCTTTATCATGCTAAGAGGAGCAGGAAAAAGCAAAAAATTTCAGAATTGCACCTTGCAATGCTGAGAAATTACTGTTTGTGCATTTACAAAATTCATTGATTTTTGCCATTGAAAAACATCATGTTATTCATATACCAGAAATGATTGAAGCTACTGACTGAATGAAAGGAGCTGGCATCTCACTCTCTTTGAATCTTCTTTATCATGCTAAGAGGAGCAGGAAAAAGCAAAAAATTTCAGAATTGCACCTTGCAATGCGGAGAAATTACTGTTTGTGCATTTACAATATTCATTGATTTTTGCCATTGAAAAACGTCCAGAAATGATTGAAGCTACTGACTGAATGAAAGGAGCTGGCATCTCACTCTCTTTGAATCTTCTTTATCATGCTAAGAGGAGCAGGAAAAAGCAAAAAATTTCAGAATTGCACCTTGCAATGCGGAGAAATTACTGTTTGTGCATTTACAATATTCATTGATTTTTGCCATTGAAAAACGTCCAGAAATGATTGAAGCTACTGACTGAATGAAAGGAGCTGGCATCTCACTCTCTTTGAATCTTCTTTATCATGCTAAGAGGAGCAGGAAAAAGCAAAAAATTTCAGAATTGCACCTTGCAATGCGGAGAAATTACAGTTTGTGCATTTACAATATTCATTGATTTTTGCCATTGAAAAACGTCCAGAAATGATTGAAGCTACTGACTGAATGAAAGGAGCTGGCATCTCACTCTCTTTGAATCTTCTTTATCATGCTAAGAGGAGCAGGAAAAAGCAAAAAATTTCAGAATTGCACCTTGCAATGCGGAGAAATTACTGTTTGTGCATTTACAATATTCATTGATTTTTGCCATTGAAAAATGTCCAGAAATGATTGAAGCTACTGACTGAATGAAAGGAGCTGGCATCTCACTCTCTTTGAATCTTCTTTATCATGCTAAGAGGAGCAGGAAAAAGCAAAAAATTTCAGAATTGCACCTTGCAATGCGGAGAAATTACTGTTTGTGCATTTACAATATTCATTGATTTTTGCCATTGAAAAACATGTTATTCATATACCAGAAATGTTTGAAGCTCCTGACTGAATGAAAGGAGCTGGCACCTCACTCTCTTTGAATCTTGTTTATCATGCTAAGAGGAGCAGGAAAAAGCAAAAAATTTCAGAATTGCACCTTGCAATGCGGAGAAATTACTGTTTGTGCATTTACAATATTCATTGATTTTTGCCATTGAAAAACGTCCAGAAATGATTGAAGCTACTGACTGAATGAAAGGAGCTAGCATCTCACTCTCTTTGAATCTTCTTTATCATGCTAAGAGGAGCAGGAAAAAGCAAAAAATTTCAGAATTGCGCCTTGCAATGCAGAGAAATTACTGTTTGTGCATTTACAAAATTCATTGATTTTTGCCATTGAAAAACATCATGTTATTCATATGCCAGAAATGATTGAAGCTACTGACTGAAGGAAAGGAGCTGGCATCTCACTCTCTTTGAATCTTCTTTATCATGCTAAGAGGAGCAGGAAAAAGCAAAAAATTTCAGAATTGCACCTTGCAATGCGGAGAAATTACTGTTTGTGCATTTACAATATTCATTGATTTTTGCCATTGAAAAACGTCCAGAAATGATTGAAGCTACTGACTGAATGAAAGGAGCTGGCATCTCACTCTCTTTGAATCTTCTTTATCATGCTAAGAGGAGCAGGAAAAAGCAAAAAATTTCAGAATTGCACCTTGCAATGCGGAGAAATTACTGTTTGTGCATTTACAATATTCATTGATTTTTGCGATTGAAAAACATCATGTTATTCATATACCAGAAATGATTGAAGCTACTGACTGAATGAAAGGAGCTGGCATCTCACTCTCTTTGAATCTTCTTTATCATGCTAAGAGGAGCAGGAAAAAGTAAAAAATTTCAGAATTGCACCTTGCAATGCGGAGAAATTACTGTTTGTCCATTTACAATATTCAATGAATTTTGCCTTTGAAAAACGTCCAGAAATGATTGAAGCTACTGACTGAACTAAAGGAGCTGGCATCTCACTCTCTTTGAATCTTCTTTATCATGCTAAGAGGAGCAGGAAAAAGCAAAAAATTTCAGAATTGAACCTTGCAATGCGGAGAAATTACTGTTTGTGCATTTACAATATTCATTGATTTTTGCCATTGAAAAATGTCCAGAAATGATTGAAGCTACTGACTGAATGAAAGGAGCTGGCATCTCACTCTCTTTGAATCTTCTTTATCATGCTAAGAGGAGCAGGAAAAAGCAAAAAATTTCAGAATTGCGCCTTGCAATGCGGAGAAATTACTGTTTGTGCATTTACAAAATTCATTGATTTTTGCCATTGAAAAACATCATGTTATTCATATGCCAGAAATGATTGAAGCTACTGACTGAAGGAAAGGAGCTGGCATCTCACTCTCTTTGAATCTTCTTTATCATGCTAAGAGGAGCAGGAAAAAGCAAAAAATTTCAGAATTGCGCCTTGCAATGCGGAGAAATTACTGTTTGTGCATTTACAAAATTCATTGATTTTTGCCATTGAAAAACATCATGTTATTCATATGCCAGAAATGATTGAAGCTACTGACTGAAGGAAAGGAGCTGGCATCTCACTCTCTTTGAATCTTCTTTATCATGCTAAGAGGAGCAGGAAAAAGCAAAAAATTTCAGAATTGCACCTTGCAATGCGGAGAAATTACTGTTTGTGCATTTACAATATTCATTGATTTTTGCCATTGAAAAACGTCCAGAAATGATTGAAGCTACTGACTGAATGAAAGGAGCTGGCATCTCACTCTCTTTGAATCTTCTTTATCATGCTAAGAGGAGCAGGAAAAAGCAAAAAATTTCAGAATTGCGCCTTGCAATGCGGAGAAATTACTGTTTGTGCATTTACAATATTCATTGATTTTTGCGATTGAAAAACATCATGTTATTCATATACCAGAAATGATTGAAGCTACTGACTGAATGAAAGGAGCTGGCATCTCACTCTCTTTGAATCTTCTTTATCATGCTAAGAGGAGCAGGAAAAAGTAAAAAATTTCAGAATTGCACCTTGCAATGCTGAGAAATTACTGTTTGTGCATTTACAATATTCATTGATTTTTGCCATTGAAAAACGTCCAGAAATGATTGAAGCTACTGACAATGAAAGGAGCTGGCATCTCACTCTCTTTGAATCTTCTTTATCATGCTAAGAGGAGCAGGAAAAAGCAAAAAATTTCAGAATTGCACCTTGCAATGCTGAGAAATTACTGTTTGTGCATTTACAAAATTCATTGATTTTTGCCATTGAAAAACATCATGTTATTCATATACCAGAAATGATTGAAGCTACTGACTGAATGAAAGGAGCTGGCATCTCACTCTCTTTGAATCTTCTTTATCATGCTAAGAGGAGCAGGAAAAAGCAAAAAATTTCAGAATTGCACCTTGCAATGCGGAGAAATTACTGTTTGTGCATTTACAATATTCATTGATTTTTGCCATTGAAAAACGTCCAGAAATGATTGAAGCTACTGACTGAATGAAAGGAGCTGGCATCTCACTCTCTTTGAATCTTCTTTATCATGCTAAGAGGAGCAGGAAAAAGCAAAAAATTTCAGAATTGCACCTTGCAATGCGGAGAAATTACTGTTTGTGCATTTACAATATTCATTGATTTTTGCCATTGAAAAACGTCCAGAAATGATTGAAGCTACTGACTGAATGAAAGGAGCTGGCATCTCACTCTCTTTGAATCTTCTTTATCATGCTAAGAGGAGCAGGAAAAAGCAAAAAATTTCAGAATTGCACCTTGCAATGCGGAGAAATTACAGTTTGTGCATTTACAATATTCATTGATTTTTGCCATTGAAAAACGTCCAGAAATGATTGAAGCTACTGACTGAATGAAAGGAGCTGGCATCTCACTCTCTTTGAATCTTCTTTATCATGCTAAGAGGAGCAGGAAAAAGCAAAAAATTTCAGAATTGCACCTTGCAATGCGGAGAAATTACTGTTTGTGCATTTACAATATTCATTGATTTTTGCCATTGAAAAATGTCCAGAAATGATTGAAGCTACTGACTGAATGAAAGGAGCTGGCATCTCACTCTCTTTGAATCTTCTTTATCATGCTAAGAGGAGCAGGAAAAAGCAAAAAATTTCAGAATTGCACCTTGCAATGCGGAGAAATTACTGTTTGTGCATTTACAATATTCATTGATTTTTGCCATTGAAAAACATGTTATTCATATACCAGAAATGTTTGAAGCTCCTGACTGAATGAAAGGAGCTGGCACCTCACTCTCTTTGAATCTTGTTTATCATGCTAAGAGGAGCAGGAAAAAGCAAAAAATTTCAGAATTGCACCTTGCAATGCGGAGAAATTACTGTTTGTGCATTTACAATATTCATTGAATTTTGCCATTGAAAAATGTCCAGAAATGATTGAAGCTACTGACTGAATGAAAGGAGCTGGCATCTCACTCTCTTTGAATCTTCTTTATCATGCTAAGAGGAGCAGGAAAAAGCAAAAAATTTCAGAATTGCGCCTTGCAATGCGGAGAAATTACTGTTTGTGCATTTACAAAATTCATTGATTTTTGCCATTGAAAAACATCATGTTATTCATATGCCAGAAATGATTGAAGCTACTGACTGAAGGAAAGGAGCTGGCATCTCACTCTCTTTGAATCTTCTTTATCATGCTAAGAGGAGCAGGAAAAAGCAAAAAATTTCAGAATTGCGCCTTGCAATGCGGAGAAATTACTGTTTGTGCATTTACAAAATTCATTGATTTTTGCCATTGAAAAACATCATGTAATTCATATGCCAGAAATGATTGAAGCTACTGACTGAAGGAAAGGAGCTGGCATCTCACTCTCTTTGAATCTTCTTTATCATGCTAAGAGGAGCAGGAAAAAGCAAAAAATTTCAGAATTGCACCTTGCAATGCGGAGAAATTACTGTTTGTGCATTTACAATATTCATTGATTTTTGCCATTGAAAAACGTCCAGAAATGATTGAAGCTACTGACTGAATGAAAGGAGCTGGCATCTCACTCTCTTTGAATCTTCTTTATCATGCTAAGAGGAGCAGGAAAAAGCAAAAAATTTCAGAATTGCACCTTGCAATGCGGAGAAATTACTGTTTGTGCATTTACAATATTCATTGATTTTTGCCATTGAAAAACATCATGTTATTCATATACCAGAAATGTTTGAAGCTACTGACTGAATGAAAGGAGCTGGTATCTCACTCTCTTTGAATCTTCTTCATAATGCTAAGAGGAGCAGGAAAAAGCAAAAAATTTCAGAATTGCACCTTGCAATGCGGAGAAATTACTGTTTGTGCATTTACAATATTCATTGATTTTTGCCATTGAAAAACGTCCAGAAATGATTGAAGCTACTGACAATGAAAGGAGCTGGCATCTCACTCTCTTTGAATCTTCTTTATCATGCTAAGAGGAGCAGGAAAAAGCAAAAAATTTCAGAATTGCACCTTGCAATGCTGAGAAATTACTGTTTGTGCATTTACAAAATTCATTGATTTTTGCCATTGAAAAACATCATGTTATTCATATACCAGAAATGATTGAAGCTACTGACTGAATGAAAGGAGCTGGCATCTCACTCTCTTTGAATCTTCTTTATCATGCTAAGAGGAGCAGGAAAAAGCAAAAAATTTCAGAATTGCACCTTGCAATGCGGAGAAATTACTGTTTGTGCATTTACAATATTCATTGATTTTTGCCATTGAAAAACGTCCAGAAATGATTGAAGCTACTGACTGAATGAAAGGAGCTGGCATCTCACTCTCTTTGAATCTTCTTTATCATGCTAAGAGGAGCAGGAAAAAGCAAAAAATTTCAGAATTGCACCTTGCAATGCGGAGAAATTACTGTTTGTGCATTTACAATATTCATTGATTTTTGCCATTGAAAAACGTCCAGAAATGATTGAAGCTACTGACTGAATGAAAGGAGCTGGCATCTCACTCTCTTTGAATCTTCTTTATCATGCTAAGAGGAGCAGGAAAAAGCAAAAAATTTCAGAATTGCACCTTGCAATGCGGAGAAATTACAGTTTGTGCATTTACAATATTCATTGATTTTTGCCATTGAAAAACGTCCAGAAATGATTGAAGCTACTGACTGAATGAAAGGAGCTGGCATCTCACTCTCTTTGAATCTTCTTTATCATGCTAAGAGGAGCAGGAAAAAGCAAAAAATTTCAGAATTGCACCTTGCAATGCGGAGAAATTACTGTTTGTGCATTTACAATATTCATTGATTTTTGCCATTGAAAAATGTCCAGAAATGATTGAAGCTACTGACTGAATGAAAGGAGCTGGCATCTCACTCTCTTTGAATCTTCTTTATCATGCTAAGAGGAGCAGGAAAAAGCAAAAAATTTCAGAATTGCACCTTGCAATGCGGAGAAATTACTGTTTGTGCATTTACAATATTCATTGATTTTTGCCATTGAAAAACATGTTATTCATATACCAGAAATGTTTGAAGCTCCTGACTGAATGAAAGGAGCTGGCACCTCACTCTCTTTGAATCTTGTTTATCATGCTAAGAGGAGCAGGAAAAAGCAAAAAATTTCAGAATTGCACCTTGCAATGCGGAGAAATTACTGTTTGTGCATTTACAATATTCATTGATTTTTGCCATTGAAAAACGTCCAGAAATGATTGAAGCTACTGACTGAATGAAAGGAGCTAGCATCTCACTCTCTTTGAATCTTCTTTATCATGCTAAGAGGAGCAGGAAAAAGCAAAAAATTTCAGAATTGCGCCTTGCAATGCGGAGAAATTACTGTTTGTGCATTTACAAAATTCATTGATTTTTGCCATTGAAAAACATCATGTTATTCATATACCAGAAATGATTGAAGCTACTGACTGAAGGAAAGGAGCTGGCATCTCACTCTCTTTGAATCTTCTTTATCATGCTAAGAGGAGCAGGAAAAAGCAAAAAATTTCAGAATTACACCTTGCAATGCGGAGAAATTACTGTTTGTGCATTTACAATATTCATTGATTTTTGCCATTGAAAAACGTCCGGAAATGATTGAAGCTACTGACTGAATGAAAGGAGCTGGCATCTCACTCTCTTTGAATCTTCTTTATCATGCTAAGAGGAGCAGGAAAAAGCAAAAAATTTCAGAATTGTACCTTGCAATGCGGAGAAATTACTGTTTGTGCATTTACAATATTCATTGATTTTTGCGATTGAAAAACATCATGTTATTCATATACCAGAAATGATTGAAGCTACTGACTGAATGAAAGGAGCTGGCATCTCACTCTCTTTGAATCTTCTTTATCATGCTAAGAGGAGCAGGAAAAAGTAAAAAATTTCAGAATTGCACCTTGTAATGCGGAGAAATTACTGTTTGTGCATTTACAATATTCAATGATTTTTGCAATTGAAAAACGTCCATAAATGATTGAAGCTACTGACTGAATGAAAGGAGCTGGCATCTCACTCTCTTTGAATCTTGTTTATCATGCTAAAAGGAGCAGGAAAAAGCAAAAAATTTCAGAATTGCACCTTGCAATGCGGAGAAATTACTGTTTGTGCATTTACAATATTCATTGATTTTTGCCATTGAAAAACGTCCAGAAATGATTGAAGCTACTGACTGAATGAAAGGAGCTGGCATCTCACTCTCTTTGAATCTTCTTTATCATGCTAAGAGGAGCAGGAAAAAGCAAAAAATTTCAGAATTGCACCTTGCAATGCGGAGAAATTACTGTTTGTGCATTTACAATATTCATTGATTTTTGCAATTGAAAAACGTCCAGAAATGATTGAAGCTACTGACTGAATGAAAGGAGATGGCATCTCACTCTCTTTGAATCTTCTTTATCATGCTAAGAGGAGCAGGAAAAAGTAAAAAATTTCAGAATTGCACCTTGCAATGCGGAGAAATTACTGTTTGTGCATTTACAATATTCAATGATTTTTGCCATTGAAAAACGTCCAGAAATGATTGAAGCTACTGACTGAACGAAAGGAGCTGGCATCTCACTCTCTTTGAATCTTCTTTATCATGCTAAGAGGAGCAGGAAAAAGCAAAAAATTTCAGAATTGCACCTTGCAATGCGGAGAAATTACTGTTTGTGCATTTACAATATTCATTGATTTTTGCCATTGAAAAACATCATGTTATTCATATACCAGAAATGTTTGAAGCTACTGACTGAATGAAAGGAGCTGGTATCTCACTCTCTTTGAATCTTCTTCATAATGCTAAGAGGAGCAGGAAAAAGCAAAAAATTTCAGAATTGCACCTTGCAATGCGGAGAAATTACTGTTTGTGCATTTAAAATATTCATTGATTTTTGCCATTGAAAAACGTCCAGAAATGATTGAAGCTACTGACAATGAAAGGAGCTGGCATCTCACTCTCTTTGAATCTTCTTTATCATGCTAAGAGCAGCAGGAAAAAGCAAAAAATTTCAGAATTGCACCTTGCAATGCTGAGAAATTACTGTTTGTGCATTTACAAAATTCATTGATTTTTGCCATTGAAAAACATCATGTTATTCATATACCAGAAATGATTGAAGCTACTGACTGAATGAAAGGAGCTGGCATCTCACTCTCTTTGAATCTTCTTTATCATGCTAAGAGGAGCAGGAAAAAGCAAAAAATTTCAGAATTGCACCTTGCAATGCGGAGAAATTACTGTTTGTGCATTTACAATATTCATTGATTTTTGCCATTGAAAAACATCATGTTATTCATATACCAGAAATGTTTGAAGCTACTGACTGAATGAAAGGAGCTGACATCTCACTCTCTTTGAATCTTCTTTATCATGCTAAGAGGAGCAGGAAAAAGCAAAAAATTTCAGAATTGCACCTTGCAATGCGGAGAAATTACTGTTTGTGCATTTACAATATTCATTGATTTTTGCCATTGAAAAATGTCCAGAAATGATTGAAGCTACTGACTGAATGAAAGGAGCTGGCATCTCACTCTCTTTGAATCTTCTTTATCATGCTAAGAGGAGCAGGAAAAAGCAAAAAATTTCAGAATTGCACCTTGCAATGCGGAGAAATTACTGTTTGTGCATTTACAATATTCATTGATTTTTGCCATTGAAAAATGTCCAGAAATGATTGAAGCTACTGACTGAATGAAAGGAGCTGGCATCTCACTCTCTTTGAATCTTCTTTATCATGCTAAGAGGAGCAGGAAAAAGCAAAAAATTTCAGAATTGCACCTTGCAATGCGGAGAAATTACAGTTTGTGCATTTACAATATTCATTGATTTTTGCCATTGAAAAACGTCCAGAAATGATTGAAGCTACTGACTGAATGAAAGGAGCTGGCATCTCACTCTCTTTGAATCTTCTTTATCATGCTAAGAGTAGCAGGAAAAAGCAAAAAATTTCAGAATTGCACCTAGCAATGCGGAGAAATTACTGTTTGTGCATTTACAATATTAATTGATTTTTGCCATTGAAAAACGTCCAGAAATGATTGAAGCTACTGACTGAATGAAAGGAGCTGGCATCTCATTCTCTTTGAATCTTCTTTATCATGCTAAGAGGAGCAGGAAAAAGCAAAAAATTTCAGAATTGCACCTTGCAATGCGGAGAAATTACTGTTTGTGCATTTACAATATTCATTGATTTTTGCCATTGAAAAACATGTTATTCATATACCAGAAATGTTTGAAGCTCCTGACTGAATGAAAGGAGCTGGCACCTCACTCTCTTTGAATCTTCTTTATCATGCTAAGAGGAGCAGGAAAAAGCAAAAAATTTCAGAATTGCACCTTGCAATGCGGAGAAATTACTGTTTGTGCATTTACAATATTCATTGATTTTTGCCATTGAAAAACGTCCAGAAATGATTGAAGCTACTGACTGAATGAGGGGAGCTGGCATCTCACTCTCTTTGAATCTTCTTTATCATGCTAAGAGGAGCAGGAAAAAGCAAAAAATTTCAGAATTGCACCTTGCAATGCGGAGAAATTACTGTTTGTGCATTTACAATATTCATTGATTTTTGCCATTGAAAAATGTCCAGAAATGATTGAAGCTACTGACTGAATGAAAGGAGCTGGCATCTCACTCTCTTTGAATCTTCGTTATCATGCTAAGAGGAGCAGGAAAAAGCAAAAAATTTCAGAATTGCGCCTTGCAATGCGGAGAAATTACTGTTTGTGCATTTACAAAATTCATTGATTTTTGCCATTGAAAAACATGATGTTATTCATATACCAGAAATGATTGAAGCTACTGACTGAAGGAAAGGAGCTGGCATCTCACTCTCTTTGAATCTTCTTTATCATGCTAAGAGGAGCAGGAAAAAGCAAAAAATTTCAGAATTGCACCTTGCAATGCGGAGAAATTACTGTTTGTGCATTTACAATATTCATTGCTTTTTGCCATTGAAAAATGTCCAGAAATGATTGAAGCTACTGACTGAATGAAAGGAGCTGGCATCTCACTCTCTTTGAATCTTCTTTATCATGCTAAGAGGAGCAGGAAAAAGCAAAAAATTTCAGAATTGCACCTTGCAATGCGGAGAAATTACTGTTTGTGCATTTACAATATTCATTGATTTTTGCCATTGAAAAACGTCCAGAAATGATTGAAGCTACTGACTGAATGAAAGGAGCTGGCATCTCACTCTCTTTGAATCTTCTTTATCATGCTAAGAGGAGCAGGAAAAAGCAAAAAATTTCAGAATTGCACCTTGCAATGCGGAGAAATTACAGTTTGTGCATTTACAATATTCATTGATTTTTGCCATTGAAAAACGTCCAGAAATGATTGAAGCTACTGACTGAATGAAAGGAGCTGGCATCTCACTCTCTTTGAATCTTCTTTATCATGCTAAGAGGAGCAGGAAAAAGCAAAAAATTTCAGAATTGCACCTTGCAATGCGGAGAAATTACTGTTTGTGCATTTACAATATTCATTGATTTTTGCCATTGAAAAACGTCCAGAAATGATTGAAGCTACTGACTGAATGAAAGGAGCTGGCATCTCACTCTCTTTGAATCTTCTTTATCATGCTAAGAGGAGCAGGAAAAAGCAAAAAATTTCAGAATTGCACCTTGCAATGCGGAGAAATTACTGTTTGTGCATTTACAATATTCATTGATTTTTGCCATTGAAAAACATGTTATTCATATACCAGAAATGTTTGAAGCTCCTGACTGAATGAAAGGAGCTGGCATCTCACTCTCTTTGAATCTTCTTTATCATGCTAAGAGGAGCAGGAAAAAGCAAAAAATTTCAGAATTGCACATTGCAATGCGGAGAAATTACTGTTTGTGCATTTACAATATTCATTGATTTTTGCCATTGAAAAACGTCCAGAAATGATTGAAGCTACTGACTGAATGAAAGGAGCTGGCATCTCACTCTCTTTGAATCTTCTTTATCATGCTAAGAGGAGCAGGAAAAAGCAAAAAATTTCAGAATTGCACCTTGCAATGCGGAGAAATTACTGTTTGTGCATTTACAATATTCATTGATTTTTGCCATTGAAAAACATGTTATTCATATACCAGAAATGTTTGAAGCTCCTGACTGAATGAAAGGAGCTGGCACCTCACTATCTTTGAATCTTCTTTATCATGCTAAGAGGAGCAGGAAAAAGCAAAAAATTTCAGAATTGCACCTTGCAATGCGGAGAAATTACTGTTTGTGCATTTACAATATTCATTGATTTTTGCCATTGAAAAACGTCCAGAAATGATTGAAGCTACTGACTGAATGAAAGGAGCTGTCATCTCACTCTCTTTGAATCTTCTTTATCATGCTAAGAGGAGCAGGAAAAAGCAAAAAAATTCAGAATTGCACCTTGCAATGCGGAGAAATTACTGTTTGTGCATTTACAATATTCATTGATTTTTGCCATTGAAAAATGTCCAGAAATGATTGAAGCTACTGACTGAATGAAAGGAGCTGGCATCTCACTCTCTTTGAATCTTCTTTATCATGCTAAGAGGAGCAGGAAAAAGCAAAAAATTTCAGAATTGCGCCTTGCAATGCGGAGAAATTACTGTTTGTGCATTTACAAAATTCATTGATTTTTGCCACTGAAAAACATCATGTTATTCATATGCCAGAAATGATTGAAGCTACTGACTGAAGGAAAGGAGCTGGCATCTCACTCTCTTTGAATCTTCTTTATCATGCTAAGAGGAGCAGGAAAAAGCAAAAAATTTCAGAATTGCGCCTTGCAATGCGGAGAAATTACTGTTTGTGCATTTACAAAATTCATTGATTTTTGCCATTGAAAAACATCATGTTATTCATATGCCAGAAATGATTGAAGCTACTGACTGAAGGAAAGGAGCTGGCATCTCACTCTCTTTGAATCTTCTTTATCATGCTAAGAGGAGCAGGAAAAAGCAAAAAATTTCAGAATTGCACCTTGCAATGCGGAGAAATTACTGTTTGTGCATTTACAATATTCATTGATTTTTGCCATTGAAAAACGTCCAGAAATGATTGAAGCTACTGACTGAATGAAAGGAGCTGGCATCTCACTCTCTTTGAATCTTCTTTATCATGCTAAGAGGAGCAGGAAAAAGCAAAAAATTTCAGAATTGCACCTTGCAATGCGGAGAAATTACTGTTTGTGCATTTACAATATTCATTGATTTTTGCGATTGAAAAACATCATGTTATTCATATACCAGAAATGATTGAAGCTACTGACTGAATGAAAGGAGCTGGCATCTCACTCTCTTTGAATCTTCTTTATCATGCTAAGAGGAGCAGGAAAAAGTAAAAAATTTCAGAATTGCACCTTGCAATGCGGAGAAATTACTGTTTGTGCATTTACAATATTCAATGAATTTTGCCATTGAAAAACGTCCAGAAATGATTGAAGCTACTGACTGAACTAAAGGAGCTGGCATCTCACTCTCTTTGAATCTTCTTTATCATGCAAAGAGGAGCAGGAAAAAGCAAAAAATTTCAGAATTGCACCTTGCAATGCGGAGAAATTACTGTTTGTGCATTTACAATATTCATTGATTTTTGCCATTGAAAAATGTCCAGAAATGATTGAAGCTACTGACTGAATGAAAGGAGCTGGCATCTCACTCTCTTTGAATCTTCTTTATCATGCTAAGAGGAGCAGGAAAAAGCAAAAAATTTCAGAATTGCGCCTTGCAATGCGGAGAAATTACTGTTTGTGCATTTACAAAATTCATTGATTTTTGCCATTGAAAAACATCATGTTATTCATATGCCAGAAATGATTGAAGCTACTGACTGAAGGAAAGGAGCTGGCATCTCACTCTCTTTGAATCTTCTTTATCATGCTAAGAGGAGCAGGAAAAAGCAAAAAATTTCAGAATTGCGCCTTGCAATGCGGAGAAATTACTGTTTGTGCATTTACAAAATTCATTGATTTTTGCCATTGAAAAACATCATGTTATTCATATGCCAGAAATGATTGAAGCTACTGACTGAAGGAAAGGAGCTGGCATCTCACTCTCTTTGAATCTTCTTTATCATGCTAAGAGGAGCAGGAAAAAGCAAAAAATTTCAGAATTGCACCTTGCAATGCGGAGAAATTACTGTTTGTGCATTTACAAAATTCATTGATTTTTGCCATTGAAAAACATCATGTTATTCATATGCCAGAAATGATTGAAGCTACTGACTGAAGGAAAGGAGCTGGCATCTCACTCTCTTTGAATCTTCTTTATCATGCTAAGAGGAGCAGGAAAAAGCAAAAAATTTCAGAATTGCGCCTTGCAATGCGGAGAAATTACTGTTTGTGCATTTACAAAATTCATTGATTTTTGCCATTGAAAAACATCATGTTATTCATATGCCAGAAATGATTGAAGCTACTGACTGAAGGAAAGGAGCTGGCATCTCACTCTCTTTGAATCTTCTTTATCATGCTAAGAGGAGCAGGAAAAAGCAAAAAATTTCAGAATTGCACCTTGCAATGCGGAGAAATTACTGTTTGTGCATTTACAATATTCATTGATTTTTGCCATTGAAAAACGTCCAGAAATGATTGAAGCTACTGACTGAATGAAAGGAGCTGGCATCTCACTCTCTTTGAATCTTCTTTATCATGCTAAGAGGAGCAGGAAAAAGCAAAAAATTTCAGAATTGCACCTTGCAATGCGGAGAAATTACTGTTTGTGCATTTACAATATTCATTGATTTTTGCGATTGAAAAACATCATGTTATTCATATACCAGAAATGATTGAAGCTACTGACTGAATGAAAGGAGCTGGCATCTCACTCTCTTTGAATCTTCTTTATCATGCTAAGAGGAGCAGGAAAAAGTAAAAAATTTCAGAATTGCACCTTGCAATGCGGAGAAATTACTGTTTGTGCATTTACAATATTCAATGAATTTTGCCATTGAAAAACGTCCAGAAATGATTGAAGCTACTGACTGAACTAAAGGAGCTGGCATCTCACTCTCTTTGAATCTTCTTTATCATGCTAAGAGGAGCAGGAAAAAGCAAAAAATTTCAGAATTGCACCTTGCAATGCGGAGAAATTACTGTTTGTGCATTTACAATATTCATTGATTTTTGCCATTGAAAAACATCATGTTATTCATATACCAGAAATGTTTGAAGCTACTGACTGAATGAAAGGAGCTGGTATCTCACTCTCTTTGAATCTTCTTCATAATGCTAAGAGGAGCAGGAAAAAGCAAAAAATTTCAGAATTGCACCTTGCAATGCGGAGAAATTACTGTTTGTGCATTTACAATATTCATTGATTTTTGCCATTGAAAAACGTCCAGAAATGATTGAAGCTACTGACAATGAAAGGAGCTGGCATCTCACTCTCTTTGAATCTTCTTTATCATGCTAAGAGGAGCAGGAAAAAGCAAAAAATTTCAGAATTGCACCTTGCAATGCTGAGAAATTACTGTTTGTGCATTTACAAAATTCATTGATTTTTGCCATTGAAAAACATCATGTTATTCATATACCAGAAATGATTGAAGCTACTGACTGAATGAAAGGAGCTGGCATCTCACTCTCTTTGAATCTTCTTTATCATGCTAAGAGGAGCAGGAAAAAGCAAAAAATTTCAGAATTGCACCTTGCAATGCGGAGAAATTACTGTTTGTGCATTTACAATATTCATTGATTTTTGCCATTGAAAAACGTCCAGAAATGATTGAAGCTACTGACTGAATGAAAGGAGCTGGCATCTCACTCTCTTTGAATCTTCTTTATCATGCTAAGAGGAGCAGGAAAAAGCAAAAAATTTCAGAATTGCACCTTGCAATGCGGAGAAATTACTGTTTGTGCATTTACAATATTCATTGATTTTTGCCATTGAAAAACGTCCAGAAATGATTGAAGCTACTGACTGAATGAAAGGAGCTGGCATCTCACTCTCTTTGAATCTTCTTTATCATGCTAAGAGGAGCAGGAAAAAGCAAAAAATTTCAGAATTGCACCTTGCAATGCGGAGAAATTACAGTTTGTGCATTTACAATATTCATTGATTTTTGCCATTGAAAAACGTCCAGAAATGATTGAAGCTACTGACTGAATGAAAGGAGCTGGCATCTCACTCTCTTTGAATCTTCTTTATCATGCTAAGAGGAGCAGGAAAAAGCAAAAAATTTCAGAATTGCACCTTGCAATGCGGAGAAATTACTGTTTGTGCATTTACAATATTCATTGATTTTTGCCATTGAAAAATGTCCAGAAATGATTGAAGCTACTGACTGAATGAAAGGAGCTGGCATCTCACTCTCTTTGAATCTTCTTTATCATGCTAAGAGGAGCAGGAAAAAGCAAAAAATTTCAGAATTGCACCTTGCAATGCGGAGAAATTACTGTTTGTGCATTTACAATATTCATTGATTTTTGCCTTTGAAAAACATGTTATTCATATACCAGAAATGTTTGAAGCTCCTGACTGAATGAAAGGAGCTGGCACCTCACTCTCTTTGAATCTTGTTTATCATGCTAAGAGGAGCAGGAAAAAGCAAAAAATTTCAGAATTGCACCTTGCAATGCGGAGAAATTACTGTTTGTGCATTTACAATATTCATTGATTTTTGCCATTGAAAAACGTCCAGAAATGATTGAAGCTACTGACTGAATGAAAGGAGCTAGCATCTCACTCTCTTTGAATCTTCTTTATCATGCTAAGAGGAGCAGGAAAAAGCAAAAAATTTCAGAATTGCGCCTTGCAATGCGGAGAAATTACTGTTTGTGCATTTACAAAATTCATTGATTTTTGCCATTGAAAAACATCATGTTATTCATATACCAGAAATGATTGAAGCTACTGACTGAAAGAAAGGAGCTGGCATCTCACTCTCTTTGAATCTTCTTTATCATGCTAAGAGGAGCAGGAAAAAGCAAAAAATTTCAGAATTACACCTTGCAATGCGGAGAAATTACTGTTTGTGCATTTACAATATTAATTGATTTTTGCCATTGAAAAACGTCCAGAAATGATTGAAGCTACTGACTGAATGAAAGGAGCTGGCATCTCATTCTCTTTGAATCTTCTTTATCATGCTAAGAGGAGCAGGAAAAAGCAAAAAATTTCAGAATTGCACCTTGCAATGCGGAGAAATTACTGTTTGTGCATTTACAATATTCATTGATTTTTGCCATTGAAAAACATCATGTTATTCATATGCCAGAAATGATTGAAGCTACTGACTGAAGGAAAGGAGCTGGCATCTCACTCTCTTTGAATCTTCTTTATCATGCTAAGAGGAGCAGGAAAAAGCAAAAAATTTCAGAATTGCGCCTTGCAATGCGGAGAAATTACTGTTTGTGCATTTACAAAATTCATTGATTTTTGCCATTGAAAAACATCATGTTATTCATATGCCAGAAATGATTGAAGCTACTGACTGAAGGAAAGGAGCTGGCATCTCACTCTCTTTGAATCTTCTTTATCATGCTAAGAGGAGCAGGAAAAAGCAAAAAATTTCAGAATTGCACCTTGCAATGCGGAGAAATTACTGTTTGTGCATTTACAATATTCATTGATTTTTGCCATTGAAAAACATCATGTTATTCATATACCAGAAATGATTGAAGCTACTGACTGAATGAAAGGAGCTGGCATCTCACTCTCTTTGAATCTTCTTTATCATGCTAAGAGGAGCAGGAAAAAGTAAAAAATTTCAGAATTGCACCTTGCAATGCGGAGAAATTACTGTTTGTGCATTTACAATATTCAATGAATTTTGCCATTGAAAAACGTAAAGAAATGATTGAAGCTACTGACTGAACTAAAGGAGCTGGCATCTCACTCTCTTTGAATCTTCTTTATCATGCTAAGAGGAGCAGGAAAAAGCAAAAAATTTCAGAATTGCACCTTGCAATGCTGAGAAATTACTGTTTGTGCATTTACAAAATTCATTGATTTTTGCCATTGAAAAACATCATGTTATTCATATACCAGAAATGATTGAAGCTACTGACTGAATGAAAGGAGCTGGCATCTCACTCTCTTTGAATCTTCTTTATCATGCTAAGAGGAGCAGGAAAAAGCAAAAAATTTCAGAATTGCACCTTGCAATGCGGAGAAATTACTGTTTGTGCATTTATAATATTCATTGATTTTTGCCATTGAAAAACGTCCAGAAATGATTGAAGCTACTGACTGAATGAAAGGAGCTGGCATCTCACTCTCTTTGAATCTTCTTTATCATGCTAAGAGGAGCAGGAAAAAGCAAAAAATTTCAGAATTGCACCTTGCAATGCGGAGAAATTACTGTTTGTGCATTTACAATATTCATTGATTTTTGCCATTGAAAAACGTCCAGAAATGATTGAAGCTACTGACTGAATGAAAGGAGCTGGCATCTCACTCTCTTTGAATCTTCTTTATCATGCTAAGAGGAGCAGGAAAAAGCAAAAAATTTCAGAATTGCACCTTGCAATGCGGAGAAATTACAGTTTGTGCATTTACAATATTCATTGATTTTTGCCATTGAAAAACGTCCAGAAATGATTGAAGCTACTGACTGAATGAAAGGAGCTGGCATCTCACTCTCTTTGAATCTTCTTTATCATGCTAAGAGGAGCAGGAAAAAGCAAAAAATTTCAGAATTGCACCTTGCAATGCGGAGAAATTACTGTTTGTGCATTTACAATATTCATTGATTTTTGCCATTGAAAAATGTCCAGAAATGATTGAAGCTACTGACTGAATGAAAGGAGCTGGCATCTCACTCTCTTTGAATCTTCTTTATCATGCTAAGAGGAGCAGGAAAAAGCAAAAAATTTCAGAATTGCACCTTGCAATGCGGAGAAATTACTGTTTGTGCATTTACAATATTCATTGATTTTTGCCATTGAAAAACATGTTATTCATATACCAGAAATGTTTGAAGCTCCTGACTGAATGAAAGGAGCTGGCACCTCACTCTCTTTGAATCTTGTTTATCATGCTAAGAGGAGCAGGAAAAAGCAAAAAATTTCAGAATTGCACCTTGCAATGCGGAGAAATTACTGTTTGTGCATTTACAATATTCATTGATTTTTGCCATTGAAAAACGTCCAGAAATGATTGAAGCTACTGACTGAATGAAAGGAGCTAGCATCTCACTCTCTTTGAATCTTCTTTATCATGCTAAGAGGAGCAGGAAAAAGCAAAAAATTTCAGAATTGCGCCTTGCAATGCGGAGAAATTACTGTTTGTGCATTTACAAAATTCATTGATTTTTGCCATTGAAAAACATCATGTTATTCATATACCAGAAATGATTGAAGCTACTGACTGAAAGAAAGGAGCTGGCATCTCACTCTCTTTGAATCTTCTTTATCATGCTAAGAGGAGCAGGAAAAAGCAAAAAATTTCAGAATTACACCTTGCAATGCGGAGAAATTACTGTTTGTGCATTTACAATATTCATTGATTTTTGCCATTGAAAAACGTCCGGAAATGATTGAAGCTACTGACTGAATGAAAGGAGCTGGCATCTCACTCTCTTTGAATCTTCTTTATCATGCTAAGAGGAGCAGGAAAAAGCAAAAAATTTCAGAATTGCACCTTGCAATGCGGAGAAATTACTGTTTGTGCATTTACAATATTCATTGATTTTTGCGATTGAAAAACATCATGTTATTCATATACCAGAAATGATTGAAGCTACTGACTGAATGAAAGGAGCTGGCATCTCACTCTCTTTGAATCTTCTTTATCATGCTAAGAGGAGCAGGAAAAAGTAAAAAATTTCAGAATTGCACCTTGCAATGCGGAGAAATTACTGTTTGTGCATTTACAATATTCAATGATTTTTGCAATTGAAAAACGTCCAGAAATGATTGAAGCTACTGACTGAACGAAAGGAGCTGGCATCTCACTCTCTTTGAATCTTCTTTATCATGCTAAGAGGAGCAGGAAAAAGTAAAAAATTTCAGAATTGCACCTTGCAATGCGGAGAAATTACTGTTTGTGCATTTACAATATTCAATGATTTTTGCCATTGAAAAACGTCCAGAAATGATTGAAGCTACTGACTGAACGAAAGGAGCTGGCATCTCACTCTCTTTGAATCTTCTTTATCATGCTAAGAGGAGCAGGAAAAAGCAAAAAATTTCAGAATTGCACCTTGCAATGCGGAGAAATTACTGTTTGTGCATTTACAATATTCATTGATTTTTGCCATTGAAAAACATCATGTTATTCATATACCAGAAATGTTTGAAGCTACTGACTGAATGAAAGGAGCTGGTATCTCACTCTCTTTGAATCTTCTTCATAATGCTAAGAGGAGCAGGAAAAAGCAAAAAATTTCAGAATTGCACCTTGCAATGCGGAGAAATTACTGTTTGTGCATTTAAAATATTCATTGATTTTTGCCATTGAAAAACGTCCAGAAATGATTGAAGCTACTGACAATGAAAGGAGCTGGCATCTCACTCTCTTTGAATCTTCTTTATCATGCTAAGAGCAGCAGGAAAAAGCAAAAAATTTCAGAATTGCACCTTGCAATGCTGAGAAATTACTGTTTGTGCATTTACAAAATTCATTGATTTTTGCCATTGAAAAACATCATGTTATTCATATACCAGAAATGATTGAAGCTACTGACTGAATGAAAGGAGCTGGCATCTCACTCTCTTTGAATCTTCTTTATCATGCTAAGAGGAGCAGGAAAAAGCAAAAAATTTCAGAATTGCACCTTGCAATGCGGAGAAATTACTGTTTGTGCATTGACAATATTCATTGATTTTTGCCATTGAAAAACATCATGTTATTCATATACCAGAAATGTTTGAAGCTACTGACTGAATGAAAGGAGCTGACATCTCACTCTCTTTGAATCTTCTTTATCATGCTAAGAGGAGCAGGAAAAAGCAAAAAATTTCAGAATTGCACCTTGCAATGCGGAGAAATTACTGTTTGTGCATTTACAATATTCATTGATTTTTGCCATTGAAAAATGTCCAGAAATGATTGAAGCTACTGACTGAATGAAAGGAGCTGGCATCTCACTCTCTTTGAATCTTCTTTATCATGCTAAGAGGAGCAGGAAAAAGCAAAAAATTTCAGAATTGCACCTTGCAATGCGGAGAAATTACTGTTTGTGCATTTACAATATTCATTGATTTTTGCCATTGAAAAATGTCCAGAAATGATTGAAGCTACTGACTGAATGAAAGGAGCTGGCATCTCACTCTCTTTGAATCTTCTTTATCATGCTAAGAGGAGCAGGAAAAAGCAAAAAATTTCAGAATTGCACCTTGCAATGCGGAGAAATTACAGTTTGTGCATTTACAATATTCATTGATTTTTGCCATTGAAAAACGTCCAGAAATGATTGAAGCTACTGACTGAATGAAAGGAGCTGGCATCTCACTCTCTTTGAATCTTCTTTATCATGCTAAGAGTAGCAGGAAAAAGCAAAAAATTTCAGAATTGCACCTAGCAATGCGGAGAAATTACTGTTTTTGCATTTACAATATTAATTGATTTTTGCCATTGAAAAACGTCAAGAAATGATTGAAGCTACTGACTGAATGAAAGGAGCTGGCATCTCATTCTCTTTGAATCTTCTTTATCATGCTAAGAGGAGCAGGAAAAAGCAAAAAATTTCAGAATTGCACCTTGCAATGCGGAGAAATTACTGTTTGTGCATTTACAATATTCATTGATTTTTGCCATTGAAAAACATCCAGAAATGATTGAAGCTACTGACTGAATGAGGGGAGCTGGCATCTCACTCTCTTTGAATCTTCTTTATCATGCTAAGAGGAGCAGGAAAAAGCAAAAAATTTCAGAATTGCACCTTGCAATGCGGAGAAATTACTGTTTGTGCATTTACAATATTCATTGATTTTTGCCATTGAAAAATGTCCAGAAATGATTGAAGCTACTGACTGAATGAAAGGAGCTGGCATCTCACTCTCTTTGAATCTTCGTTATCATGCTAAGAGGAGCAGGAAAAAGCAAAAAATTTCAGAATTGCGCCTTGCAATGCGGAGAAATTACTGTTTGTGCATTTACAAAATTCATTGATTTTTGCCATTGAAAAACATGATGTTATTCATATACCAGAAATGATTGAAGCTACTGACTGAAGGAAAGGAGCTGGCATCTCACTCTCTTTGAACCTTCTTTATCATGCTAAGAGGAGCAGGAAAAAGCAAAAAATTTCAGAATTGCACCTTGCAATGCGGAGAAATTACTGTTTGTGCATTTACAATATTCATTGATTTTTGCCATTGAAAAATGTCCAGAAATGATTGAAGCTACTGACTGAATGAAAGGAGCTGGCATCTCACTCTCTTTGAATCTTCTTTATCATGCTAAGAGGAGCAGGAAAAAGCAAAAAATTTCAGAATTGCACCTTGCAATGCGGAGAAATTACTGTTTGTGCATTTACAATATTCATTGATTTTTGCCATTGAAAAACGTCCAGAAATGATTGAAGCTACTGACTGAATGAAAGGAGCTGGCATCTCACTCTCTTTGAATCTTCTTTATCATGCTAAGAGGAGCAGGAAAAAGCAAAAAATTTCAGAATTGCACCTTGCAATGCGGAGAAATTACAGTTTGTGCATTTACAATATTCATTGATTTTTGCCATTGAAAAACGTCCAGAAATGATTGAAGCTACTGACTGAATGAAAGGAGCTGGCATCTCACTCTCTTTGAATCTTCTTTATCATGCTAAGAGGAGCAGGAAAAAGCAAAAAATTTCAGAATTGCACCTTGCAATGCGGAGAAATTACTGTTTGTGCATTTACAATATTCATTGATTTTTGCCATTGAAAAACGTCCAGAAATGATTGAAGCTACTGACTGAATGAAAGGAGCTGGCATCTCACTCTCTTTGAATCTTCTTTATCATGCTAAGAGGAGCAGGAAAAAGCAAAAAATTTCAGAATTGCACCTTGCAATGCGGAGAAATTACTGTTTGTGCATTTACAATATTCATTGATTTTTGCCATTGAAAAACATGTTATTCATATACCAGAAATGTTTGAAGCTCCTGACTGAATGAAAGGAGCTGGCATCTCACTCTCTTTGAATCTTCTTTATCATGCTAAGAGGAGCAGGAAAAAGCAAAAAATTTCAGAATTGCACATTGCAATGCGGAGAAATTACTGTTTGTGCATTTACAATATTCATTGATTTTTGCCATTGAAAAACGTCCAGAAATGATTGAAGCTACTGACTGAATGAAAGGAGCTGGCATCTCACTCTCTTTGAATCTTCTTTATCATGCTAAGAGGAGCAGGAAAAAGCAAAAAATTTCAGAATTGCACCTTGCAATGCGGAGAAATTACTGTTTGTGCATTTACAATATTCATTGATTTTTGCCATTGAAAAACATGTTATTCATATACCAGAAATGTTTGAAGCTCCTGACTGAATGAAAGGAGCTGGCACCTCACTATCTTTGAATCTTCTTTATCATGCTAAGAGGAGCAGGAAAAAGCAAAAAATTTCAGAATTGCACCTTGCAATGCGGAGAAATTACTGTTTGTGCATTTACAATATTCATTGATTTTTGCCATTGAAAAACGTCCAGAAATGATTGAAGCTACTGACTGAATGAAAGGAGCTGTCATCTCACTCTCTTTGAATCTTCTTTATCATGCTAAGAGGAGCAGGAAAAAGCAAAAAATTTCAGAATTGCACCTTGCAATGCGGAGAAATTACTGTTTGTGCATTTACAATATTCATTGATTTTTGCCATTGAAAAATGTCCAGAAATGATTGAAGCTACTGACTGAATGAAAGGAGCTGGCATCTCACTCTCTTTGAATCTTCTTTATCATGCTAAGAGGAGCAGGAAAAAGCAAAAAATTTCAGAATTGCGCCTTGCAATGCGGAGAAATTACTGTTTGTGCATTTACAAAATTCATTGATTTTTGCCATTGAAAAACATCATGTTATTCATATGCCAGAAATGATTGAAGCTACTGACTGAAGGAAAGGAGCTTCCATCTCACTCTCTTTGAATCTTCTTTATCATGCTAAGAGGAGCAGGAAAAAGCAAAAAATTTCAGAATTGCGCCTTGCAATGCGGAGAAATTACTGTTTGTGCATTTACAAAATTCATTGATTTTTGCCATTGAAAAACATCATGTTATTCATATGCCAGAAATGATTGAAGCTACTGACTGAAGGAAAGGAGCTGGCATCTCACTCTCTTTGAATCTTCTTTATCATGCTAAGAGGAGCAGGAAAAAGCAAAAAATTTCAGAATTGCACCTTGCAATGCGGAGAAATTACTGTTTGTGCATTTACAATATTCATTGATTTTTGCCATTGAAAAACGTCCAGAAATGATTGAAGCTACTGACTGAATGAAAGGAGCTGGCATCTCACTCTCTTTGAATCTTCTTTATCATGCTAAGAGGAGCAGGAAAAAGCAAAAAATTTCAGAATTGCACCTTGCAATGCGGAGAAATTACTGTTTGTGCATTTACAATATTCATTGATTTTTGCGATTGAAAAACATCATGTTATTCATATACCAGAAATGATTGAAGCTACTGACTGAATGAAAGGAGCTGGCATCTCACTCTCTTTGAATCTTCTTTATCATGCTAAGAGGAGCAGGAAAAAGTAAAAAATTTCAGAATTGCACCTTGCAATGCGGAGAAATTACTGTTTGTGCATTTACAATATTCAATGAATTTTGCCATTGAAAAACGTCCAGAAATGATTGAAGCTACTGACTGAACTAAAGGAGCTGGCATCTCACTCTCTTTGAATCTTCTTTATCATGCAAAGAGGAGCAGGAAAAAGCAAAAAATTTCAGAATTGCACCTTGCAATGCGGAGAAATTACTGTTTGTGCATTTACAATATTCATTGATTTTTGCCATTGAAAAATGTCCAGAAATGATTGAAGCTACTGACTGAATGAAAGGAGCTGGCATCTCACTCTCTTTGAATCTTCTTTATCATGCTAAGAGGAGCAGGAAAAAGCAAAAAATTTCAGAATTGCGCCTTGCAATGCGGAGAAATTACTGTTTGTGCATTTACAAAATTCATTGATTTTTGCCATTGAAAAACATCATGTTATTCATATGCCAGAAATGATTGAAGCTACTGACTGAAGGAAAGGAGCTGGCATCTCACTCTCTTTGAATCTTCTTTATCATGCTAAGAGGAGCAGGAAAAAGCAAAAAATTTCAGAATTGCGCCTTGCAATGCGGAGAAATTACTGTTTGTGCATTTACAAAATTCATTGATTTTTGCCATTGAAAAACATCATGTTATTCATATGCCAGAAATGATTGAAGCTACTGACTGAAGGAAAGGAGCTGGCATCTCACTCTCTTTGAATCTTCTTTATCATGCTAAGAGGAGCAGGAAAAAGCAAAAAATTTCAGAATTGCACCTTGCAATGCGGAGAAATTACTGTTTGTGCATTTACAAAATTCATTGATTTTTGCCATTGAAAAACATCATGTTATTCATATGCCAGAAATGATTGAAGCTACTGACTGAAGGAAAGGAGCTGGCATCTCACTCTCTTTGAATCTTCTTTATCATGCTAAGAGGAGCAGGAAAAAGCAAAAAATTTCAGAATTGCGCCTTGCAATGCGGAGAAATTACTGTTTGTGCATTTACAAAATTCATTGATTTTTACCATTGAAAAACATCATGTTATTCATATGCCAGAAATGATTGAAGCTACTGACTGAAGGAAAGGAGCTGGCATCTCACTCTCTTTGAATCTTCTTTATCATGCTAAGAGGAGCAGGAAAAAGCAAAAAATTTCAGAATTGCACCTTGCAATGCGGAGAAATTACTGTTTGTGCATTTACAATATTCATTGATTTTTGCCATTGAAAAACGTCCAGAAATGATTGAAGCTACTGACTGAATGAAAGGAGCTGGCATCTCACTCTCTTTGAATCTTCTTTATCATGCTAAGAGGAGCAGGAAAAAGCAAAAAATTTCAGAATTGCACCTTGCAATGCGGAGAAATTACTGTTTGTGCATTTACAATATTCATTGATTTTTGCGATTGAAAAACATCATGTTATTCATATACCAGAAATGATTGAAGCTACTGACTGAATGAAAGGAGCTGGCATCTCACTCTCTTTGAATCTTCTTTATCATGCTAAGAGGAGCAGGAAAAAGTAAAAAATTTCAGAATTGCACCTTGCAATGCGGAGAAATTACTTTTTGTGCATTTACAATATTCAATGAATTTTGCCATTGAAAAACGTCCAGAAATGATTGAAGCTACTGACTGAAATAAAGGAGCTGGCATCTCACTCTCTTTGAATCTTCTTTATCATGCTAAGAGGAGCAGGAAAAAGCAAAAAATTTCAGAATTGCACCTTGCAATGCGGAGAAATTACTGTTTGTGCATTTACAATATTCATTGATTTTTACCATTGAAAAACATCATGTTATTCATATACCAGAAATGTTTGAAGCTACTGACTGAATGAAAGGAGCTGGTATCTCACTCTCTTTGAATCTTCTTCATAATGCTAAGAGGAGCAGGAAAAAGCAAAAAATTTCAGAATTGCACCTTGCAATGCGGAGAAATTACTGTTTGTGCATTTACAATATTCATTGATTTTTGCCATTGAAAAACGTCCAGAAATGATTGAAGCTACTGACAATGACAGGAGCTGGCATCTCACTCTCTTTGAATCTTCTTTATCATGCTAAGAGGAGCAGGAAAAAGCAAAAAATTTCAGAATTGCACCTTGCAATGCTGAGAAATTACTGTTTGTGCATTTACAAAATTCATTGATTTTTGCCATTGAAAAACATCATGTTATTCATATACCAGAAATGATTGAAGCTACTGACTGAATGAAAGGAGCTGGCATCTCACTCTCTTTGAATCTTCTTTATCATGCTAAGAGGAGCAGGAAAAAGCAAAAAATTTCAGAATTGCACCTTGCAATGCGGAGAAATTACTGTTTGTGCATTTACAATATTCATTGATTTTTGCCATTGAAAAACGTCCAGAAATGATTGAAGCTACTGACTGAATGAAAGGAGCTGGCATCTCACTCTCTTTGAATCTTCTTTATCATGCTAAGAGGAGCAGGAAAAAGCAAAAAATTTCAGAATTGCACCTTGCAATGCGGAGAAATTACTGTTTGTGCATTTACAATATTCATTGATTTTTGCCATTGAAAAACGTCCAGAAATGATTGAAGCTACTGACTGAATGAAAGGAGCTGGCATCTCACTCTCTTTGAATCTTCTTTATCATGCTAAGAGGAGCAGGAAAAAGCAAAAAATTTCAGAATTGCACCTTGCAATGCGGAGAAATTACAGTTTGTGCATTTACAATATTCATTGATTTTTGCCATTGAAAAACGTCCAGAAATGATTGAAGCTACTGACTGAATGAAAGGAGCTGGCATCTCACTCTCTTTGAATCTTCTTTATCATGCTAAGAGGAGCAGGAAAAAGCAAAAAATTTCAGAATTGCACCTTGCAATGCGGAGAAATTACTGTTTGTGCATTTACAATATTCATTGATTTTTGCCATTGAAAAATGTCCAGAAATGATTGAAGCTACTGACTGAATGAAAGGAGCTGGCATCTCACTTTCTTTGAATCTTCTTTATCATGCTAAGAGGAGCAGGAAAAAGCAAAAAATTTCAGAATTGCACCTTGCAATGCGGAGAAATTACTGTTTGTGCATTTACAATATTCATTGATTTTTGCCATTGAAAAACATGTTATTCATATACCAGAAATGTTTGAAGCTCCTGACTGAATGAAAGGAGCTGGCACCTCACTCTCTTTGAATCTTGTTTATCATGCTAAGAGGAGCAGGAAAAAGCAAAAAATTTCAGAATTGCACCTTGCAATGCGGAGAAATTACTGTTTGTGCATTTACAATATTCATTGATTTTTGCCATTGAAAAACGTCCAGAAATGATTGAAGCTACTGACTGAATGAAAGGAGCTAGCATCTCACTCTCTTTGAATCTTCTTTATCATGCTAAGAGGAGCAGGAAAAAGCAAAAAATTTCAGAATTGCGCCTTGCAATGCGGAGAAATTACTGTTTGTGCATTTACAAAATTCATTGATTTTTGCCATTGAAAAACATCATGTTATTCATATACCAGAAATGATTGAAGCTACTGACTGAAAGAAAGGAGCTGGCATCTCACTCTCTTTGAATCTTCTTTATCATGGTAAGAGGAGCAGGAAAAAGCAAAAAATTTCAGAATTACACCTTGCAATGCGGAGAAATTACTGTTTGTGCATTTACAATATTCATTGATTTTTGCCATTGAAAAACGTCCGGAAATGATTGAAGCTACTGACTGAATGAAAGGAGCTGGCATCTCACTCTCTTTGAATCTTCTTTATCATGCTAAGAGGAGCAGGAAAAAGCAAAAAATTTCAGAATTGCACCTTGCAATGCGGAGAAATTACTGTTTGTGCATTTACAATATTCATTGATTTTTGCGATTGAAAAACATCATGTTATTCATATACCAGAAATGATTGAAGCTACTGACTGAATGAAAGGAGCTGGCATCTCACTCTCTTTGAATCTTCTTTATCATGCTAAGAGGAGCAGGAAAAAGTAAAAAATTTCAGAATTGCACCTTGCAATGCGGAGAAATTACTGTTTGTGCATTTACAATATTCAATGATTTTTGCAATTGAAAAACGTCCATAAATGATTGAAGCTACTGACTGAATGAAAGGAGCTGGCATCTCACTCTCTTTGAATCTTGTTTATCATGCTAAAAGGAGCAGGAAAAAGCAAAAAATTTCAGAATTGCACCTTGCAATGCGGAGAAATTACAGTTTGTGCATTTACAATATTCATTGATTTTTGCCATTGAAAAACGTCCAGAAATGATTGAAGCTACTGACTGAATGAAAGGAGCTGGCATCTCACTCTCTTTGAATCTTCTTTATCATGCTAAGAGTAGCAGGAAAAAGCAAAAAATTTCAGAATTGCACCTAGCAATGCGGAGAAATTACTGTTTGTGCATTTACAATATTAATTGATTTTTGCCATTGAAAAACGTCCAGAAATGATTGAAGCTACTGACTGAATGAAAGGAGCTGGCATCTCATTCTCTTTGAATCTTCTTTATCATGCTAAGAGGAGCAGGAAAAAGCAAAAAATTTCAGAATTGCACCTTGCAATGCGGAGAAATTACTGTTTGTGCATTTACAATATTCATTGATTTTTGCCATTGAAAAACATGTTATTCATATACCAGAAATGTTTGAAGCTCCTGACTGAATGAAAGGAGCTGGCACCTCACTCTCTTTGAATCTTCTTTATCATGCTAAGAGGAGCAGGAAAAAGCAAAAAATTTCAGAATTGCACCTTGCAATGCGGAGAAATTACTGTTTGTGCATTTACAATATTCATTGATTTTTGCCATTGAAAAACGTCCAGAAATGATTGAAGCTACTGACTGAATGAGGGGAGCTGGCATCTCACTCTCTTTGAATCTTCTTTATCATGCTAAGAGGAGCAGGAAAAAGCAAAAAATTTCAGAATTGCACCTTGCAATGCGGAGAAATTACTGTTTGTGCATTTACAATATTCATTGATTTTTGCTATTGAAAAATGTCCAGAAATGATTGAAGCTACTGACTGAATGAAAGGAGCTGGCATCTCACTCTCTTTGAATCTTCTTTATCATGCTAAGAGGAGCAGGAAAAAGCAAAAAATTTCAGAATTGCGCCTTGCAATGCGGAGAAATTACTGTTTGTGCATTTACAAAATTCATTGATTTTTGCCATTGAAAAACATGATGTTATTCATATACCAGAAATGATTGAAGCTACTGACTGAAGGAAAGGAGCTGGCATCTCACTCTCTTTGAATCTTCTTTATCATGCTAAGAGGAGCAGGAAAAAGCAAAAAATTTCAGAATTGCACCTTGCAATGCGGAGAAATTACTGTTTGTGCATTTACAATATTCATTGATTTTTGCCATTGAAAAATGTCCAGAAATGATTGAAGCTACTGACTGAATGAAAGGAGCTGGCATCTCACTCTCTTTGAATCTTCTTTATCATGCTAAGAGGAGCAGGAAAAAGCAAAAAATTTCAGAATTGCACCTTGCAATGCGGAGAAATTACTGTTTGTGCATTTACAATATTCATTGATTTTTGCCATTGAAAAACATCCAGAAATGATTGAAGCTACTGACTGAATGAAAGGAGCTGGCATCTCACTCTCTTTGAATCTTCTTTATCATGCTAAGAGGAGCAGGAAAAAGCAAAAAATTTCAGAATTGCACCTTGCAATGCGGAGAAATTACAGTTTGTGCATTTACAATATTCATTGATTTTTGCCATTGAAAAACGTCCAGAAATGATTGAAGCTACTGACTGAATGAAAGGAGCTGGCATCTCACTCTCTTTGAATCTTCTTTATCATGCTAAGAGGAGCAGGAAAAAGCAAAAAATTTCAGAATTGCACCTTGCAATGCGGAGAAATTACTGTTTGTGCATTTACAATATTCATTGATTTTTGCCATTGAAAAACGTCCAGAAATGATTGAAGCTACTGACTGAATGAAAGGAGCTGGCATCTCACTCTCTTTGAATCTTCTTTATCATGCTAAGAGGAGCAGGAAAAAGCAAAAAATTTCAGAATTGCACCTTGCAATGCGGAGAAATTACTGTTTGTGCATTTACAATATTCATTGATTTTTGCCATTGAAAAACATGTTATTCATATACCAGAAATGTTTGAAGCTCCTGACTGAATGAAAGGAGCTGGCATCTCACTCTCTTTGAATCTTCTTTATCATGCTAAGAGGAGCAGGAAAAAGCAAAAAATTTCAGAATTGCACATTGCAATGCGGAGAAATTACTGTTTGTGCATTTACAATATTCATTGATTTTTGCCATTGAAAAACGTCCAGAAATGATTGAAGCTACTGACTGAATGAAAGGAGCTGGCATCTCACTATCTTTGAATCTTCTTTATCATGCTAAGAGGAGCAGGAAAAAGCAAAAAATTTCAGAATTGCACCTTGCAATGCGGAGAAATTACTGTTTGTGCATTTACAATATTCATTGATTTTTGCCATTGAAAAACGTCCAGAAATGATTGAAGCTACTGACTGAATGAAAGGAGCTGTCATCTCACTCTCTTTGAATCTTCTTTATCATGCTAAGAGGAGCAGGAAAAAGCAAAAAATTTCAGAATTGCACCTTGCAATGCGGAGAAATTACTGTTTGTGCATTTACAATATTCATTGATTTTTGCCATTGAAAAATGTCCAGAAATGATTGAAGCTACTGACTGAATGAAAGGAGCTGGCATCTCACTCTCTTTGAATCTTCTTTATCATGCTAAGAGGAGCAGGAAAAAGCAAAAAATTTCAGAATTGCGCCTTGCAATGCGGAGAAATTACTGTTTGTGCATTTACAAAATTCATTGATTTTTGCCATTGAAAAACATCATGTTATTCATATGCCAGAAATGATTGAAGATACTGACTGAAGGAAAGGAGCTGGCATCTCACTCTCTTTGAATCTTCTTTATCATGCTAAGAGGAGCAGGAAAAAGCAAAAAATTTCAGAATTGCGCCTTGCAATGCGGAGAAATTACTGTTTGTGCATTTACAAAATTCATTGATTTTTGCCATTGAAAAACATCATGTTATTCATATGCCAGAAATGATTGAAGCTACTGACTGAAGGAAAGGAGCTGGCATCTCACTCTCTTTGAATCTTCTTTATCATGCTAAGAGGAGCAGGAAAAAGCAAAAAATTTCAGAATTGCACCTTGCAATGCGGAGAAATTACTGTTTGTGCATTTACAATATTCATTGATTTTTGCCATTGAAAAACGTCCAGAAATGATTGAAGCTACTGACTGAATGAAAGGAGCTGGCATCTCACTCTCTTTGAATCTTCTTTATCATGCTAAGAGTAGCAGGAAAAAGCAAAAAATTTCAGAATTGCACCTAGCAATGCGGAGAAATTACTGTTTGTGCATTTACAATATTAATTGATTTTTGCCATTGAAAAACGTCCAGAAATGATTGAAGCTACTGACTGAATGAAAGGAGCTGGCATCTCATTCTCTTTGAATCTTCTTTATCATGCTAAGAGGAGCAGGAAAAAGCAAAAAATTTCAGAATTGCACCTTGCAATGCGGAGAAATTACTGTTTGTGCATTTACAATATTCATTGATTTTTGCCATTGAAAAACATGTTATTCATATACCAGAAATGTTTGAAGCTCCTGACTGAATGAAAGGAGCTGGCACCTCACTCTCTTTGAATCTTCTTTATCATGCTAAGAGGAGCAGGAAAAAGCAAAAAATTTCAGAATTGCACCTTGCAATGCGGAGAAATTACTGTTTGTGCATTTACAATATTCATTGATTTTTGCCATTGAAAAACGTCCAGAAATGATTGAAGCTACTGACTGAATGAGGGGAGCTGGCATCTCACTCTCTTTGAATCTTCTTTATCATGCTAAGAGGAGCAGGAAAAAGCAAAAAATTTCAGAATTGCACCTTGCAATGCGGAGAAATTACTGTTTGTGCATTTACAATATTCATTGATTTTTGCCATTGAAAAATGTCCAGAAATGATTGAAGCTACTGACTGAATGAAAGGAGCTGGCATCTCACTCTCTTTGAATCTTCTTTATCATGCTAAGAGGAGCAGGAAAAAGCAAAAAATTTCAGAATTGCGCCTTGCAATGCGGAGAAATTACTGTTTGTGCATTTACAAAATTCATTGATTTTTGCCATTGAAAAACATGATGTTATTCATATACCAGAAATGATTGAAGCTACTGACTGAAGGAAAGGAGCTGGCATCTCACTCTCTTTGAATCTTCTTTATCATGCTAAGAGGAGCAGGAAAAAGCAAAAAATTTCAGAATTGCACCTTGCAATGCGGAGAAATTACTGTTTGTGCATTTACAATATTCATTGATTTTTGCCATTGAAAAATGTCCAGAAATGATTGAAGCTACTGACTGAATGAAAGGAGCTGGCATCTCACTCTCTTTGAATCTTCTTTATCATGCTAAGAGGAGCAGGAAAAAGCAAAAAATTTCAGAATTGCACCTTGCAATGCGGAGAAATTACTGTTTGTGCATTTACAATATTCATTGATTTTTGCCATTGAAAAACATCCAGAAATGATTGAAGCTACTGACTGAATGAAAGGAGCTGGCATCTCACTCTCTTTGAATCTTCTTTATCATGCTAAGAGGAGCAGGAAAAAGCAAAAAATTTCAGAATTGCACCTTGCAATGCGGAGAAATTACAGTTTGTGCATTTACAATATTCATTGATTTTTGCCATTGAAAAACGTCCAGAAATGATTGAAGCTACTGACTGAATGAAAGGAGCTGGCATCTCACTCTCTTTGAATCTTCTTTATCATGCTAAGAGGAGCAGGAAAAAGCAAAAAATTTCAGAATTGCACCTTGCAATGCGGAGAAATTACTGTTTGTGCATTTACAATATTCATTGATTTTTGCCATTGAAAAACGTCCAGAAATGATTGAAGCTACTGACTGAATGAAAGGAGCTGGCATCTCACTCTCTTTGAATCTTCTTTATCATGCTAAGAGGAGCAGGAAAAAGCAAAAAATTTCAGAATTGCACCTTGCAATGCGGAGAAATTACTGTTTGTGCATTTACAATATTCATTGATTTTTGCCATTGAAAAACATGTTATTCATATACCAGAAATGTTTGAAGCTCCTGACTGAATGAAAGGAGCTGGCATCTCACTCTCTTTGAATCTTCTTTATCATGCTAAGAGGAGCAGGAAAAAGCAAAAAATTTCAGAATTGCACATTGCAATGCGGAGAAATTACTGTTTGTGCATTTACAATATTCATTGATTTTTGCCATTGAAAAACGTCCAGAAATGATTGAAGCTACTGACTGAATGAAAGGAGCTGGCATCTCACTATCTTTGAATCTTCTTTATCATGCTAAGAGGAGCAGGAAAAAGCAAAAAATTTCAGAATTGCACCTTGCAATGCGGAGAAATTACTGTTTGTGCATTTACAATATTCATTGATTTTTGCCATTGAAAAACGTCCAGAAATGATTGAAGCTACTGACTGAATGAAAGGAGCTGTTATCTCACTCTCTTTGAATCTTCTTTATCATGCTAAGAGGAGCAGGAAAAAGCAAAAAATTTCAGAATTGCACCTTGCAATGCGGAGAAATTACTGTTTGTGCATTTACAATATTCATTGATTTTTGCCATTGAAAAATGTCCAGAAATGATTGAAGCTACTGACTGAATGAAAGGAGCTGGCATCTCACTCTCTTTGAATCTTCTTTATCATGCTAAGAGGAGCAGGAAAAAGCAAAAAATTTCAGAATTGCGCCTTGCAATGCGGAGAAATTACTGTTTGTGCATTTACAAAATTCATTGATTTTTGCCATTGAAAAACATCATGTTATTCATATGCCAGAAATGATTGAAGATACTGACTGAAGGAAAGGAGCTGGCATCTCACTCTCTTTGAATCTTCTTTATCATGCTAAGAGGAGCAGGAAAAAGCAAAAAATTTCAGAATTGCGCCTTGCAATGCGGAGAAATTACTGTTTGTGCATTTACAAAATTCATTGATTTTTGCCATTGAAAAACATCATGTTATTCATATGCCAGAAATGATTGAAGCTACTGACTGAAGGAAAGGAGCTGGCATCTCACTCTCTTTGAATCTTCTTTATCATGCTAAGAGGAGCAGGAAAAAGCAAAAAATTTCAGAATTGCACCTTGCAATGCGGAGAAATTACTGTTTGTGCATTTACAATATTCATTGATTTTTGCCATTGAAAAACGTCCAGAAATGATTGAAGCTACTGACTGAATGAAAGGAGCTGGCATCTCACTCTCTTTGAATCTTCTTTATCATGCTAAGAGGAGCAGGAAAAAGCAAAAAATTTCAGAATTGCACCTTGCAATGCGGAGAAATTACTGTTTGTGCATTTACAATATTCATTGATTTTTGCGATTGAAAAACATCATGTTATTCATATACCAGAAATGATTGAAGCTACTGACTGAATGAAAGGAGCTGGCATCTCACTCTCTTTGAATCTTCTTTATCATGCTAAGAGGAGCAGGAAAAAGTAAAAAATTTCAGAATTGCACCTTGCAATGCGGAGAAATTACTGTTTGTGCATTTACAATATTCAATGAATTTTGCGATTGAAAAACGTCCAGAAATGATTGAAGCTACTGACTGAACTAAAGGAGCTGGCATCTCACTCTCTTTGAATCTTCTTTATCATGCTAAGAGGAGCAGGAAAAAGCAAAAAATTTCAGAATTGCACCTTGCAATGCGGAGAAATTACTGTTTGTGCATTTACAATATTCATTGATTTTTGCCATTGAAAAATGTCCAGAAATGATTGAAGCTACTGACTGAATGAAAGGAGCTGGCATCTCACTCTCTTTGAATCTTCTTTATCATGCTAAGAGGAGCAGGAAAAAGCAAAAAATTTCAGAATTGCGCCTTGCAATGCGGAGAAATTACTGTTTGTGCATTTACAAAATTCATTGATTTTTGCCATTGAAAAACATCATGTTATTCATATGCCAGAAATGATTGAAGCTACTGACTGAAGGAAAGGAGCTGGCATCTCACTCTCTTTGAATCTTCTTTATCATGCTAAGAGGAGCAGGAAAAAGCAAAAAATTTCAGAATTGCACCTTGCAATGCGGAGAAATTACTGTTTGTGCATTTACAATATTCATTGATTTTTGCCATTGAAAAACATCATGTTATTCATATACCAGAAATGTTTGAAGCTACTGACTGAATGAAAGGAGCTGGTATCTCACTCTCTTTGAATCTTCTTCATAATGCTAAGAGGAGCAGGAAAAAGCAAAAAATTTCAGAATTGCACCTTGCAATGCGGAGAAATTACTGTTTGTGCATTTACAATATTCATTGATTTTTGCCATTGAAAAACGTCCAGAAATGATTGAAGCTACTGACAATGAAAGGAGCTGGCATCTCACTCTCTTTGAATCTTCTTTATCATGCTAAGAGGAGCAGGAAAAAGCAAAAAATTTCAGAATTGCACCTTGCAATGCTGAGAAATTACTGTTTGTGCATTTACAAAATTCATTGATTTTTGCCATTGAAAAACATCATGTTATTCATATACCAGAAATGATTGAAGCTACTGACTGAATGAAAGGAGCTGGCATCTCACTCTCTTTGAATCTTCTTTATCATGCTAAGAGGAGCAGGAAAAAGCAAAAAATTTCAGAATTGCACCTTGCAATGCGGAGAAATTACTGTTTGTGCATTTACAATATTCATTGATTTTTGCCATTGAAAAACGTCCAGAAATGATTGAAGCTACTGACTGAATGAAAGGAGCTGGCATCTCACTCTCTTTGAATCTTCTTTATCATGCTAAGAGGAGCAGGAAAAAGTAAAAAATTTCAGAATTGCACCTTGCAATGCGGAGAAATTACTGTTTGTGCATTTACAATATTCAATGATTTTTGCAATTGAAAAACGTCCATAAATGATTGAAGCTACTGACTGAATGAAAGGAGCTGGCATCTCACTCTCTTTGAATCTTGTTTATCATGCTAAAAGGAGCAGGAAAAAGCAAAAAATTTCAGAATTGCACCTTGCAATGCGGAGAAATTACAGTTTGTGCATTTACAATATTCATTGATTTTTGCCATTGAAAAACGTCCAGAAATGATTGAAGCTACTGACTGAATGAAAGGAGCTGGCATCTCACTCTCTTTGAATCTTCTTTATCATGCTAAGAGTAGCAGGAAAAAGCAAAAAATTTCAGAATTGCACCTAGCAATGCGGAGAAATTACTGTTTGTGCATTTACAATATTAATTGATTTTTGCCATTGAAAAACGTCCAGAAATGATTGAAGCTACTGACTGAATGAAAGGAGCTGGCATCTCATTCTCTTTGAATCTTCTTTATCATGCTAAGAGGAGCAGGAAAAAGCAAAAAATTTCAGAATTGCACCTTGCAATGCGGAGAAATTACTGTTTGTGCATTTACAATATTCATTGATTTTTGCCATTGAAAAACATGTTATTCATATACCAGAAATGTTTGAAGCTCCTGACTGAATGAAAGGAGTTGGCACCTCACTCTCTTTGAATCTTCTTTATCATGCTAAGAGGAGCAGGAAAAAGCAAAAAATTTCAGAATTGCACCTTGCAATGCGGAGAAATTACTGTTTGTGCATTTACAATATTCATTGATTTTTGCCATTGAAAAACGTCCAGAAATGATTGAAGCTACTGACTGAATGAGGGGAGCTGGCATCTCACTCTCTTTGAATCTTCTTTATCATGCTAAGAGGAGCAGGAAAAAGCAAAAAATTTCAGAATTGCACCTTGCAATGCGGAGAAATTACTGTTTGTGCATTTACAATATTCATTGATTTTTGCCATTGAAAAATGTCCAGAAATGATTGAAGCTACTGACTGAATGAAAGGAGCTGGCATCTCACTCTCTTTGAATCTTCTTTATCATGCTAAGAGGAGCAGGAAAAAGCAAAAAATTTCAGAATTGCGCCTTGCAATGCGGAGAAATTACTGTTTGTGCATTTACAAAATTCATTGATTTTTGCCATTGAAAAACATGATGTTATTCATATACCAGAAATGATTGAAGCTACTGACTGAAGGAAAGGAGCTGGCATCTCACTCTCTTTGAATCTTCTTTATCATGCTAAGAGGAGCAGGAAAAAGCAAAAAATTTCAGAATTGCACCTTGCAATGCGGAGAAATTACTGTTTGTGCATTTACAATATTCATTGATTTTTGCCATTGAAAAATGTCCAGAAATGATTGAAGCTACTGACTGAATGAAAGGAGCTGGCATCTCACTCTCTTTGAATCTTCTTTATCATGCTAAGAGGAGCAGGAAAAAGCAAAAAATTTCAGAATTGCACCTTGCAATGCGGAGAAATTACTGTTTGTGCATTTACAATATTCATTGATTTTTGCCATTGAAAAACATCCAGAAATGATTGAAGCTACTGACTGAATGAAAGGAGCTGGCATCTCACTCTCTTTGAATCTTCTTTATCATGCTAAGAGGAGCAGGAAAAAGCAAAAAATTTCAGAATTGCACCTTGCAATGCGGAGAAATTACAGTTTGTGCATTTACAATATTCATTGATTTTTGCCATTGAAAAACGTCCAGAAATGATTGAAGCTACTGACTGAATGAAAGGAGCTGGCATCTCACTCTCTTTGAATCTTCTTTATCATGCTAAGAGGAGCAGGAAAAAGCAAAAAATTTCAGAATTGCACCTTGCAATGCGGAGAAATTACTGTTTGTGCATTTACAATATTCATTGATTTTTGCCATTGAAAAACGTCCAGAAATGATTGAAGCTACTGACTGAATGAAATTAGCTGGCATCTCACTCTCTTTGAATCTTCTTTATCATGCTAAGAGGAGCAGGAAAAAGCAAAAAATTTCAGAATTGCACCTTGCAATGCGGAGAAATTACTGTTTGTGCATTTACAATATTCATTGATTTTTGCCATTGAAAAACATGTTATTCATATACCAGAAATGTTTGAAGCTCCTGACTGAATGAAAGGAGCTGGCATCTCACTCTCTTTGAATCTTCTTTATCATGCTAAGAGGAGCAGGAAAAAGCAAAAAATTTCAGAATTGCACATTGCAATGCGGAGAAATTACTGTTTGTGCATTTACAATATTCATTGATTTTTGCCATTGAAAAACGTCCAGAAATGATTGAAGCTACTGACTGAATGAAAGGAGCTGGCATCTCACTCTCTTTGAATCTTCTTTATCATGCTAAGAGGAGCAGGAAAAAGCAAAAAATTTCAGAATTGCACCTTGCAATGCGGAGAAATTACTGTTTGTGCATTTACAATATTCATTGATTTTTGCCATTGAAAAACATGTTATTCATATACCAGAAATGTTTGAAGCTCCTGACTGAATGAAAGGAGCTGGCACCTCACTATCTTTGAATCTTCTTTATCATGCTAAGAGGAGCAGGAAAAAGCAAAAAATTTCAGAATTGCACCTTGCAATGCGGAGAAATTACTGTTTGTGCATTTACAATATTCATTGATTTTTGCCATTGAAAAACGTCCAGAAATGATTGAAGCTACTGACTGAATGAAAGGAGCTGTCATCTCACTCTCTTTGAATCTTCTTTATCATGCTAAGAGGAGCAGGAAAAAGCAAAAAATTTCAGAATTGCACCTTGCAATGCGGAGAAATTACTGTTTGTGCATTTACAATATTCATTGATTTTTGCCATTGAAAAATGTCCAGAAATGATTGAAGCTACTGACTGAATGAAAGGAGCTGGCATCTCACTCTCTTTGAATCTTCTTTATCATGCTAAGAGGAGCAGGAAAAAGCAAAAAATTTCAGAATTGCGCCTTGCAATGCGGAGAAATTACTGTTTGTGCATTTACAAAATTCATTGATTTTTGCCATTGAAAAACATCATGTTATTCATATGCCAGAAATGATTGAAGCTACTGACTGAAGGAAAGGAGCTGGCATCTCACTCTCTTTGAATCTTCTTTATCATGCTAAGAGGAGCAGGAAAAAGCAAAAAATTTCAGAATTGCGCCTTGCAATGCGGAGAAATTACTGTTTGTGCATTTACAAAATTCATTGATTTTTGCCATTGAAAAACATCATGTTATTCATATGCCAGAAATGATTGAAGCTACTGACTGAAGGAAAGGAGCTGGCATCTCACTCTCTTTGAATCTTCTTTATCATGCTAAGAGGAGCAGGAAAAAGCAAAAAATTTCAGAATTGCACCTTGCAATGCGGAGAAATTACTGTTTGTGCATTTACAATATTCATTGATTTTTGCCATTGAAAAACGTCCAGAAATGATTGAAGCTACTGACTGAATGAAAGGAGCTGGCATCTCACTCTCTTTGAATCTTCTTTATCATGCTAAGAGGAGCAGGAAAAAGCAAAAAATTTCAGAATTGCACCTTGCAATGCGGAGAAATTACTGTTTGTGCATTTACAATATTCATTGATTTTTGCGATTGAAAAACATCATGTTATTCATATACCAGAAATGATTGAAGCTACTGACTGAATGAAAGGAGCTGGCATCTCACTCTCTTTGAATCTTCTTTATCATGCTAAGAGGAGCAGGAAAAAGTAAAAAATTTCAGAATTGCACCTTGCAATGCGGAGAAATTACTGTTTGTGCATTTACAATATTCAATGAATTTTGCGATTGAAAAACGTCCAGAAATGATTGAAGCTACTGACTGAACTAAAGGAGCTGGCATCTCACTCTCTTTGAATCTTCTTTATCATGCTAAGAGGAGCAGGAAAAAGCAAAAAATTTCAGAATTGCACCTTGCAATGCGGAGAAATTACTGTTTGTGCATTTACAATATTCATTGATTTTTGCCATTGAAAAATGTCCAGAAATGATTGAAGCTACTGACTGAAGGAAAGGAGCTGGCATCTCACTCTCTTTGAATCTTCTTTATCATGCTAAGAGGAGCAGGAAAAAGCAAAAAATTTCAGAATTGCGCCTTGCAATGCGGAGAAATTACTGTTTGTGCATTTACAAAATTCATTGATTTTTGCCATTGAAAAACATCATGTTATTCATATGCCAGAAATGATTGAAGCTACTGACTGAAGGAAAGGAGCTGGCATCTCACTCTCTTTGAATCTTCTTTATCATGCTAAGAGGAGCAGGAAAAAGCAAAAAATTTCAGAATTGCACCTTGCAATGCGGAGAAATTACTGTTTGTGCATTTACAATATTCATTGATTTTTGCCATTGAAAAACGTCCAGAAATGATTGAAGCTACTGACTGAATGAAAGGAGCTGGCATCTCACTCTCTTTGAATCTTCTTTATCATGCTAAGAGGAGCAGGAAAATGCAAAAAATTTCAGAATTGCACCTTGCAATGCGGAGAAATTACTGTTTGTGCATTTACAATATTCAATGATTTTTGCAATTGAAAAACGTCCATAAATGATTGAAGCTACTGACTGAATGAAAGGAGCTGGCATCTCACTCTCTTTGAATCTTGTTTATCATGCTAAAAGGAGCAGGAAAAAGCAAAAAATTTCAGAATTGCACCTTGCAATGCGGAGAAATTACAGTTTGTGCATTTACAATATTCATTGATTTTTGCCATTGAAAAACGTCCAGAAATGATTGAAGCTACTGACTGAATGAAAGGAGCTGGCATCTCACTCTCTTTGAATCTTCTTTATCATGCTAAGAGTAGCAGGAAAAAGCAAAAAATTTCAGAATTGCACCTAGCAATGCGGAGAAATTACTGTTTGTGCATTTACAATATTAATTGATTTTTGCCATTGAAAAACGTCCAGAAATGATTGAAGCTACTGACTGAATGAAAGGAGCTGGCATCTCATTCTCTTTGAATCTTCTTTATCATGCTAAGAGGAGCAGGAAAAAGCAAAAAATTTCAGAATTGCACCTTGCAATGCGGAGAAATTACTGTTTGTGCATTTACAATATTCATTGATTTTTGCCATTGAAAAACATGTTATTCATATACCAGAAATGTTTGAAGCTCCTGACTGAATGAAAGGAGCTGGCACCTCACTCTCTTTGAATCTTCTTTATCATGCTAAGAGGAGCAGGAAAAAGCAAAAAATTTCAGAATTGCACCTTGCAATGCGGAGAAATTACTGTTTGTGCATTTACAATATTCATTGATTTTTGCCATTGAAAAACGTCCAGAAATGATTGAAGCTACTGACTGAATGAGGGGAGCTGGCATCTCACTCTCTTTGAATCTTCTTTATCATGCTAAGAGGAGCAGGAAAAAGCAAAAAATTTCAGAATTGCACCTTGCAATGCGGAGAAATTACTGTTTGTGCATTTACAATATTCATTGATTTTTGCCATTGAAAAATGTCCAGAAATGATTGAAGCTACTGACTGAATGAAAGGAGCTGGCATCTCACTCTCTTTGAATCTTCTTTATCATGCTAAGAGGAGCAGGAAAAAGCAAAAAATTTCAGAATTGCGCCTTGCAATGCGGAGAAATTACTGTTTGTGCATTTACAAAATTCATTGATTTTTGCCATTGAAAAACATGATGTTATTCATATACCAGAAATGATTGAAGCTACTGACTGAAGGAAAGGAGCTGGCATCTCACTCTCTTTGAATCTTCTTTATCATGCTAAGAGGAGCAGGAAAAAGCAAAAAATTTCAGAATTGCACCTTGCAATGCGGAGAAATTACTGTTTGTGCATTTACAATATTCATTGATTTTTGCCATTGAAAAATGTCCAGAAATGATTGAAGCTACTGACTGAATGAAAGGAGCTGGCATCTCACTCTCTTTGAATCTTCTTTATCATGCTAAGAGGAGCAGGAAAAAGCAAAAAATTTCAGAATTGCACCTTGCAATGCGGAGAAATTACTGTTTGTGCATTTACAATATTCATTGATTTTTGCCATTGAAAAACATCCAGAAATGATTGAAGCTACTGACTGAATGAAAGGAGCTGGCATCTCACTCTCTTTGAATCTTCTTTATCATGCTAAGAGGAGCAGGAAAAAGCAAAAAATTTCAGAATTGCACCTTGCAATGCGGAGAAATTACAGTTTGTGCATTTACAATATTCATTGATTTTTGCCATTGAAAAACGTCCAGAAATGATTGAAGCTACTGACTGAATGAAAGGAACTGGCATCTCACTCTCTTTGAATCTTCTTTATCATGCTAAGAGGAGCAGGTAAAAGCAAAAAATTTCAGAATTGCACCTTGCAATGCGGAGAAATTACTGTTTGTGCATTTACAATATTCATTGATTTTTGCCATTGAAAAACGTCCAGAAATGATTGAAGCTACTGACTGAATGAAAGGAGCTGGCATCTCACTCTCTTTGAATCTTCTTTATCATGCTAAGAGGAGCAGGAAAAAGCAAAAAATTTCAGAATTGCACCTTGCAATGCGGAGAAATTACTGTTTGTGCATTTACAATATTCATTGATTTTTGCCATTGAAAAACATGTTATTCATATACCAGAAATGTTTGAAGCTCCTGACTGAATGAAAGGAGCTGGCATCTCACTCTCTTTGAATCTTCTTTATCATGCTAAGAGGAGCAGGAAAAAGCAAAAAATTTCAGAATTGCACATTGCAATGCGGAGAAATTACTGTTTGTGCATTTACAATATTCATTGATTTTTGCCATTGAAAAACGTCCAGAAATGATTGAAGCTACTGACTGAATGAAAGGAGCTGGCATCTCACTATCTTTGAATCTTCTTTATCATGCTAAGAGGAGCAGGAAAAAGCAAAAAATTTCAGAATTGCACCTTGCAATGCGGAGAAATTACTGTTTGTGCATTTACAATATTCATTGATTTTTGCCATTGAAAAACGTCCAGAAATGATTGAAGCTACTGACTGAATGAAAGGAGCTGTCATCTCACTCTCTTTGAATCTTCTTTATCATGCTAAGAGGAGCAGGAAAAAGCAAAAAATTTCAGAATTGCACCTTGCAATGCGGAGAAATTACTGTTTGTGCATTTACAATATTCATTGATTTTTGCCATTGAAAAATGTCCAGAAATGATTGAAGCTACTGACTGAATGAAAGGAGCTGGCATCTCACTCTCTTTGAATCTTCTTTATCATGCTAAGAGGAGCAGGAAAAAGCAAAAAATTTCAGAATTGCGCCTTGCAATGCGGAGAAATTACTGTTTGTGCATTTACAAAATTCATTGATTTTTGCCATTGAAAAACATCATGTTATTCATATGCCAGAAATGATTGAAGCTACTGACTGAAGGAAAGGAGCTGGCATCTCACTCTCTTTGAATCTTCTTTATCATGCTAAGAGGAGCAGGAAAAAGCAAAAAATTTCAGAATTGCGCCTTGCAATGCGGAGAAATTACTGTTTGTGCATTTACAAAATTCATTGATTTTTGCCATTGAAAAACATCATGTTATTCATATGCCAGAAATGATTGAAGCTACTGACTGAAGGAAAGGAGCTGGCATCTCACTCTCTTTGAATCTTCTTTATCATGCTAAGAGGAGCAGGAAAAAGCAAAAAATTTCAGAATTGCACCTTGCAATGCGGAGAAATTACTGTTTGTGCATTTACAATATTCATTGATTTTTGCCATTGAAAAACGTCCAGAAATGATTGAAGCTACTGACTGAATGAAAGGAGCTGGCATCTCACTCTCTTTGAATCTTCTTTATCATGCTAAGAGGAGCAGGAAAAAGCAAAAAATTTCAGAATTGCACCTTGCAATGCGGAGAAATTACTGTTTGTGCATTTACAATATTCATTGATTTTTGCGATTGAAAAACATCATGTTATTCATATACCAGAAATGATTGAAGCTACTGACTGAATGAAAGGAGCTGGCATCTCACTCTCTTTGAATCTTCTTTATCATGCTAAGAGGAGCAGGAAAAAGTAAAAAATTTCAGAATTGCACCTTGCAATGCGGAGAAATTACTGTTTGTGCATTTACAATATTCAATGAATTTTGCGATTGAAAAACGTCCAGAAATGATTGAAGCTACTGACTGAACTAAAGGAGCTGGCATCTCACTCTCTTTGAATCTTCTTTATCATGCTAAGAGGAGCAGGAAAAAGCAAAAAATTTCAGAATTGCACCTTGCAATGCGGAGAAATTACTGTTTGTGCATTTACAATATTCATTGATTTTTGCCATTGAAAAATGTCCAGAAATGATTGAAGCTACTGACTGAATGAAAGGAGCTGGCATCTCACTCTCTTTGAATCTTCTTTATCATGCTAAGAGGAGCAGGAAAAAGCAAAAAATTTCAGAATTGCGCCTTGCAATGCGGAGAAATTACTGTTTGTGCATTTACAAAATTCATTGATTTTTGCCATTGAAAAACATCATGTTATTCATATGCCAGAAATGATTGAAGCTACTGACTGAAGGAAAGGAGCTGGCATCTCACTCTCTTTGAATCTTCTTTATCATGCTAAGAGGAGCAGGAAAAAGCAAAAAATTTCAGAATTGCGCCTTGCAATGCGGAGAAATTACTGTTTGTGCATTTACAAAATTCATTGATTTTTGCCATTGAAAAACATCATGTTATTCATATGCCAGAAATGATTGAAGCTACTGACTGAAGGAAAGGAGCTGGCATCTCACTCTCTTTGAATCTTCTTTATCATGCTAAGAGGAGCAGGAAAAAGTAAAAAATTTCAGAATTGCACCTTGCAATGCGGAGAAATTACTGTTTGTGCATTTACAATATTCAATGAATTTTGCCATTGAAAAACGTCCAGAAATGATTGAAGCTACTGACTGAACTAAAGGAGCTGGCATCTCACTCTCTTTGAATCTTCTTTATCATGCTAAGAGGAGCAGGAAAAAGCAAAAAATTTCAGAATTGCACCTTGCAATGCGGAGAAATTACTGTTTGTGCATTTACAATATTCATTGATTTTTGCCATTGAAAAACATCATGTTATTCATATACCAGAAATGTTTGAAGCTACTGACTGAATGAAAGGAGCTGGTATCTCACTCTCTTTGAATCTTCTTCATAATGCTAAGAGGAGCAGGAAAAAGCAAAAAATTTCAGAATTGCACCTTGCAATGCGGAGAAATTACTGTTTGTGCATTTACAATATTCATTGATTTTTGCCATTGAAAAACGTCCAGAAATGATTGAAGCTACTGACAATGAAAGGAGCTGGCATCTCACTCTCTTTGAATCTTCTTTATCATGCTAAGAGGAGCAGGAAAAAGCAAAAAATTTCAGAATTGCACCTTGCAATGCTGAGAAATTACTGTTTGTGCATTTACAAAATTCATTGATTTTTGCCATTGAAAAACATCATGTTATTCATATACCAGAAATGATTGAAGCTACTGACTGAATGAAAGGAGCTGGCATCTCACTCTCTTTGAATCTTCTTTATCATGCTAAGAGGAGCAGGAAAAAGCAAAAAATTTCAGAATTGCACCTTGCAATGCGGAGAAATTACTGTTTGTGCATTTACAATATTCATTGATTTTTGCCATTGAAAAACGTCCAGAAATGATTGAAGCTACTGACTGAATGAAAGGAGCTGGCATCTCACTCTCTTTGAATCTTCTTTATCATGCTAAGAGGAGCAGGAAAAAGTAAAAAATTTCAGAATTGCACCTTGCAATGCGGAGAAATTACTGTTTGTGCATTTACAATATTCAATGATTTTTGCAATTGAAAAACGTCCATAAATGATTGAAGCTACTGACTGAATGAAAGGAGCTGGCATCTCACTCTCTTTGAATCTTGTTTATCATGCTAAAAGGAGCAGGAAAAAGCAAAAAATTTCAGAATTGCACCTTGCAATGCGGAGAAATTACAGTTTGTGCATTTACAATATTCATTGATTTTTGCCATTGAAAAACGTCCAGAAATGATTGAAGCTACTGACTGAATGAAAGGAGCTGGCATCTCACTCTCTTTGAATCTTCTTTATCATGCTAAGAGTAGCAGGAAAAAGCAAAAAATTTCAGAATTGCACCTAGCAATGCGGAGAAATTACTGTTTGTGCATTTACAATATTAATTGATTTTTGCCATTGAAAAACGTCCAGAAATGATTGAAGCTACTGACTGAATGAAAGGAGCTGGCATCTCATTCTCTTTGAATCTTCTTTATCATGCTAAGAGGAGCAGGAAAAAGCAAAAAATTTCAGAATTGCACCTTGCAATGCGGAGAAATTACTGTTTGTGCATTTACAATATTCATTGATTTTTGCCATTGAAAAACATGTTATTCATATACCAGAAATGTTTGAAGCTCCTGACTGAATGAAAGGAGCTGGCACCTCACTCTCTTTGAATCTTCTTTATCATGCTAAGAGGAGCAGGAAAAAGCAAAAAATTTCAGAATTGCACCTTGCAATGCGGAGAAATTACTGTTTGTGCATTTACAATATTCAATGAATTTTGCCATTGAAAAACGTCCAGAAATGATTGAAGCTACTGACTGAACTAAAGGAGCTGGCATCTCACTCTCTTTGAATCTTCTTTATCATGCTAAGAGGAGCAGGAAAAAGCAAAAAATTTCAGAATTGCACCTTGCAATGCGGAGAAATTACTGTTTGTGCATTTACAATATTCATTGATTTTTGCCATTGAAAAACATCATGTTATTCATATACCAGAAATGTTTGAAGCTACTGACTGAATGAAAGGAGCTGGTATCTCACTCTCTTTGAATCTTCTTCATAATGCTAAGAGGAGCAGGAAAAAGCAAAAAATTTCAGAATTGCACCTTGCAATGCGGAGAAATTACTGTTTGTGCATTTACAATATTCATTGATTTTTTCCATTGAAAAACGTCCAGAAATGATTGAAGCTACTGACAATGAAAGGAGCTGGCATCTCACTCTCTTTGAATCTTCTTTATCATGCTAAGAGGAGCAGGAAAAAGCAAAAAATTTCAGAATTGCACCTTGCAATGCTGAGAAATTACTGTTTGTGCATTTACAAAATTCATTGATTTTTGCCATTGAAAAACATCATGTTATTCATATACCAGAAATGATTGAAGCTACTGACTGAATGAAAGGAGCTGGCATCTCACTCTCTTTGAATCTTCTTTATCATGCTAAGAGGAGCAGGAAAAAGCAAAAAATTTCAGAATTGCACCTTGCAATGCGGAGAAATTACTGTTTGTGCATTTACAATATTCATTGATTTTTGCCATTGAAAAACGTCCAGAAATGATTGAAGCTACTGACTGAATGAAAGGAGCTGGCATCTCACTCTCTTTGAATCTTCTTTATCATGCTAAGAGGAGCAGGAAAAAGTAAAAAATTTCAGAATTGCACCTTGCAATGCGGAGAAATTACTGTTTGTGCATTTACAATATTCAATGATTTTTGCAATTGAAAAACGTCCATAAATGATTGAAGCTACTGACTGAATGAAAGGAGCTGGCATCTCACTCTCTTTGAATCTTGTTTATCATGCTAAAAGGAGCAGGAAAAAGCAAAAAATTTCAGAATTGCACCTTGCAATGCGGAGAAATTACAGTTTGTGCATTTACAATATTCATTGATTTTTGAAATTGAAAAACGTCCAGAAATGATTGAAGCTACTGACTGAATGAAAGGAGCTGGCATCTCACTCTCTTTGAATCTTCTTTATCATGCTAAGAGTAGCAGGAAAAAGCAAAAAATTTCAGAATTGCACCTAGCAATGCGGAGAAATTACTGTTTGTGCATTTACAATATTAATTGATTTTTGCCATTGAAAAACGTCCAGAAATGATTGAAGCTACTGACTGAATGAAAGGAGCTGGCATCTCATTCTCTTTGAATCTTCTTTATCATGCTAAGAGGAGCAGGAAAAAGCAAAAAATTTCAGAATTGCACCTTGCAATGCGGAGAAATTACTGTTTGTGCATTTACAATATTCATTGATTTTTGCCATTGAAAAACATGTTATTCATATACCAGAAATGTTTGAAGCTCCTGACTGAATGAAAGGAGCTGGCACCTCACTCTCTTTGAATCTTCTTTATCATGCTAAGAGGAGCAGGAAAAAGCAAAAAATTTCAGAATTGCACCTTGCAATGCGGAGAAATTACTGTTTGTGCATTTACAATATTCATTGATTTTTGCCATTGAAAAACGTCCAGAAATGATTGAAGCTACTGACTGAATGAGGGGAGCTGGCATCTCACTCTCTTTGAATCTTCTTTATCATGCTAAGAGGAGCAGGAAAAAGCAAAAAATTTCAGAATTGCACCTTGCAATGCGGAGAAATTACTGTTTGTGCATTTACAATATTCATTGATTTTTGCCATTGAAAAATGTCCAGAAATGATTGAAGCTACTGACTGAATGAAAGGAGCTGGCATCTCACTCTCTTTGAATCTTCTTTATCATGCTAAGAGGAGCAGGAAAAAGCAAAAAATTTCAGAATTGCGCCTTGCAATGCGGAGAAATTACTGTTTGTGCATTTACAAAATTCATTGATTTTTGCCATTGAAAAACATGATGTTATTCATATACCAGAAATGATTGAAGCTACTGACTGAAGGAAAGGAGCTGGCATCTCACTCTCTTTGAATCTTCTTTATCATGCTAAGAGGAGCAGGAAAAAGCAAAAAATTTCAGAATTGCACCTTGCAATGCGGAGAAATTACTGTTTGTGCATTTACAATATTCATTGATTTTTGCCATTGAAAAATGTCCAGAAATGATTGAAGCTACTGACTGAATGAAAGGAGCTGGCATCTCACTCTCTTTGAATCTTCTTTATCATGCTAAGAGGAGCAGGAAAAAGCAAAAAATTTCAGAATTGCACCTTGCAATGCGGAGAAATTACTGTTTGTGCATTTACAATATTCATTGATTTTTGCCATTGAAAAACATCCAGAAATGATTGAAGCTACTGACTGAATGAAAGGAGCTGGCATCTCACTCTCTTTGAATCTTCTTTATCATGCTAAGAGGAGCAGGAAAAAGCAAAAAATTTCAGAATTGCACCTTGCAATGCGGAGAAATTACAGTTTGTGCATTTACAATATTCATTGATTTTTGCCATTGAAAAACGTCCAGAAATGATTGAAGCTACTGACTGAATGAAAGGAGCTGGCATCTCACTCTCTTTGAATCTTCTTTATCATGCTAAGAGGAGCAGGAAAAAGCAAAAAATTTCAGAATTGCACCTTGCAATGCGGAGAAATTACTGTTTGTGCATTTACAATATTCATTGATTTTTGCCATTGAAAAACGTCCAGAAATGATTGAAGCTACTGACTGAATGAAAGGAGCTGGCATCTCACTCTCTTTGACTCTTCTTTATCATGCTAAGAGGAGCAGGAAAAAGCAAAAAATTTCAGAATTGCACCTTGCAATGCGGAGAAATTACTGTTTGTGCATTTACAATATTCATTGATTTTTGCCATTGAAAAACATGTTATTCATATACCAGAAATGTTTGAAGCTCCTGACTGAATGAAAGGAGCTGGCATCTCACTCTCTTTGAATCTTCTTTATCATGCTAAGAGGAGCAGGAAAAAGCAAAAAATTTCAGAATTGCACATTGCAATGCGGAGAAATTACTGTTTGTGCATTTACAATATTCATTGATTTTTGCCATTGAAAAACGTCCAGAAATGATTGAAGCTACTGACTGAATGAAAGGAGCTGGCATCTCACTCTCTTTGAATCTTCTTTATCATGCTAAGAGGAGCAGGAAAAAGCAAAAAATTTCAGAATTGCACCTTGCAATGCGGAGAAATTACTGTTTGTGCATTTACAATATTCATTGATTTTTGCCATTGAAAAACATGTTATTCATATACCAGAAATGTTTGAAGCTCCTGACTGAATGAAAGGAGCTGGCACCTCACTATCTTTGAATCTTCTTTATCATGCTAAGAGGAGCAGGAAAAAGCAAAAAATTTCAGAATTGCACCTTGCAATGCGGAGAAATTACTGTTTGTGCATTTACAATATTCATTGATTTTTGCCATTGAAAAACGTCCAGAAATGATTGAAGCTACTGACTGAATGAAAGGAGCTGTCATCTCACTCTCTTTGAATCTTCTTTATCATGCTAAGAGGAGCAGGAAAAAGCAAAAAATTTCAGAATTGCACCTTGCAATGCGGAGAAATTACTGTTTGTGCATTTACAATATTCATTGATTTTTGCCATTGAAAAATGTCCAGAAATGATTGAAGCTACTGACTGAATGAAAGGAGCTGGCATCTCACTCTCTTTGAATCTTCTTTATCATGCTAAGAGGAGCAGGAAAAAGCAAAAAATTTCAGAATTGCGCCTTGCAATGCGGAGAAATTACTGTTTGTGCATTTACAAAATTCATTGATTTTTGCCATTGAAAAACATCATGTTATTCATATGCCAGAAATGATTGAAGCTACTGACTGAAGGAAAGGAGCTGGCATCTCACTCTCTTTGAATCTTCTTTATCATGCTAAGAGGAGCAGGAAAAAGCAAAAAATTTCAGAATTGCGCCTTGCAATGCGGAGAAATTACTGTTTGTGCATTTACAAAATTCATTGATTTTTGCCATTGAAAAACATCATGTTATTCATATGCCAGAAATGATTGAAGCTACTGACTGAAGGAAAGGAGCTGGCATCTCACTCTCTTTGAATCTTCTTTATCATGCTAAGAGGAGCAGGAAAAAGCAAAAAATTTCAGAATTGCACCTTGCAATGCGGAGAAATTACTGTTTGTGCATTTACAATATTCATTGATTTTTGCCATTGAAAAACGTCCAGAAATGATTGAAGCTACTGACTGAATGAAAGGAGCTGGCATCTCACTCTCTTTGAATCTTCTTTATCATGCTAAGAGGAGCAGGAAAAAGCAAAAAATTTCAGAATTGCACCTTGCAATGCGGAGAAATTACTGTTTGTGCATTTACAATATTCATTGATTTTTGCGATTGAAAAACATCATGTTATTCATATACCAGAAATGATTGAAGCTACTGACTGAATGAAAGGAGCTGGCATCTCACTCTCTTTGAATCTTCTTTATCATGCTAAGAGGAGCAGGAAAAAGTAAAAAATTTCAGAATTGCACCTTGCAATGCGGAGAAATTACTGTTTGTGCATTTACAATATTCAATGAATTTTGCGATTGAAAAACGTCCAGAAATGATTGAAGCTACTGACTGAACTAAAGGAGCTGGCATCTCACTCTCTTTGAATCTTCTTTATCATGCTAAGAGGAGCAGGAAAAAGCAAAAAATTTCAGAATTGCACCTTGCAATGCGGAGAAATTACTGTTTGTGCATTTACAATATTCATTGATTTTTGCCATTGACAAATGTCCAGAAATGATTGAAGCTACTGACTGAAGGAAAGGAGCTGGCATCTCACTCTCTTTGAATCTTCTTTATCATGCTAAGAGGAGCAGGAAAAAGCAAAAAATTTCAGAATTGCGCCTTGCAATGCGGAGAAATTACTGTTTGTGCATTTACAAAATTCATTGATTTTTGCCATTGAAAAACATCATGTTATTCATATGCCAGAAATGATTGAAGCTACTGACTGAAGGAAAGGAGCTGGCATCTCACTCTCTTTGAATCTTCTTTATCATGCTAAGAGGAGCAGGAAAAAGCAAAAAATTTCAGAATTGCACCTTGCAATGCGGAGAAATTACTGTTTGTGCATTTACAATATTCATTGATTTTTGCCATTGAAAAACGTCCAGAAATGATTGAAGCTACTGACTGAATGAAAGGAGCTGGCATCTCACTCTCTTTGAATCTTCTTTATCATGCTAAGAGGAGCAGGAAAATGCAAAAAATTTCAGAATTGCACCTTGCAATGCGGAGAAATTACTGTTTGTGCATTTACAATATTAATTGATTTTTGCGATTGAAAAACATCATGTTATTCATATACCAGAAATGATTGAAGCTACTGACTGAATGAAAGGAGCTGGCATCTCACTCTCTTTGAATCTTCTTTATCATGCTAAGAGGAGCAGGAAAAAGTAAAAAATTTCAGAATTGCACCTTGCAATGCGGAGAAATTACTGTTTGTGCATTTACAATATTCAATGAATTTTGCCATTGAAAAACGTCCAGAAATGATTGAAGCTACTGACTGAACTAAAGGAGCTGGCATCTCACTCTCTTTGAATCTTCTTTATCATGCTAAGAGGAGCAGGAAAAAGCAAAAAATTTCAGAATTGCACCTTGCAATGCGGAGAAATTACTGTTTGTGCATTTACAATATTCATTGATTTTTGCCATTGAAAAACATCATGTTATTCATATACCAGAAATGTTTGAAGCTACTGACTGAATGAAAGGAGCTGGTATCTCACTCTCTTTGAATCTTCTTCATAATGCTAAGAGGAGCAGGAAAAAGCAAAAAATTTCAGAATTGCACCTTGCAATGCGGAGAAATTACTGTTTGTGCATTTACAATATTCATTGATTTTTGCCATTGAAAAACGTCCAGAAATGATTGAAGCTACTGACAATGAAAGGAGCTGGCATCTCACTCTCTTTGAATCTTCTTTATCATGCTAAGAGGAGCAGGAAAAAGCAAAAAATTTCAGAATTGCACCTTGCAATGCTGAGAAATTACTGTTTGTGCATTTACAAAATTCATTGATTTTTGCCATTGAAAAACATCATGTTATTCATATACCAGAAATGATTGAAGCTACTGACTGAATGAAAGGAGCTGGCATCTCACTCTCTTTGAATCTTCTTTATCATGCTAAGAGGAGCAGGAAAAAGCAAAAAATTTCAGAATTGCACCTTGCAATGCGGAGAAATTACTGTTTGTGCATTTACAATATTCATTGATTTTTGCCATTGAAAAACGTCCAGAAATGATTGAAGCTACTGACTGAATGAAAGGAGCTGGCATCTCACTCTCTTTGAATCTTCTTTATCATGCTAAGAGGAGCAGGAAAAAGCAAAAAATTTCAGAATTGCACCTTGCAATGCGGAGAAATTACTGTTTGTGCATTTACAATATTCATTGATTTTTGCCATTGAAAAACGTCCAGAAATGATTGAAGCTACTGACTGAATGAAAGGAGCTGGCATCTCACTCTCTTTGAATCTTCTTTATCATGCTAAGAGGAGCAGGAAAAAGCAAAAAATTTCAGAATTGCACCTTGCAATGCGGAGAAATTACAGTTTGTGCATTTACAATATTCATTGATTTTTGCCATTGAAAAACGTCCAGAAATGATTGAAGCTACTGACTGAATGAAAGGAGCTGGCATCTCACTCTCTTTGAATCTTCTTTATCATGCTAAGAGGAGCAGGAAAAAGCAAAAAATTTCAGAATTGCACCTTGCAATGCGGAGAAATTACTGTTTGTGCATTTACAATATTCATTGATTTTTGCCATTGAAAAATGTCCAGAAATGATTGAAGCTACTGACTGAATGAAAGGAGCTGGCATCTCACTCTCTTTGAATCTTCTTTATCATGCTAAGAGGAGCAGGAAAAAGCAAAAAATTTCAGAATTGCACCTTGCAATGCGGAGAAATTACTGTTTGTGCATTTACAATATTCATTGATTTTTGCCATTGAAAAATGTCCAGAAATGATTGAAGCTACTGACTGAATGAAAGGAGCTGGCATCTCACTCTCTTTGAATCTTCTTTATCATGCTAAGAGGAGCAGGAAAAAGCAAAAAATTTCAGAATTGCACCTTGCAATGCGGAGAAATTACTGTTTGTGCATTTACAATATTCATTGATTTTTGCCATTGAAAAACATGTTATTCATATACCAGAAATGTTTGAAGCTCCTGACTGAATGAAAGGAGCTGGCACCTCACTCTCTTTGAATCTTGTTTATCATGCTAAGAGGAGCAGGAAAAAGCAAAAAATTTCAGAATTGCACCTTGCAATGCGGAGAAATTACTGTTTGTGCATTTACAATATTCATTGATTTTTGCCATTGAAAAACGTCCAGAAATGATTGAAGCTACTGACTGAATGAAAGGAGCTAGCATCTCACTCTCTTTGAATCTTCTTTATCATGCTAAGAGGAGCAGGAAAAAGCAAAAAATTTCAGAATTGCGCCTTGCAATGCGGAGAAATTACTGTTTGTGCATTTACAAAATTCATTGATTTTTGCCATTGAAAAACATCATGTTATTCATATACCAGAAATGATTGAAGCTACTGACTGAAAGAAAGGAGCTGGCATCTCACTCTCTTTGAATCTTCTTTATCATGCTAAGAGGAGCAGGAAAAAGCAAAAAATTTCAGAATTACACCTTGCAATGCGGAGAAATTACTGTTTGTGCATTTACAATATTCATTGATTTTTGCCATTGAAAAACGTCCGGAAATGATTGAAGCTACTGACTGAATGAAAGGAGCTGGCATCTCACTCTCTTTGAATCTTCTTTATCATGCTAAGAGGAGCAGGAAAAAGCAAAAAATTTCAGAATTGCACCTTGCAATGCGGAGAAATTACTGTTTGTGCATTTACAATATTCATTGATTTTTGCGATTGAAAAACATCATGTTATTCATATACCAGAAATGATTGAAGCTACTGACTGAATGAAAGGAGCTGGCATCTCACTCTCTTTGAATCTTCTTTATCATGCTAAGAGGAGCAGGAAAAAGTAAAAAATTTCAGAATTGCACCTTGCAATGCGGAGAAATTACTGTTTGTGCATTTACAATATTCAATGATTTTTGCAATTGAAAAACGTCCATAAATGATTGAAGCTACTGACTGAATGAAAGGAGCTGGCATCTCACTCTCTTTGAATCTTGTTTATCATGCTAAAAGGAGCAGGAAAAAGCAAAAAATTTCAGAATTGCACCTTGCAATGCGGAGAAATTACTGTTTGTGCATTTACAATATTCATTGATTTTTGCCATTGAAAAACGTCCAGAAATGATTGAAGCTACTGACTGAATGAAAGGAGCTGGCATCTCACTCTCTTTGAATCTTCTTTATCATGCTAAGAGGAGCAGGAAAAAGCAAAAAATTTCAGAATTGCACCTTGCAATGCGGAGAAATTACTGTTTGTGCATTTACAATATTCATTGATTTTTGCAATTGAAAAACGTCCAGAAATGATTGAAGCTACTGACTGAATGAAAGGAGATGGCATCTCACTCTCTTTGAATCTTCTTTATCATGCTAAGAGGAGCAGGAAAAAGTAAAAAATTTCAGAATTGCACCTTGCAATGCGGAGAAATTACTGTTTGTGCATTTACAATATTCAATGATTTTTGCCATTGAAAAACGTCCAGAAATGATTGAAGCTACTGACTGAACGAAAGGAGCTGGCATCTCACTCTCTTTGAATCTTCTTTATCATGCTAAGAGGAGCAGGAAAAAGCAAAAAATTTCAGAATTGCACCTTGCAATGCGGAGAAATTACTGTTTGTGCATTTACAATATTCATTGATTTTTGCCATTGAAAAACATCATGTTATTCATATACCAGAAATGTTTGAAGCTACTGACTGAATGAAAGGAGCTGGTATCTCACTCTCTTTGAATCTTCTTCATAATGCTAAGAGGAGCAGGAAAAAGCAAAAAATTTCAGAATTGCACCTTGCAATGCGGAGAAATTACTGTTTGTGCATTTACAATATTCATTGATTTTTGCCATTGAAAAACGTCCAGAAATGATTGAAGCTACTGACAATGAAAGGAGCTGGCATCTCACTCTCTTTGAATCTTCTTTATCATGCTAAGAGGAGCAGGAAAAAGCAAAAAATTTCAGAATTGCACCTTGCAATGCGGAGAAATTACTGTTTGTGCATTTACAATATTCATTGATTTTTGCCATTGAAAAACGTCCAGAAATGATTGAAGCTACTGACTGAATGAAAGGAGCTGGCATCTCACTCTCTTTGAATCTTCTTTATCATGCTAAGAGGAGCAGGAAAAAGCAAAAAATTTCAGAATTGCACCTTGCAATGCGGAGAAATTACTGTTTGTGCATTTACAATATTCATTGATTTTTGCCATTGAAAAATGTCCAGAAATGATTGAAGCTACTGACTGAATGAAAGGAGCTGGCATCTCACTCTCTTTGAATCTTCTTTATCATGCTAAGAGGAGCAGGAAAAAGCAAAAAATTTCAGAATTGCGCCTTGCAATGCGGAGAAATTACTGTTTGTGCATTTACAAAATTCATTGATTTTTGCCATTGAAAAACATCATGTTATTCATATGCCAGAAATGATTGAAGCTACTGACTGAAGGAAAGGAGCTGGCATCTCACTCTCTTTGAATCTTCTTTATCATGCTAAGAGGAGCAGGAAAAAGCAAAAAATTTCAGAATTGCGCCTTGCAATGCGGAGAAATTACTGTTTGTGCATTTACAAAATTCATTGATTTTTGCCATTGAAAAACATCATGTTATTCATATGCCAGAAATGATTGAAGCTACTGACTGAAGGAAAGGAGCTGGCATCTCACTCTCTTTGAATCTTCTTTATCATGCTAAGAGGAGCAGGAAAAAGCAAAAAATTTCAGAATTGCACCTTGCAATGCGGAGAAATTACTGTTTGTGCATTTACAATATTCATTGATTTTTGCCATTGAAAAACGTCCAGAAATGATTGAAGCTACTGACTGAATGAAAGGAGCTGGCATCTCACTCTCTTTGAATCTTCTTTATCATGCTAAGAGGAGCAGGAAAAAGCAAAAAATTTCAGAATTGCACCTTGCAATGCGGAGAAATTACTGTTTGTGCATTTACAATATTAATTGATTTTTGCGATTGAAAAACATCATGTTATTCATATACCAGAAATGATTGAAGCTACTGACTGAATGAAAGGAGCTGGCATCTCACTCTCTTTGAATCTTCTTTATCATGCTAAGAGGAGCAGGAAAAAGTAAAAAATTTCAGAATTGCACCTTGCAATGCGGAGAAATTACTGTTTGTGCATTTACAATATTCAATGAATTTTGCCATTGAAAAACGTCCAGAAATGATTGAAGCTACTGACTGAACTAAAGGAGCTGGCATCTCACTCTCTTTGAATCTTCTTTATCATGCTAAGAGGAGCAGGAAAAAGCAAAAAATTTCAGAATTGCACCTTGCAATGCGGAGAAATTACTGTTTGTGCATTTACAATATTCATTGATTTTTGCCATTGAAAAACATCATGTTATTCATATACCAGAAATGTTTGAAGCTACTGACTGAATGAAAGGAGCTGGTATCTCACTCTCTTTGAATCTTCTTCATAATGCTAAGAGGAGCAGGAAAAAGCAAAAAATTTCAGAATTGCACCTTGCAATGCGGAGAAATTACTGTTTGTGCATTTACAATATTCATTGATTTTTGCCATTGAAAAACGTCCAGAAATGATTGAAGCTACTGACAATGAAAGGAGCTGGCATCTCACTCTCTTTGAATCTTCTTTATCATGCTAAGAGGAGCAGGAAAAAGCAAAAAATTTCAGAATTGCACCTTGCAATGCTGAGAAATTACTGTTTGTGCATTTACAAAATTCATTGATTTTTGCCATTGAAAAACATCATGTTATTCATATACCAGAAATGATTGAAGCTACTGACTGAATGAAAGGAGCTGGCATCTCACTCTCTTTGAATCTTCTTTATCATGCTAAGAGGAGCAGGAAAAAGCAAAAAATTTCAGAATTGCACCTTGCAATGCGGAGAAATTACTGTTTGTGCATTTACAATATTCATTGATTTTTGCCATTGAAAAACGTCCAGAAATGATTGAAGCTACTGACTGAATGAAAGGAGCTGGCATCTCACTCTCTTTGAATCTTCTTTATCATGCTAAGAGGAGCAGGAAAAAGCAAAAAATTTCAGAATTGCACCTTGCAATGCGGAGAAATTACTGTTTGTGCATTTACAATATTCATTGATTTTTGCCATTGAAAAACGTCCAGAAATGATTGAAGCTACTGACTGAATGAAAGGAGCTGGCATCTCACTCTCTTTGAATCTTCTTTATCATGCTAAGAGGAGCAGGAAAAAGCAAAAAATTTCAGAATTGCACCTTGCAATGCGGAGAAATTACAGTTTGTGCATTTACAATATTCATTGATTTTTGCCATTGAAAAACGTCCAGAAATGATTGAAGCTACTGACTGAATGAAAGGAGCTGGCATCTCACTCTCTTTGAATCTTCTTTATCATGCTAAGAGGAGCAGGAAAAAGCAAAAAATTTCAGAATTGCACCTTGCAATGCGGAGAAATTACTGTTTGTGCATTTACAATATTCATTGATTTTTGCCATTGAAAAATGTCCAGAAATGATTGAAGCTACTGACTGAATGAAAGGAGCTGGCATCTCACTCTCTTTGAATCTTCTTTATCATGCTAAGAGGAGCAGGAAAAAGCAAAAAATTTCAGAATTGCACCTTGCAATGCGGAGAAATTACTGTTTGTGCATTTACAATATTCATTGATTTTTGCCATTGAAAAATGTCCAGAAATGATTGAAGCTACTGACTGAATGAAAAGAGCTGGCATCTCACTCTCTTTGAATCTTCTTTATCATGCTAAGAGGAGCAGGAAAAAGCAAAAAATTTCAGAATTGCACCTTGCAATGCGGAGAAATTACTGTTTGTGCATTTACAATATTCATTGATTTTTGCCATTGAAAAACATGTTATTCATATACCAGAAATGTTTGAAGCTCCTGACTGAATGAAAGGAGCTGGCACCTCACTCTCTTTGAATCTTGTTTATCATGCTAAGAGGAGCAGGAAAAAGCAAAAAATTTCAGAATTGCACCTTGCAATGCGGAGAAATTACTGTTTGTGCATTTACAATATTCATTGATTTTTGCCATTGAATAACGTCCAGAAATGATTGAAGCTACTGACTGAATGAAAGGAGCGAGCATCTCACTCTCTTTGAATCTTCTTTATCATGCTAAGAGGAGCAGGAAAAAGCAAAAAATTTCAGAATTGCACCTTGCAATGCGGAGAAATTACAGTTTGTGCATTTACAATATTCATTGATTTTTGCCATTGAAAAACGTCCAGAAATGATTGAAGCTACTGACTGAATGAAAGGAGCTGGCATCTCACTCTCTTTGAATCTTCTTTATCATGCTAAGAGGAGCAGGAAAAAGCAAAAAATTTCAGAATTGCACCTTGCAATGCGGAGAAATTACTGTTTGTGCATTTACAATATTCATTGATTTTTGCCATTGAAAAATGTCCAGAAATGATTGAAGCTACTGACTGAATGAAAGGAGCTGGCATCTCACTCTCTTTGAATCTTCTTTATCATGCTAAGAGGAGCAGGAAAAAGCAAAAAATTTCAGAATTGCACCTTGCAATGCGGAGAAATTACTGTTTGTGCATTTACAATATTCATTGATTTTTGCCATTGAAAAATGTCCAGAAATGATTGAAGCTACTGACTGAATGAAAGGAGCTGGCATCTCACTCTCTTTGAATCTTCTTTATCATGCTAAGAGGAGCAGGAAAAAGCAAAAAATTTCAGAATTGCACCTTGCAATGCGGAGAAATTACTGTTTGTGCATTTACAATATTCATTGATTTTTGCCATTGAAAAACATGTTATTCATATACCAGAAATGTTTGAAGCTCCTGACTGAATGAAAGGAGCTGGCACCTCACTCTCTTTGAATCTTGTTTATCATGCTAAGAGGAGCAGGAAAAAGCAAAAAATTTCAGAATTGCACCTTGCAATGCGGAGAAATTACTGTTTGTGCATTTACAATATTCATTGATTTTTGCCATTGAATAACGTCCAGAAATGATTGAAGCTACTGACTGAATGAAAGGAGCTAGCATCTCACTCTCTTTGAATCTTCTTTATCATGCTAAGAGGAGCAGGAAAAAGCAAAAAATTTCAGAATTGCGCCTTGCAATGCGGAGAAATTACTGTTTGTGCATTTACAAAATTCATTGATTTTTGCCATTGAAAAACATCATGTTATTCATATACCAGAAATGATTGAAGCTACTGACTGAAAGAAAGGAGCTGGCATCTCACTCTCTTTGAATCTTCTTTATCATGCTAAGAGGAGCAGGAAAAAGCAAAAAATTTCAGAATTACACCTTGCAATGCGGAGAAATTACTGTTTGTGCATTTACAATATTCATTGATTTTTGCCATTGAAAAACGTCCGGAAATGATTGAAGCTACTGACTGAATGAAAGGAGCTGGCATCTCACTCTCTTTGAATCTTCTTTATCATGCTAAGAGGAGCAGGAAAAAGCAAAAAATTTCAGAATTGCACCTTGCAATGCGGAGAAATTACTGTTTGTGCATTTACAATATTCATTGATTTTTGCGATTGAAAAACATCATGTTATTCATATACCAGAAATGATTGAAGCTACTGACTGAATGAAAGGAGCTGGCATCTCACTCTCTTTGAATCTTCTTTATCATGCTAAGAGGAGCAGGAAAAAGTAAAAAATTTCAGAATTGCACCTTGCAATGCGGAGAAATTACTGTTTGTGCATTTACAATATTCAATGATTTTTGCAATTGAAAAACGTCCATAAATGATTGAAGCTACTGACTGAATGAAAGGAGCTGGCATCTCACTCTCTTTGAATCTTGTTTATCATGCTAAAAGGAGCAGGAAAAAGCAAAAAATTTCAGAATTGCACCTTGCAATGCGGAGAAATTACTGTTTGTGCATTTACAATATTCATTGATTTTTGCCATTGAAAAACGTCCAGAAATGATTGAACCTACTGACTGAATGAAAGGAGCTGGCATCTCACTCTCTTTGAATCTTCTTTATCATGCTAAGAGGAGCAGGAAAAGGCAAAAAATTTCAGAATTGCACCTTGCAATGCGGAGAAATTACTGTTTGTGCATTTACAATATTCATTGATTTTTGCAATTGAAAAACGTCCAGAAATGATTGAAGCTACTGACTGAATGAAAGGAGATGGCATCTCACTCTCTTTGAATCTTCTTTATCATGCTAAGAGGAGCAGGAAAAAGTAAAAAATTTCAGAATTGCACCTTGCAATGCGGAGAAATTACTGTTTGTGCATTTACAATATTCAATGATTTTTGCCATTGAAAAACGTCCAGAAATGATTGAAGCTACTGACTGAACGAAAGGAGCTGGCATCTCACTCTCTTTGAATCTTCTTTATCATGCTAAGAGGAGCAGGAAAAAGCAAAAAATTTCAGAATTGCACCTTGCAATGCGGAGAAATTACTGTTTGTGCATTTACAATATTCATTGATTTTTGCCATTGAAAAACATCATGTTATTCATATACCAGAAATGTTTGAAGCTACTGACTGAATGAAAGGAGCTGGTATCTCACTCTCTTTGAATCTTCTTCATAATGCTAAGAGGAGCAGGAAAAAGCAAAAAATTTCAGAATTGCACCTTGCAATGCGGAGAAATTACTGTTTGTGCATTTACAATATTCATTGATTTTTGCCATTGAAAAACGTCCAGAAATGATTGAAGCTACTGACAATGAAAGGAGCTGGCATCTCACTCTCTTTGAATCTTCTTTATCATGCTAAGAGGAGCAGGAAAAAGCAAAAAATTTCAGAATTGCACCTTGCAATGCTGAGAAATTACTGTTTGTGCATTTACAAAATTCATTGATTTTTGCCATTGAAAAACATCATGTTATTCATATACCAGAAATGAGTGAAGCTACTGACTGAATGAAAGGAGCTGGCATCTCACTCTCTTTGAATCTTCTTTATCATGCTAAGAGGAGCAGGAAAAAGCAAAAAATTTCAGAATTGCACCTTGCAATGCGGAGTAATTACTGTTTGTGCATTTACAATATTCATTGATTTTTGCCATTGAAAAACATCATGTTATTCATATACCAGAAATGTTTGAAGCTACTGACTGAATGAAAGGAGCTGACATCTCACTCTCTTTGAATCTTCTTTATCATGCTAAGAGGAGCAGGAAAAAGCAAAAAATTTCAGAATTGCACCTTGCAATGCGGAGAAATTACTGTTTGTGCATTTACAATATTCATTGATTTTTGCCATTGAAAAACGTCCAGAAATGATTGAAGCTACTGACTGAATGAAAGGAGCTGGCATCTCACTCTCTTTGAATCTTCTTTATCATGCTAAGAGGAGCAGGAAAAAGCAAAAAATTTCAGAATTGCACCTTGCAATGCGGAGAAATTACTGTTTGTGCATTTAAAATATTCATTGATTTTTGCCATTTAAAAACGTCCAGAAATGATTGAAGCTACTGACAATGAAAGGAGCTGGCATCTCACTCTCTTTGAATCTTCTTTATCATGCTAAGAGCAGCAGGAAAAAGCAAAAAATTTCAGAATTGCACCTTGCAATGCTGAGAAATTACTGTTTGTGCATTTACAAAATTCATTGATTTTTGCCATTGAAAAACATCATGTTATTCATATACCAGAAATGATTGAAGCTACTGACTGAATGAAAGGAGCTGGCATCTCACTCTCTTTGAATCTTCTTTATCATGCTAAGAGGAGCAGGAAAAAGCAAAAAATTTCAGAATTGCACCTTGCAATGCGGAGAAATTACTGTTTGTGCATTTACAATATTCATTGATTTTTGCCATTGAAAAACATCATGTTATTCATATACCAGAAATGTTTGAAGCTACTGACTGAATGAAAGGAGCTGACATCTCACTCTCTTTGAATCTTCTTTATCATGCTAAGAGGAGCAGGAAAAAGCAAAAAATTTCAGAATTGCACCTTGCAATGCGGAGAAATTACTGTTTGTGCATTTACAATATTCATTGATTTTTGCCATTGAAAAACGTCCAGAAATGATTGAAGCTACTGACTGAATGAAAGGAGCTGGCATCTCACTCTCTTTGAATCTTCTTTATCATGCTAAGAGGAGCAGGAAAAAGCAAAAAATTTCAGAATTGCACCTTGCAATGCGGAGAAATTACTGTTTGTGCATTTAAAAAATTCATTGATTTTTGCCATTGAAAAACGTCCAGAAATGATTGAAGCTACTGACAATGAAAGGAGCTGGCATCTCACTCTCTTTGAATCTTCTTTATCATGCTAAGAGCAGCAGGAAAAAGCAAAAAATTTCAGAATTGCACCTTGCAATGCTGAGAAATTACTGTTTGTGCATTTACAAAATTCATTGATTTTTGCCATTGAAAAACATCATGTTATTCATATACCAGAAATGATTGAAGCTACTGACTGAATGAAAGGAGCTGGCATCTCACTCTCTTTGAATCTTCTTTATCATGCTAAGAGGAGCAGGAAAAAGCAAAAAATTTCAGAATTGCACCTTGCAATGCGGAGAAATTACTATTTGTGCATTTACAATATTCATTGATTTTTGCCATTGAAAAACATCATGTTATTCATATACCAGAAATGTTTGAAGCTACTGACTGAATGAAAGGAGCTGACATCTCACTCTCTTTGAATCTTCTTTATCATGCTAAGAGGAGCAGGAAAAAGCAAAAAATTTCAGAATTGCACCTTGCAATGCGGAGAAATTACTGTTTGTGCATTTACAATATTCATTGATTTTTGCCATTGAAAAATGTCCAGAAATGATTGAAGCTACTGACTGAATGAAAGGAGCTGGCATCTCACTCTCTTTGAATCTTCTTTATCATGCTAAGAGGAGCAGGAAAAAGCAAAAAATTTCAGAATTGCACCTTGCAATGCGGAGAAATTACTGTTTGTGCATTTACAATATTCATTGATTTTTGCCATTGAAAAATGTCCAGAAATGATTGAAGCTACTGACTGAATGAAAGGAGCTGGCATCTCACTCTCTTTGAATCTTCTTTATCATGCTAAGAGGAGCAGGAAAAAGCAAAAAATTTCAGAATTGCACCTTGCAATGCGGAGAAATTACAGTTTGTGCATTTACAATATTCATTGATTTTTGCCATTGAAAAACGTCCAGAAATGATTGAAGCTACTGACTGAATGAAAGGAGCTGGCATCTCACTCTCTTTGAATCTTCTTTATCATGCTAAGAGTAGCAGGAAAAAGCAAAAAATTTCAGAATTGCACCTAGCAATGCGGAGAAATTGCTGTTTGTGCATTTACAATATTAATTGATTTTTGCCATTGAAAAACGTCCAGAAATGATTGAAGCTACTGACTGAATGAAAGGAGCTGGCATCTCACTCTCTTTGAATCTTCTTTATCATGCTAAGAGGAGCAGGAAAAAGCAAAAAATTTCAGAATTGCACCTTGCAATGCGGAGAAATTACTGTTTGTGCATTTACAATATTCATTGATTTTTGCCATTGAAAAACATGTTATTCATATACCAGAAATGTTTGAAGCTCCTGACTGAATGAAAGGAGCTGGCACCTCACTCTCTTTGAATCTTCTTTATCATGCTAAGAGGAGCAGGAAAAAGCAAAAAATTTCAGAATTGCACCTTGCAATGCGGAGAAATTACTGTTTGTGCATTTACAATATTCATTGATTTTTGCCATTGAAAAACGTCCAGAAATGATTGAAGCTACTGACTGAATGAGGGGAGCTGGCATCTCACTCTCTTTGAATCTTCTTTATCATGCTAAGAGGAGCAGGAAAAAGCAAAAAATTTCAGAATTGCACCTTGCAATGCGGAGAAATTACTGTTTGTGCATTTACAATATTCATTGATTTTTGCCATTGAAAAATGTCCAGAAATGATTGAAGCTACTGACTGAATGAAAGGAGCTGGCATCTCACTCTCTTTGAATCTTCTTTATCATGCTAAGAGGAGCAGGAAAAAGCAAAAAATTTCAGAATTGCGCCTTGCAATGCGGAGAAATTACTGTTTGTGCATTTACAAAATTCATTGATTTTTGCCATTGAAAAACATGATGTTATTCATATACCAGAAATGATTGAAGCTACTGACTGAAGGAAAGGAGCTGGCATCTCACTCTCTTTGAATCTTCTTTATCATGCTAAGAGGAGCAGGAAAAAGCAAAAAATTTCAGAATTGCACCTTGCAATGCGGAGAAATTACTGTTTGTGCATTTACAATATTCATTGATTTTTGCCATTGAAAAATGTCCAGAAATGATGGAAGCTACTGACTGAATGAAAGGAGCTGGCATCTCACTCTCTTTGAATCTTCTTTATCATGCTAAGAGGAGCAGGAAAAAGCAAAAAATTTCAGAATTGCACCTTGCAATGCGGAGAAATTACTGTTTGTGCATTTACAATATTCATTGATTTTTGCCATTGAAAAACGTCCAGAAATGATTGAAGCTACTGACTGAATGAAAGGAGCTGGCATCTCACTCTCTTTGAATCTTCTTTATCATGCTAAGAGGAGCAGGAAAAAGCAAAACATTTCAGAATTGCACCTTACAATGCGGAGAAATTACAGTTTGTGCATTTACAATATTCAATGATTTTTGCCATTGAAAAACGTCCAGAAATGATTGAAGCTACTGACTGAACGAAAGGAGCTGGCATCTCACTCTCTTTGAATCTTCTTTATCATGCTAAGAGGAGCAGGAAAAAGCAAAAAATTTCAGAATTGCACCTTGCAATGCGGAGAAATTACTGTTTGTGCATTTACAATATTCATTGATTTTTGCCATTGAAAAACATCATGTTATTCATATACCAGAAATGTTTGAAGCTACTGACTGAATGAAAGGAGCTGGTATCTCACTCTCTTTGAATCTTCTTCATAATGCTAAGAGGAGCAGGAAAAAGCAAAAAATTTCAGAATTGCACCTTGCAATGCGGAGAAATTACTGTTTGTGCATTTACAATATTCATTGATTTTTGCCATTGAAAAACGTCCAGAAATGATTGAAGCTACTGACAATGAAAGGAGCTGGCATCTCACTCTCTTTGAATCTTCTTTATCATGCTAAGAGGAGCAGGAAAAAGCAAAAAATTTCAGAATTGCACCTTGCAATGCTGAGAAATTACTGTTTGTGCATTTACAAAATTCATTGATTTTTGCCATTGAAAAACATCATGTTATTCATATACCAGAAATGATTGAAGCTACTGACTGAATGAAAGGAGCTGGCATCTCACTCTCTTTGAATCTTCTTTATCATGCTAAGAGGAGCAGGAAAAAGCAAAAAATTTCAGAATTGCACCTTGCAATGCGGAGTAATTACTGTTTGTGCATTTACAATATTCATTGATTTTTGCCATTGAAAAACATCATGTTATTCATATACCAGAAATGTTTGAAGCTACTGACTGAATGAAAGGAGCTGACATCTCACTCTCTTTGAATCTTCTTTATCATGCTAAGAGGAGCAGGAAAAAGCAAAAAATTTCAGAATTGCACCTTGCAATGCGGAGAAATTACTGTTTGTGCATTTACAATATTCATTGATTTTTGCCATTGAAAAACGTCCAGAAATGATTGAAGCTACTGACTGAATGAAAGGAGCTGGCATCTCACTCTCTTTGAATCTTCTTTATCATGCTAAGAGGAGCAGGAAAAAGCAAAAAATTTCAGAATTGCACCTTGCAATGCGGAGAAATTACTGTTTGTGCATTTAAAATATTCATTGATTTTTGCCATTGAAAAACGTCCAGAAATGATTGAAGCTACTGACAATGAAAGGAGCTGGCATCTCACTCTCTTTGAATCTTCTTTATCATGCTAAGAGCAGCAGGAAAAAGCAAAAAATTTCAGAATTGCACCTTGCAATGCTGAGAAATTACTGTTTGTGCATTTACAAAATTCATTGATTTTTGCCATTGAAAAACATCATGTTATTCATATACCAGAAATGATTGAAGCTACTGACTGAATGAAAGGAGCTGGCATCTCACTCTCTTTGAATCTTCTTTATCATGCTAAGAGGAGCAGGAAAAAGCAAAAAATTTCAGAATTGCACCTTGCAATGCGGAGAAATTACTGTTTGTGCATTTACAATATTCATTGATTTTTGCCATTGAAAAACATCATGTTATTCATATACCAGAAATGTTTGAAGCTACTGACTGAATGAAAGGAGCTGACATCTCACTCTCTTTGAATCTTCTTTATCATGCTAAGAGGAGCAGGAAAAAGCAAAAAATTTCAGAATTGCACCTTGCAATGCGGAGAAATTACTGTTTGTGCATTTACAATATTCATTGATTTTTGCCATTGAAAAACGTCCAGAAATGATTGAAGCTACTGACTGAATGAAAGGAGCTGGCATCTCACTCTCTTTGAATCTTCTTTATCATGCTAAGAGGAGCAGGAAAAAGCAAAAAATTTCAGAATTGCACCTTGCAATGCGGAGAAATTACTGTTTGTGCATTTAAAAAATTCATTGATTTTTGCCATTGAAAAACGTCCAGAAATGATTGAAGCTACTGACAATGAAAGGAGCTGGCATCACACTCTCTTTGAATCTTCTTTATCATGCTAAGAGCAGCAGGAAAAAGCAAAAAATTTCAGAATTGCACCTTGCAATGCTGAGAAATTACTGTTTGTGCATTTACAAAATTCATTGATTTTTGCCATTGAAAAACATCATGTTATTCATATACCAGAAATGATTGAAGCTACTGACTGAATGAAAGGAGCTGGCATCTCACTCTCTTTGAATCTTCTTTATCATGCTAAGAGGAGCAGGAAAAAGCAAAAAATTTCAGAATTGCACCTTGCAATGCGGAGAAATTACTATTTGTGCATTTACAATATTCATTGATTTTTGCCATTGAAAAACATCATGTTATTCATATACCAGAAATGTTTGAAGCTACTGACTGAATGAAAGGAGCTGACATCTCACTCTCTTTGAATCTTCTTTATCATGCTAAGAGGAGCAGGAAAAAGCAAAAAATTTCAGAATTGCACCTTGCAATGCGGAGAAATTACTGTTTGTGCATTTACAATATTCATTGATTTTTGCCATTGAAAAATGTCCAGAAATGATTGAAGCTACTGACTGAATGAAAGGAGCTGGCATCTCACTCTCTTTGAATCTTCTTTATCATGCTAAGAGGAGCAGGAAAAAGCAAAAAATTTCAGAATTGCACCTTGCAATGCGGAGAAATTACTGTTTGTGCATTTACAATATTCATTGATTTTTGCCATTGAAAAATGTCCAGAAATGATTGAAGCTACTGACTGAATGAAAGGAGCTGGCATCTCACTCTCTTTGAATCTTCTTTATCATGCTAAGAGGAGCAGGAAAAAGCAAAAAATTTCAGAATTGCACCTTGCAATGCGGAGAAATTACAGTTTGTGCATTTACAATATTCATTGATTTTTGCCATTGAAAAACGTCCAGAAATGATTGAAGCTACTGACTGAATGAAAGGAGCTGGCATCTCACTCTCTTTGAATCTTCTTTATCATGCTAAGAGTAGCAGGAAAAAGCAAAAAATTTCAGAATTGCACCTAGCAATGCGGAGAAATTGCTGTTTGTGCATTTACAATATTAATTGATTTTTGCCATTGAAAAACGTCCAGAAATGATTGAAGCTACTGACTGAATGAAAGGAGCTGGCATCTCACTCTCTTTGAATCTTCTTTATCATGCTAAGAGGAGCAGGAAAAAGCAAAAAATTTCAGAATTGCACCTTGCAATGCGGAGAAATTACTGTTTGTGCATTTACAATATTCATTGATTTTTGCCATTGAAAAACATGTTATTCATATACCAGAAATGTTTGAAGCTCCTGACTGAATGAAAGGAGCTGGCACCTCACTCTCTTTGAATCTTCTTTATCATGCTAAGAGGAGCAGGAAAAAGCAAAAAATTTCAGAATTGCACCTTGCAATGCGGAGAAATTACTGTTTGTGCATTTACAATATTCATTGATTTTTGCCATTGAAAAACGTCCAGAAATGATTGAAGCTACTGACTGAATGAGGGGAGCTGGCATCTCACTCTCTTTGAATCTTCTTTATCATGCTAAGAGGAGCAGGAAAAAGCAAAAAATTTCAGAATTGCACCTTGCAATGCGGAGAAATTACTGTTTGTGCATTTACAATATTCATTGATTTTTGCCATTGAAAAATGTCCAGAAATGATTGAAGCTACTGACTGAATGAAAGGAGCTGGCATCTCACTCTCTTTGAATCTTCTTTATCATGCTAAGAGGAGCAGGAAAAAGCAAAAAATTTCAGAATTGCGCCTTGCAATGCGGAGAAATTACTGTTTGTGCATTTACAAAATTCATTGATTTTTGCCATTGAAAAACATGATGTTATTCATATACCAGAAATGATTGAAGCTACTGACTGAAGGAAAGGAGCTGGCATCTCACTCTCTTTGAATCTTCTTTATCATGCTAAGAGGAGCAGGAAAAAGCAAAAAATTTCAGAATTGCACCTTGCAATGCGGAGAAATTACTGTTTGTGCATTTACAATATTCATTGATTTTTGCCATTGAAAAATGTCCAGAAATGATGGAAGCTACTGACTGAATGAAAGGAGCTGGCATCTCACTCTCTTTGAATCTTCTTTATCATGCTAAGAGGAGCAGGAAAAAGCAAAAAATTTCAGAATTGCACCTTGCAATGCGGAGAAATTACTGTTTGTGCATTTACAATATTCATTGATTTTTGCCATTGAAAAACGTCCAGAAATGATTGAAGCTACTGACTGAATGAAAGGAGCTGGCATCTCACTCTCTTTGAATCTTCTTTATCATGCTAAGAGGAGCAGGAAAAAGCAAAACATTTCAGAATTGCACCTTACAATGCGGAGAAATTACAGTTTGTGCATTTACAATATTCATTGATTTTTGCCATTGAAAAACGTCCAGAAATGATTGAAGCTACTGACTGAATGAAAGGAGCTGGCATCTCACTCTCTTTGAATCTTCTTTATCATGCTAAGAGGAGCAGGAAAAAGCAAAAAATTTCAGAATTGCACCTTGCAATGCGGAGAAATTACTGTTTGTGCATTTACAATATTCATTGATTTTTGCCATTGAAAAACGTCCAGAAATGATTGAAGCTACTGACTGAATGAAAGCAGCTGGCATCTCACTCTCTTTGAATCTTCTTTATCATGCTAAGAGGAGCAGGAAAAAGCAAAAAATTTCAGAATTGCACCTTGCAATGCGGAGAAATTACTGTTTGTGCATTTACAATATTCATTGATTTTTGCCATTGAAAAACATGTTATTCATATACCAGAAATGTTTGAAGCTCCTGACTGAATGAAAGGAGCTGGCACCTCACTCTCTTTGAATCTTCTTTATCATGCTAAGAGGAGCAGGAAAAAGCAAAAAATTTCAGAATTGCACCTTGCAATGCGGAGAAATTACTGTTTGTGCATTTACAATATTCATTGATTTTTGCCATTGAAAAACGTCCAGAAATGATTGAAGCTACTGACTGAATGAAAGGAGCTGGCATCTCACTCTCTTTGAATCTTCTTTATCATGCTAAGAGGAGCAGGAAAAAGCAAAAAATTTCAGAATTGCACCTTGCAATGCGGAGAAATTACTGTTTGTGCATTTACAATATTCATTGATTTTTGCCATTGAAAAATGTCCAGAAATGATTGAAGCTACTGACTGAATGAAAGGAGCTGGCATGTCACTCTCTTTGAATATTCTTTATCATTCTAAGAGGAGCAGGAAAAAGCAAAAAATTTCAGAATTCCGCCTTGCAATGCGGAGAAATTACTGTTTGTGCATTTACAAAATTCATTGATTTTTGCCATTGAAAAACATCATGTTATTCATATACCAGAAATGATTGAAGCTACTGACTGAAGGAAAGGAGCTGGCATCTCACTCTCTTTGAATCTTCTTTATCATGCTAAAAGGAGCAGGAAAAAGCAAAAAATTTCAGAATTGCACCTTGCAATGCGGAGAAATTACTGTTTGTGCATTTACAATATTCATTGATTTTTGCCATTGAAAAACGTCCAGAAATGATTGAAGCTACTGACTGAATGAAAGGAGCTGGCATCTCACTCTCTTTGAATCTTCTTTATCATGCTAAGAGGAGCAGGAAAAAGTAAAAAATTTCAGAATTGCACCTTGCAATGCGGAGAAATTACTGTTTGTGCATTTACAATATTCATTGATTTTTGCGATTGAAAAACATCATGTTATTCATATACCAGAAATGATTGAAGCTACTGACTGAATGAAAGGAGCTGGCATCTCACTCTCTTTGAATCTTCTTTATCATGCTAAGAGGAGCAGGAAAAAGTAAAAAATTTCAGAATTGCACCTTGCAATGCGGAGAAATTACTGTTTGTGCATTTACAATATTCAATGATTTTTGCCATTGAAAAACGTCCAGAAATGATTGAAGCTACTGACTGAATGAAAGGAGCTGGCATCTCACTCTCTTTGAATCTTGTTTATCATGCTAAGACTAGCAGGAAAAGGCAAAAAATTTCAGAATTGCACCTTGCAATGCGGAGAAATTACTGTTTGTGCATTTACAATATTCATTGATTTTTGCCATTGAAAAACGTCCAGAAATGATTGAAGCTACTGACTGAATAAAAGGAGCTGGCATCTCACTCTCTTTGAATCTTCTTTATCATGCTAAGAGGAGCAGGAAAAAGCAAAAAATTTCAGAATTGCACCTTGCAATGCGGAGAAATTACTGTTTGTGCATTTACTATATTCATTGATTTTTGCCATTGAAAAACATCATGTTATTCATATACCAGAAATGATTGAAGCTGCTGACTGAATGAAAGGAGCTGGCATCTCACTCTCTTTGAATCTTCTTTATCATGCTAAGAGGAGCAGGAAAAAGTAAAAAATTTCAGTATTGCACCTTGCAATGCGGAGAAATTACTGTTTGTGCATTTACAATATTCATTGATTTTTGCCATTGAAAAACATCATGTTATTCATATACCAGAAATGTTTGAAGCTACTGACTGAATGAAAGGAGCTGGCATCTCACTCTCTTTGAATCTTCTTTATCATGCTAAGAGGAGCAGGAAAAAGCAAAAAATTTCAGAATTGCACCTTGCAATGCGGAGAAATTACTGTTTGTGCATTTACAATTCATTGATTTTTGCCATTGAAAAACGTCCAGAAATGATTGAAGCTACTGACTGAATGAAAGGAGCTGGCATCTCACTCTCTTTGAATCTTCTTTATCATGCTAAGAGGAGCAGGAAAAAGCAAAAAATTTCAGAATTGCACCTTGCAATGCGGAGAAATTACTGTTTGTGCATTTACAAAATTCATTGATTTTTGCCATTGAAAAACATCATGTTATTCATATACCAGAAATGATTGAAGCTACTGACTGAATGAAAGGAGCTGGCATCTCACTCTCTTTGAATCTTCTTTATCATGCTAAGAGGAGCAGGAAAAAGCAAAAAATTTCAGAATTGCACCTTGCAATGCGGAGAAATTACTGTTTGTGCATTTACAATATTCATTGATTTTTGCCATTGAAAAACGTCCAGAAATGATTGAAGCTACTGACTGAATGAAAGGAGCTGGCATCTCACTCTCTTTGAATCTTCTTTATCATGCTAAGAGGAGCAGGAAAAAGTAAAAAATTTCAGTATTGCACCTTGCAATGCGGAGAAATTACTGTTTGTGCATTTACAATATTCATTGATTTTTGCCATTGAAAAACATCATGTTATTCATATACCAGAAATGTTTGAAGCTACTGACTGAATGAAAGGAGCTGGCATCTCACTCTCTTTGAATCTTCTTTATCATGCTAAGAGGAGCAGGAAAAAGCAAAAAATTTCAGAATTGCACCTTGCAATGCGGAGAAATTACTGTTTGTGCATTTACAATTCATTGATTTTTGCCATTGAAAAACGTCCAGAAATGATTGAAGCTACTGACTGAATGAAAGGAGCTGGCATCTCACTCTCTTTGAATCTTCTTTATCATGCTAAGAGGAGCAGGAAAAAGCAAAAAATTTCAGAATTGCACCTTGCAATGCGGAGAAATTACTGTTTGTGCATTTACAAAATTCATTGATTTTTGCCATTGAAAAACATAATGTTATTCATATACCAGAAATGATTGAAGCTACTGACTGAATGAAAGGAGCTGGCATCTCACTCTCTTTGAATCTTCTTTATCATGCTAAGAGGAGCAGGAAAAAGCAAAAAATTTCAGAATTGCACCTTGCAATGCGGAGAAATTACTGTTTGTGCATTTACAATATTCATTGATTTTTGCCATTGAAAAACGTCCAGAAATGATTGAAGCTACTGACTGAATGAAAGGAGCTGGCATCTCACTCTCTTTGAATCTTCTTTATCATGCTAAGAGGAGCAGGAAAAAGCAAAAAATTTCAGAATTGCACCATGCAATGCGGAGAAATTACTGTTTGTGCATTTACAATATTCATTGATTTTTGCCATTGAAAAGCATCATGTTATTCATATACCAGAAATGTTTGAAGCTACTGACTGAATGAAAGGAGCTTGCATCTCACTCTCTTTGAATCTTCTTTATCATGCTAAGAGGAGCAGGAAAAAGCAAAAAATTTCAGAATTGCACCTTGCAATGCGGATAAATTACTGTTTGTGCATTTACAATATTCATTGATTTTTGCCATTGAAAAACATCATGTTATTCATATACCAGAAATGATTGAAGCTACTGAGTGAATGAAAGGAGCTGGCATCTCACTCTCTTTGAATCTTCTTTATCATGCTAAGAGCAGCAGGAAAAAGCAAAAAAATTCAGAATTGCACCTTGCAATGCGGAGAAATTACTGTTTGTGCATTTACAATATTCATTGATTTTTGCCATTGAAAAACATCATGTTATTCATATACCAGAAATGATTGAAGCTACTGACTGAATGAAAGTAGCTGGCATCTCACTCTCTTTGAATCGTCTTTATCATGCTAAGAGGAGCAGGAAAAAGCAAAAAATTTCAGAATTGCACCTTGCAATGCGGAGAAATTACTGTTTGTGCATTTACAATATTCATTGATTTTTGCAATTGAAAAACGTCCAGAAATGATTGAAGCTACTGACTGAATGAAAGGAGCTGGCATCTCACTCTCTTTGAATCTTCTTTATCATGCTAAGAGGAGCAGGAAAAAGCAAAAAATTTCAGAATTGCACCTTGCAATGCTGAGAAATTACTGTTTGTGCATTTACAATATTCATTGATTTTTGCCATTGAAAAACATCATGTTATTCATATACCAGAAATGTTTGAAGCTACTGACTGAATGAAAGGAGCTGGCATCTCACTCTCTTTGAATCTTCTTTATCATGCTAAGAGGAGCAGGAAAAAGCAAAAAATTTCAGAATTGCACCTTGCAATGCGGAGAAATTACTGTTTGTGCATTTACAATATTCATTGATTTTTGCCATTGAAAAACGTCCAGAAATGATTGAAGCTACTGACTGAATGAAAGGAGCTGGCATCTCACTCTCTTTGAATCTTGTTTATCATGCTAAGAAGAGCAGGAAAAAGCAAAAAATTTCAGAATTGCACCTTGCAATGCGGAGAAATTACTGTTTGTGCATTTACAATATTCATTGATTTTTGCCATTGAAAAACGTCCAGAAATGATTGAAGCTACTGACTGAATGAAAGGAGCTGGCATCTCACTCTCTTTGAATCTTCTTTATCATGCTAAGAGGAGCAGGAAAAAGTAAAAAATTTCAGAATTGCACCTTGCAATGCGGAGAAATTACTGTTTGTGCATTTATAATATTCAATGATTTTTGCCATTGAAAAACGTCCAGAAATGATTGAAGCTACTGACTGAACAAAAGGAGCTGGCATCTCACTCTCTTTGAATCTTCTTTATCATGCTAAGAGGAGCAGGAAAAAGCAAAAAATTTCAGAATTGCACCTTGCAATGCGGATAAATTACTGTTTGTGCATTTACAATATTCATTGATTTTTGCCATTGAAAAACATCATGTTATTCATATACCAGAAATGTTTGAAGCTACTGACTGAATGAAAGGAGCTGGCATCTCACTCTCTTTGAATCTTCTTTATCATGCTAAGAGGAGCAGGAAAAAGCAAAAAATTTCAGAATTGCACCTTGCAATGCGGAGAAATTACTGTTTGTGCATTTACAATATTCATTGATTTTTGCCATTGAAAAACGTCCAGAAATGATTGAAGCTACTGACTGAATGAAAGGAGCTGGCATCTCACTCTCTTTGAATCTTCTTTATCATTGTAAGAGGAGCAGGAAAAAGCAAAAAATTTCAGAATTGCACCTTGCAATGCGGAGAAATTACTGTTTGTGCATTAACAATATTCATTGATTTTTGCCATTGAAAAACGTCCAGAAATGATTGAAGCTACTGACTAAATGAAAGGAGCTGGCATCTCACTCTCTTTGAATCTTCTTTATCATGCTAAGAGGAGCAGGAAAAAGCAAAAAATTTCAGAATTGCACCTTGCAATGCGGAGAAATTACTGTTTGTGCATTTACAATATTCATTGATTTTTGCCATTGAAAAACGTCCAGAAATGATTGAAGCTACTGACTGAATGAAAGGAGCTGGCATCTCACTCTCTTTGAATCTTCTTTATCATGCTACGAGGAGCAGGAAAAAGCAAAAAATTTCAGAATTGCACCTTGCAATGCGGAGAAATTACTGTTTGTGCATTTACAATATTCATTGATTTTTGCCATTGAAAAACGTCCAGAAATGTTTGAAGCTACTGACTGAATGAAAGGAGCTGGCATCTCACTCTCTTTGAATCTTCTTTATCATGCTACGAGGAGCAGGAAAAAGCAAAAAATTTCAGAATTGCACCTTGCAATGCGGAGAAATTACTGTTTGTGCATTTACAATATTCATTGATTTTTGCCATTGAAAAACATCATGTTATTCATATACCAGAAATGATTGAAGCTACTGACTGAATGAAAGGAGCTGGCATCTCACTCTCTTTGAATCTTATTTATCATGCTAAGAGGAGCAGGAAAAAGTAAAAAATTTCAGAATTGCACCTTGCAATGCGGAGAAATTACTGTTTGTGCATTTATAATATTCAATGATTTTTGCCATTGAAAAACGTCCAGAAATGATTGAAGCTACTGACTGAACGAAAGGAGCTGGCATCTCACTCTCTTTGAATCTTCTTTATCATGCTAAGAGGAGCAGGAAAAAGCAAAAAATTTCAGAATTGCACCTTGCAATGCGGAGAAATTACTGTTTGTGCATTTACAATATTCATTGATTTTTGCCATTGAAAAACATCATGTTATTCATATACCAGAAATGTTTGAAGCTACTGACTGAATGAAAGGAGCTGGCATCTCACTCTCTTTGAATCTTCTTTATCATGCTAAGAGGAGCAGGAAAAAGCAAAAAATTTCAGAATTGCACCTTGCAATGCGGAGAAATTACTGTTTGTGCATTTACAATATTCATTGATTTTTGCCATTGAAAAACGTCCAGAAATGATTGAAGCTACTGACTGAATGAAAGGAGCTGGCATCTCACTCTCTTTGAATCTTCTTTATCATGCTAAGAGGAGCAGGAAAAAGCAAAAAATTTCAGAATTGCACCTTGCAATGCGGAGAAATTACTGTTTGTGCATTTACAATATCCATTGATTTTTGCCATTGAAAAACATCATGTTATTCATATACCAGAAATGTTTGAAGCTACTGACTGAATGAAAGGAGCTGACATCTCACTCTCTTTGAATCTTCTTTATCATGCTAAGAGGAGCAGGAAAAAGCAAAAAATTTCAGAATTGCACCTTGCAATGCGGAGAAATTACTGTTTGTGCATTTACAATATTCATTGATTTTTGCCATTGAAAAACGTCCAGAAATGATTGAAGCTACTGACTGAATGAAAGGAGCTGGCATCTCACTCTCTTTGAATCTTCTTTATCATGCTAAGAGGAGCAGGAAAAAGCAAAAAATTTCAGAATTGCACCTTGCAATGCGGAGAAATTACTGTTTGTGCATTTACAATATTCATTGATTTTTGCCATTGAAAAACATCATGTTATTCATATACCAGAAATGTTTGAAGCTACTGACTGAATGAAAGGAGCTGGCATCTCACTCTCTTTGAATCTTCTTTATCATGCTAAGAGGAGCAGGAAAAAGCAAAAAATTTCAGACTTGCACCTTGCAATGCGGAGAAATTACTGTTTGTGCATTTACAATATTCATTGATTTTTGCCATTGAAAAACATCATGTTATTCATATACCAGAAATGTTTGAAGCTACTGACTGAATGAAAGGAGCTGGCATCTCACTCTCTTTGAGTATTCTTTACCATGCTAAGAGGAGCAGGAAAAAGCAAAAAATTTCAGAATTGCACCTTGCAATGCGGAGAAATTACTGTTTGTGCATTTACAATATTCATTGATTTTTGCCATTGAAAAACGTCCAGAAATGATTGAAGCTACTGACTGAATGAAAGGAGCTGGCATCTCACTCTCTTTGAATCTTCTTTATCATGCTAAGAGGAGCAGGAAAAAGCAAAAAATTTCAGAATTGCACCTTGCAATGCGGAGAAATTACAGTTTGTGCATTTACAATATTCATTGATTTTTGCCATTGAAAAACGTCCAGAAATGATTGAAGCTACTAACTGAATGAAAGGAGCTGGCATCTCACTCTCTTTGAATCTTCTTTATCATGCTAAGAGGAGCAGGAAAAAGCAAAAAATTTCAGACTTGCACCTTGCAATGCGGAGAAATTACTGTTTGTGCATTTACAATATTCATTGATTTTTGTCATTGAAAAACATCATGTTATTCATATACCAGAAATGTTTGAAGCTACTGACTGAATGAAAGGAGCTGGCATCTCACTCTCTTTGAATCTTCTTTACCATGCTAAGAGGAGCAGGAAAAAGCAAAAAATTTCAGAATTGCACCTTGCAATGCACAGAAATTACTGTTTGTGCATTTACAATATTCATTGATTTTTGCCATTGAAAAACGTCCAGAAATGATTGAAGCTACTGACTGAATGAAAGGAGCTGGCATCTCACTCTCTTTGAATCTTCTTTATCATGCTAAGAGGAGCAGGAAAAAGCAAAAAATTTCAGAATTGCACCTTGCAATGCGGAGAAATTACTGTTTGTGCATTTACAATATTCATTGATTTTTGCCATTGAAAAACGTCCAGAAATGATTGAAGCTACTGACTGAATGAAAGGAGCTGGCATCTCACTCTCTTTGAATCTTCTTTATCATGCTAAGAGGAGCAGGAAAAAGCAAAAAATTTCAGAATTGCACCTTGCAATGCGGAGAAATTACTGTTTGTGCATTTACAATATTCATTGATTTTTGCCATTGAAAAACGTCCAGAAATGATTGAAGCTACTGACTGAATGAAAGGAGCTGGCATCTCACTCTCTTTGAATCTTCTTTATCATGCTAAGCGGAGCAGGAAAAAGCAAAAAATTTCAGAATTGCACCTTGCAATGCGGAGAAATTACTGTTTGTGCATTTACAATATTCATTGATTTTTGCCATTGAAAAACATGTTATTCATATACCAGAAATGTTTGAAGCTACTGACTGAATGAAAGGAGCTGGCACCTCACTCTCTTTGAATCTTCTTTATCATGCTAAGAGGAGCAGGAAAAAGCAAAAAATTTCAGAATTGCACCTTGCAATGCGGAGAAATTACTGTTTGTGCATTTACAATATTCATTGATTTTTGCCATTGAAAAACGTCCAGAAATGATTGAAGCTACTGACTGAATGAAAGGAGCTGGCATCTCACTCTCTTTGAATCTTCTTTATCATGCTAAGAGGAGCAGGAAAAAGCAAAAAATTTCAGAATTGCGCCTTGCAATGTGGAGATATTACTGTTTGTGCATTTACAATATTCATTGATTTTTGCCATTGAAAAACATGTTTTTCATATACCAGAAATGTTTGAAGCTACTGACTGAATGAAAGGAGCTGGCATCTCACTCTCTTTGAATCTTCTTTATCATGCTAGGATTAGCAGGAAAAAGCAAAAAATTTCAGAATTGCACCTTGCAATGTGGAGATATTACTGTTTGTGCATTTACAATATTCATTGACTTTTGCCATTGAAAAACATGTTTTTCATATACCAGAAATGTTTGAAGCTACTGACTGAATGAAAGGAGCTGGCATCTCACTCTCTTTGAATCTTCTTTATCATGCTAGGATTAGCAGGAAAAAGCAAAAAATTTCAGAATTGCACCTTGCAATGTGGAGATATTACTGTTTGTGCATTTACAATATTCATTGATTTTTGCCATTGAAAAACATGTTTTTCATATACCAGAAATTTTGAAGCTACTGACTGAATGAAAGGAGCTGGCATCTCACTCTCTTTGAATCTTCTTTATCATGCTAGGATTAACAGGAAAAAGCAAAAAATTTCAGAATTGCACCTTGCAATGTGGAGATATTACTGTTTGTGCATTTACAATATTCATTGATTTTTGCCATTGAAAAACGTCCAGAAATGTTTGAAGCTACTGACTGAATGAAAGGAGCTGGCATCTCACTCTCTTTGAATCTTCTTTATCATGCTAGGATTAGCAGGAAAAAGCAAAAAATTTCAGAATTGCACCTTGCAATGTGGAGATATTACTGTTTGTGCATTTACAATATTCATTGATTTTTGCCATTGAAAAACATGTTTTTCATATACCAGAAATGTTTGAAGCTACTGACTGAATGAAAGGAGCTGGCATCTCACTCTCTTTGAATCTTCTTTATCATGCTAGGATTAACAGGAAAAAGCAAAAAATTTCAGAATTGCACCTTGCAATGTGGAGATATTACTGTTTGTGCATTTACAATATTCATTGATTTTTGCCATTGAAAAACATGTTTTTCATATACCAGAAATGTTTGAAGCTACTGACTGAATGAAAGGAGCTGGCATCTCACTCTCTTTGAATCTTCTTTATCATGCTAGGATTAACAGGAAAAAGCAAAAAATTTCAGAATTGCACCTTGCAATGTGGAGATATTACTGTTTGTGCATTTACAATATTCATTGATTTTTGCCATTGAAAAACATGTTTTTCATATACCAGAAATGTTTGAAGCTACTGACTGAATGAAAGGAGCTGGCATCTCACTCTCTTTGAATCTTCTTTATCATGCTAGGATTAACAGGAAAAAGCAAAAAATTTCAGAATTGCACCTTGCAATGTGGAGATATTACTGTTTGTGCATTTACAATATTCATTGATTTTTGCCATTGAAAAACGTCCAGAAATGTTTGAAGCTACTGACTGAATGAAAGGAGCTGGCATCTCACTCTCTTTGAATCTTCTTTATCATGCTAGGATTAGCAGGAAAAAGCAAAAATTTTCAGAATTGCACCTTGCAATGTGGAGATATTACTGTTTGTGCATTTACAATATTCATTGATTTTTGCCATTGAAAAACATGTTTTTCATATACCAGAAATGTTTGAAGCTACTGACTGAATGAAAGGAGCTGGCATCTCACTCTCTTTGAATCTTCTTTATCATGCTAGGATTAGCAGGAAAAAGCAAAAAATTTCAGAATTGCACCTTGCAATGTGGAGATATTACTGTTTGTGCATTTACAATATTCATTGATTTTTGCCATTGAAAAACATGTTTTTCATATACCAGAAATGTTTGAAGCTACTGACTGAATGAAAGGAGCTGGCATCTCACTCTCTTTGAATCTTCTTTATCATGCTAGGATTAACAGGAAAAAGCAAAAAATTTCAGAATTGCACCTTGCAATGTGGAGATATTACTGTTTGTGCATTTACAATATTCATTGATTTTTGCCATTGAAAAACATGTTTTTCATATACCAGAAATGTTTGAAGCTACTGACTGAATGAAAGGAGCTGGCATCTCACTCTCTTTGAATCTTCTTTATCATGCTAGGATTAGCAGGAAAAAGCAAAAAATTTCAGAATTGCACCTTGCAATGTGGAGATATTACTGTTTGTGCATTTACAATATTCATTGATTTTTGCCATTGAAAAACATGTTTTTCATATACCAGAAATGTTTGAAGCTACTGACTGAATGAAAGGAGCTGGCATCTCACTCTCTTTGAATCTTCTTTATCATGCTAGGATTAACAGGAAAAAGCAAAAAATTTCAGAATTGCACCTTGCAATGTGGAGATATTACTGTTTGTGCATTTACAATATTCATTGATTTTTGCCATTGAAAAACGTCCAGAAATGTTTGAAGCTACTGACTGAATGAAAGGAGCTGGCATCTCACTCTCTTTGAATCTTCTTTATCATGCTAGGATTAGCAGGAAAAAGCAAAAAATTTCAGAATTGCACCTTGCAATGTTGAGATATTACTGTTTGTGCATTTACAATATTCATTGATTTTTGCCATTGAAAAACATGTTTTTCATATACCAGAAATGTTTGAAGCTACTGACTGAATGAAAGGAGCTGGCATCTCACTCTCTTTGAATCTTCTTTATCATGCTAGGATTAACAGGAAAAAGCAAAAAATTTCAGAATTGCACCTTGCAATGTGGAGATATTACTGTTTGTGCATTTACAATATTCATTGATTTTTGCCATTGAAAAACGTCCAGAAATGTTTGAAGCTACTGACTGAATGAAAGGAGCTGGCATCTCACTCTCTTTGAATCTTCTTTATCATGCTAGGATTAGCAGGAAAAAGCAAAAAATTTCAGAATTGCACCTTGCAATGTGGAGATATTACTGTTTGTGCATTTACAATATTCATTGATTTTTGCCATTGAAAAACATGTTTTTCATATACCAGAAATGTTTGAAGCTACTGACTGAATGAAAGGAGCTGGCATCTCACTCTCTTTGAATCTTCTTTATCATGCTAGGATTAGCAGGAAAAGGCAAAAAATTTCAGAATTGCACCTTGCAATGTGGAGATATTACTGTTTGTGCATTTACAATATTCATTGATTTTTGCCATTGAAAAACATGTTTTTCATATACCAGAAATGTTTGAAGCTACTGACTGAATGAAAGGAGCTGGCATCTCACTCTCTTTGAATCTTCTTTATCATGCTAGGATTAGCAGGAAAAAGCAAAAAATTTCAGAATTGCACCTTGCAATGTGGAGATATTACTGTTTGTGCATTTACAATATTCATTGATTTTTGCCATTGAAAAACATGTTTTTCATATACCAGAAATGTTTGAAGCTACTGACTGAATGAAAGGAGCTGGCATCTCACTCTCTTTGAATCTTCTTTATCATGCTAAGAGGAGCAGGAAAAAGCAAAAAATTTCAGAATTGCACCTTGCAATGCGGAGAAATTTCAGTTTGTGCATTTACAATATTCATTGATTTTTGCCATTGAAAAACGTCCAGAAATGATTGAAGCTACTGACTGAATGAAAGGAGCTGGCATCTCACTCTCTTTGAATCTTCTTTATCATGCTAAGAGGAGCAGGAAAAAGCAAAAAATTTCAGAATTGCACCTTGCAATGCGGAGAAATTACTGTTTGTGCATTTACAGTATTCATTGATTTTTGCCATTGAAAAACGTCCAGAAATGATTGAAGCTACTGACTGAATGAAAGGAGCTGGCATCTCACTCTCTTTGAATCTTCTTTATCATGCTAAGAGGAGCAGGAAAAAGCAAAAAATTTCAGAATTGCACCTTGCAATGCGGAGAAATTACTGTTTGTGCATTTACAATATTCATTGATTTTTGCCATTGAAAAACATGTTATTCATATACCAGAAATGTTTGAAGCTACTGACTGAATGAAAGGAGCTGGCATCTCACTCTCTTTGAATCTTCTTTATCATGCTAAGAGGAGCAGGAAAAAGCAAAAAATTTCAGAATTGCACCTTGCAATGCGGAGAAATTTCAGTTTGTGCATTTACAATATTCATTGATTTTTGCCATTGAAAAACGTCCAGAAATGATTGAAGCTACTGACTGAATGAAAGGAGCTGGCATCTCACTCTCTTTGAATCTTCTTTATCATGCTAAGAGGAGCAGGAAAAAGCAAAAAATTTCAGAATTGCACCTTGCAATGCGGAGAAATTACTGTTTGTGCATTTACAATATTCATTGATTTTTGCCATTGAAAAACGTCCAGAAATGATTGAAGCTACTGACTGAATGAAAGGAGCTGGCATCTCACTCTCTTTGAATCTTCTTTATCATGCTAAGAGGAGCAGGAAAAAGCAAAAAATTTCAGAATTGCACCTTGCAATGCGGAGAAATTACTGTTTGTGCATTTACAATATTCATTGATTTTTGCCATTGAAAAACATGTTATTCATATACCAGAAATGTTTGAAGCTACTGACTGAATGAAAGGAGCTGGCACCTCACTCTCTTTGAATCTTCTTTATCATGCTAAGAGGAGCAGGAAAAAGCAAAAAATTTCAGAATTGCACCTTGCAATACGGAGAAATTACTGTTTGTGCATTTACAATATTCATTGATTTTTGCCATTGAAAAACGTCCAGAAATGATTGAAGCTACTGACTGAATGAAAGGAGCTGGCATCTCACTCTCTTTGAATCTTCTTTATCATGCTAAGAGGAGCAGGAAAAAGCAAAAAATTTCAGAATTGCACCTTGCAATGCGGAGAAATTTCAGTTTGTGCATTTACAATATTCATTGATTTTTGCCATTGAAAAACGTCCAGAAATGATTGAAGCTACTGACTGAATGAAAGGAGCTGGCATCTCACTCTCTTTGAATCTTCTTTATCATGCTAAGAGGAGCAGGAAAAAGCAAAAAATTTCAGAATTGCACCTTGCAATGCGGAGAAATTACTGTTTGTGCATTTACAATATTCATTGATTTTTGCCATTGAAAAACATGTTATTCATATACCAGAAATGTTTGAAGCTACTGACTGAATGAAAGGAGCTGGCACCTCACTCTCTTTGAATCTTCTTTATCATGCTAAGAGGAGCAGGAAAAAGCAAAAAATTTCAGAATTGCACCTTGCAATACGGAGAAATTACTGTTTGTGCATTTACAATATTCATTGATTTTTGCCATTGAAAAACGTCCAGAAATGATTGAAGCTACTGACTGAATGAAAGGAGCTGGCATCTCACTCTCTTTGAATCTTCTTTATCATGCTAAGAGGAGCAGGAAAAAGCAAAAAATTTCAGAATTGCGCCTTGCAATGTGGAGATATTACTGTTTGTGCATTTACAATATTCATTGATTTTTGCCATTGAAAAACATGTTTTTCATATACCAGAAATGTTTGAAGCTACTGACTGAATGAAAGGAGCTGGCATCTCACTCTCTTTGAATCTTCTTTATCATGCTAGGATTAGCAGGAAAAAGCAAAAAATTTCAGAATTTCACCTTGCAATGTGGAGATATTACTGTTTGTGCATTTACAATATTCATTGACTTTTGCCATTGAAAAACATGTTTTTCATATACCAGAAATGTTTGAAGCTACTGACTGAATGAAAGGAGCTGGCATCTCACTCTCTTTGAATCTTCTTTATCATGCTAGGATTAGCAGGAAAAAGCAAAAAAATTTCAGAATTGCACCTTGCAATGTGGAGATATTACTGTTTGTGCATTTACAATATTCATTGATTTTTGCCATTGAAAAACATGTTTTTCATATACCAGAAATGTTTGAAGCTACTGACTGAATGAAAGGAGCTGGCATCTCACTCTCTTTGAATCTTCTTTATCATGCTAGGATTAACAGGAAAAAGCAAAAAATTTCAGAATTGCACCTTGCAATGTGGAGATATTACTGTTTGTGCATTTACAATATTCATTGATTTTTGCCATTGAAAAACGTCCAGAAATGTTTGAAGCTACTGACTGAATGAAAGGAGCTGGCATCTCACTCTCTTTGAATCTTCTTTATCATGCTAGGATTAGCAGGAAAAAGCAAAAAATTTCAGAATTGCACCTTGCAATGTGGAGATATTACTGTTTGTGCATTTACAATATTCATTGATTTTTGCCATTGAAAAACATGTTTTTCATATACCAGAAATGTTTGAAGCTACTGACTGAATGAAAGGAGCTGGCATCTCACTCTCTTTGAATCTTCTTTATCATGCTAGGATTAACAGGAAAAAGCAAAAAATTTCAGAATTGCACCTTGCAATGTGGAGATATTACTGTTTGTGCATTTACAATATTCATTGATTTTTGCCATTGAAAAACATGTTTTTCATATACCAGAAATGTTTGAAGCTACTGACTGAATGAAAGGAGCTGGCATCTCACTCTCTTTGAATCTTCTTTATCATGCTAGGATTAACAGGAAAAAGCAAAAAATTTCAGAATTGCACCTTGCAATGTGGAGATATTACTGTTTGTGCATTTACAATATTCATTGATTTTTGCCATTGAAAAACGTCCAGAAATGTTTGAAGCTACTGACTGAATGAAAGGAGCTGGCATCTCACTCTCTTTGAATCTTCTTTATCATGCTAAGAGGAGCAGGAAAAAGCAAAAAATTTCAGAATTGCACCTTGCAATGCGGAGAAATTACTGTTTGTGCATTTACAATATTCATTGATTTTTGCCATTGAAAAACATCATGTTATTCATATACCAGAAATGTTTGAAGCTACTGACTGAATGAAAGGAGCTGGCATCTCACTCTCTTTGAATCTTCTTTATCATGCTAAGAGGAGCAGGAAAAAGCAAAAAATTTCAGACTTGCACCTTGCAATGCGGAGAAATTACTGTTTGTGCATTTACAATATTCATTGATTTTTGCCATTGAAAAACATCATGTTATTCATATACCAGAAATGTTTGAAGCTACTGACTGAATGAAAGGAGCTGGCATCTCACTCTCTTTGAGTATTCTTTACCATGCTAAGAGGAGCAGGAAAAAGCAAAAAATTTCAGAATTGCACCTTGCAATGTGGAGATATTACTGTTTGTGCATTTACAATATTCATTGATTTTTGCCATTGAAAAACATCATGTTATTCATATACCAGAAATGATTGAAGCTACTGACTGAATGAAAGGAGCTGGCATCTCACTCTCTTTGAATCTTCTTTATCATGCTAAGAGGAGCAGGAAAAAGCAAAAAATTTCAGAATTGCACCTTGCAATGCGGAGAAATTACAGTTTGTGCATTTACAATATTCATTGATTTTTGCCATTGAAAAACGTCCAGAAATGATTGAAGCTACTAACTGAATGAAAGGAGCTGGCATCTCACTCTCTTTGAATCTTCTTTATCATGCTAAGAGGAGCAGGAAAAAGCAAAAAATTTCAGACTTGCACCTTGCAATGCGGAGAAATTACTGTTTGTGCATTTACAATATTCATTGATTTTTGTCATTGAAAAACATCATGTTATTCATATACCAGAAATGTTTGAAGCTACTGACTGAATGAAAGGAGCTGGCATCTCACTCTCTTTGAATCTTCTTTACCATGCTAAGAGGAGCAGGAAAAAGCAAAAAATTTCAGAATTGCACCTTGCAATGCACAGAAATTACTGTTTGTGCATTTACAATATTCATTGATTTTTGCCATTGAAAAACGTCCAGAAATGATTGAAGCTACTGACTGAATGAAAGGAGCTGGCATCTCACTCTCTTTGAATCTTCTTTATCATGCTAAGAGGAGCAGGAAAAAGCAAAAAATTTCAGAATTGCACCTTGCAATGCGGAGAAATTTCAGTTTGTGCATTTACAATATTCATTGATTTTTGCCATTGAAAAACGTCCAGAAATGATTGAAGCTACTGACTGAATGAAAGGAGCTGGCATCTCACTCTCTTTGAATCTTCTTTATCATGCTAAGAGGAGCAGGAAAAAGCAAAAAATTTCAGAATTGCACCTTGCAATGCGGAGAAATTACTGTTTGTGCATTTACAATATTCATTGATTTTTGCCATTGAAAAACGTCCAGAAATGATTGAAGCTACTGACTGAATGAAAGGAGCTGGCATCTCACTCTCTTTGAATCTTCTTTATCATGCTAAGAGGAGCAGGAAAAAGCAAAAAATTTCAGAATTGCACCTTGCAATGCGGAGAAATTACTGTTTGTGCATTTACAATATTCATTGATTTTTGCCATTGAAAAACATGTTATTCATATACCAGAAATGTTTGAAGCTACTGACTGAATGAAAGGAGCTGGCACCTCACTCTCTTTGAATCTTCTTTATCATGCTAAGAGGAGCAGGAAAAAGCAAAAAATTTCAGAATTGCACCTTGCAATACGGAGAAATTACTGTTTGTGCATTTACAATATTCATTGATTTTTGCCATTGAAAAACGTCCAGAAATGATTGAAGCTACTGACTGAATGAAAGGAGCTGGCATCTCACTCTCTTTGAATCTTCTTTATCATGCTAAGAGGAGCAGGAAAAAGCAAAAAATTTCAGAATTGCGCCTTGCAATGTGGAGATATTACTGTTTGTGCATTTACAATATTCATTGATTTTTGCCATTGAAAAACATGTTTTTCATATACCAGAAATGTTTGAAGCTACTGACTGAATGAAAGGAGCTGGCATCTCACTCTCTTTGAATCTTCTTTATCATGCTAGGATTAGCAGGAAAAAGCAAAAAATTTCAGAATTTCACCTTGCAATGTGGAGATATTACTGTTTGTGCATTTACAATATTCATTGACTTTTGCCATTGAAAAACATGTTTTTCATATACCAGAAATGTTTGAAGCTACTGACTGAATGAAAGGAGCTGGCATCTCACTCTCTTTGAATCTTCTTTATCATGCTAGGATTAGCAGGAAAAAGCAAAAAAATTTCAGAATTGCACCTTGCAATGTGGAGATATTACTGTTTGTGCATTTACAATATTCATTGATTTTTGCCATTGAAAAACATGTTTTTCATATACCAGAAATGTTTGAAGCTACTGACTGAATGAAAGGAGCTGGCATCTCACTCTCTTTGAATCTTCTTTATCATGCTAGGATTAACAGGAAAAAGCAAAAAATTTCAGAATTGCACCTTGCAATGTGGAGATATTACTGTTTGTGCATTTACAATATTCATTGATTTTTGCCATTGAAAAACGTCCAGAAATGTTTGAAGCTACTGACTGAATGAAAGGAGCTGGCATCTCACTCTCTTTGAATCTTCTTTATCATGCTAGGATTAGCAGGAAAAAGCAAAAAATTTCAGAATTGCACCTTGCAATGTGGAGATATTACTGTTTGTGCATTTACAATATTCATTGATTTTTGCCATTGAAAAACATGTTTTTCATATACCAGAAATGTTTGAAGCTACTGACTGAATGAAAGGAGCTGGCATCTCACTCTCTTTGAATCTTCTTTATCATGCTAGGATTAACAGGAAAAAGCAAAAAATTTCAGAATTGCACCTTGCAATGTGGAGATATTACTGTTTGTGCATTTACAATATTCATTGATTTTTGCCATTGAAAAACATGTTTTTCATATACCAGAAATGTTTGAAGCTACTGACTGAATGAAAGGAGCTGGCATCTCACTCTCTTTGAATCTTCTTTATCATGCTAGGATTAACAGGAAAAAGCAAAAAATTTCAGAATTGCACCTTGCAATGTGGAGATATTACTGTTTGTGCATTTACAATATTCATTGATTTTTGCCATTGAAAAACGTCCAGAAATGTTTGAAGCTACTGACTGAATGAAAGGAGCTGGCATCTCACTCTCTTTGAATCTTCTTTATCATGCTAAGAGGAGCAGGAAAAAGCAAAAAATTTCAGAATTGCACCTTGCAATGCGGAGAAATTACTGTTTGTGCATTTACAATATTCATTGATTTTTGCCATTGAAAAACATCATGTTATTCATATATCAGAAATGTTTGAAGCTACTGACTGAATGAAAGGAGCTGGCATCTCACTCTCTTTGAATCTTCTTTATCATGCTAAGAGGAGCAGGAAAAAGCAAAAAATTTCAGACTTGCACCTTGCAATGCGGAGAAATTACTGTTTGTGCATTTACAATATTCATTGATTTTTGCCATTGAAAAACATCATGTTATTCATATACCAGAAATGTTTGAAGCTACTGACTGAATGAAAGGAGCTGGCATCTCACTCTCTTTGAGTATTCTTTACCATGCTAAGAGGAGCAGGAAAAAGCAAAAAATTTCAGAATTGCACCTTGCAATGCGGAGAAATTACTGTTTGTGCATTTACAATATTCATTGATTTTTGCCATTGAAAAACGTCCAGAAATGATTGAAGCTACTGACTGAATGAAAGGAGCTGGCATCTCACTCTCTTTGAATCTTCTTTATCATGCTAAGAGGAGCAGGAAAAAGCAAAAAATTTCAGAATTGCACCTTGCAATGCGGAGAAATTACAGTTTGTGCATTTACAATATTCATTGATTTTTGCCATTGAAAAACGTCCAGAAATGATTGAAGCTACTAACTGAATGAAAGGAGCTGGCATCTCACTCTCTTTGAATCTTCTTTATCATGCTAAGAGGAGCAGGAAAAAGCAAAAAATTTCAGACTTGCACCTTGCAATGCGGAGAAATTACTGTTTGTGCATTTACAATATTCATTGATTTTTGTCATTGAAAAACATCATGTTATTCATATACCAGAAATGTTTGAAGCTACTGACTGAATGAAAGGAGCTGGCATCTCACTCTCTTTGAATCTTCTTTACCATGCTAAGAGGAGCAGGAAAAAGCAAAAAATTTCAGAATTGCACCTTGCAATGCACAGAAATTACTGTTTGTGCATTTACAATATTCATTGATTTTTGCCATTGAAAAACGTCCAGAAATGATTGAAGCTACTGACTGAATGAAAGGAGCTGGCATCTCACTCTCTTTGAATCTTCTTTATCATGCTAAGAGGAGCAGGAAAAAGCAAAAAATTTCAGAATTGCACCTTGCAATGCGGAGAAATTTCAGTTTGTGCATTTACAATATTCATTGATTTTTGCCATTGAAAAACGTCCAGAAATGATTGAAGCTACTGACTGAATGAAAGGAGCTGGCATCTCACTCTCTTTGAATCTTCTTTATCATGCTAAGAGGAGCAGGAAAAAGCAAAAAATTTCAGAATTGCACCTTGCAATGCGGAGAAATTACTGTTTGTGCATTTACAATATTCATTGATTTTTGCCATTGAAAAACGTCCAGAAATGATTGAAGCTACTGACTGAATGAAAGGAGCTGGCATCTCACTCTCTTTGAATCTTCTTTATCATGCTAAGAGGAGCAGGAAAAAGCAAAAAATTTCAGAATTGCACCTTGCAATGCGGAGAAATTACTGTTTGTGCATTTACAATATTCATTGATTTTTGCCATTGAAAAACATGTTATTCATATACCAGAAATGTTTGAAGCTACTGACTGAATGAAAGGAGCTGGCACCTCACTCTCTTTGAATCTTCTTTATCATGCTAAGAGGAGCAGGAAAAAGCAAAAAATTTCAGAATTGCACCTTGCAATACGGAGAAATTACTGTTTGTGCATTTACAATATTCATTGATTTTTGCCATTGAAAAACGTCCAGAAATGATTGAAGCTACTGACTGAATGAAAGGAGCTGGCATCTCACTCTCTTTGAATCTTCTTTATCATGCTAAGAGGAGCAGGAAAAAGCAAAAAATTTCAGAATTGCGCCTTGCAATGTGGAGATATTACTGTTTGTGCATTTACAATATTCATTGATTTTTGCCATTGAAAAACATGTTTTTCATATACCAGAAATGTTTGAAGCTACTGACTGAATGAAAGGAGCTGGCATCTCACTCTCTTTGAATCTTCTTTATCATGCTAGGATTAGCAGGAAAAAGCAAAAAATTTCAGAATTTCACCTTGCAATGTGGAGATATTACTGTTTGTGCATTTACAATATTCATTGACTTTTGCCATTGAAAAACATGTTTTTCATATACCAGAAATGTTTGAAGCTACTGACTGAATGAAAGGAGCTGGCATCTCACTCTCTTTGAATCTTCTTTATCATGCTAGGATTAGCAGGAAAAAGCAAAAAAATTTCAGAATTGCACCTTGCAATGTGGAGATATTACTGTTTGTGCATTTACAATATTCATTGATTTTTGCCATTGAAAAACATGTTTTTCATATACCAGAAATGTTTGAAGCTACTGACTGAATGAAAGGAGCTGGCATCTCACTCTCTTTGAATCTTCTTTATCATGCTAGGATTAACAGGAAAAAGCAAAAAATTTCAGAATTGCACCTTGCAATGTGGAGATATTACTGTTTGTGCATTTACAATATTCATTGATTTTTGCCATTGAAAAACGTCCAGAAATGTTTGAAGCTACTGACTGAATGAAAGGAGCTGGCATCTCACTCTCTTTGAATCTTCTTTATCATGCTAGGATTAGCAGGAAAAAGCAAAAAATTTCAGAATTGCACCTTGCAATGTGGAGATATTACTGTTTGTGCATTTACAATATTCATTGATTTTTGCCATTGAAAAACATGTTTTTCATATACCAGAAATGTTTGAAGCTACTGACTGAATGAAAGGAGCTGGCATCTCACTCTCTTTGAATCTTCTTTATCATGCTAGGATTAACAGGAAAAAGCAAAAAATTTCAGAATTGCACCTTGCAATGTGGAGATATTACTGTTTGTGCATTTACAATATTCATTGATTTTTGCCATTGAAAAACATGTTTTTCATATACCAGAAATGTTTGAAGCTACTGACTGAATGAAAGGAGCTGGCATCTCACTCTCTTTGAATCTTCTTTATCATGCTAGGATTAACAGGAAAAAGCAAAAAATTTCAGAATTGCACCTTGCAATGTGGAGATATTACTGTTTGTGCATTTACAATATTCATTGATTTTTGCCATTGAAAAACGTCCAGAAATGTTTGAAGCTACTGACTGAATGAAAGGAGCTGGCATCTCACTCTCTTTGAATCTTCTTTATCATGCTAAGAGGAGCAGGAAAAAGCAAAAAATTTCAGAATTGCACCTTGCAATGCGGAGAAATTACTGTTTGTGCATTTACAATATTCATTGATTTTTGCCATTGAAAAACATCATGTTATTCATATACCAGAAATGTTTGAAGCTACTGACTGAATGAAAGGAGCTGGCATCTCACTCTCTTTGAATCTTCTTTATCATGCTAAGAGGAGCAGGAAAAAGCAAAAAATTTCAGACTTGCACCTTGCAATGCGGAGAAATTACTGTTTGTGCATTTACAATATTCATTGATTTTTGCCATTGAAAAACATCATGTTATTCATATACCAGAAATGTTTGAAGCTACTGACTGAATGAAAGGAGCTGGCATCTCACTCTCTTTGAGTATTCTTTAACATGCTAAGAGGAGCAGGAAAAAGCAAAAAATTTCAGAATTGCACCTTGCAATGCGGAGAAATTACTGTTTGTGCATTTACAATATTCATTGATTTTTGCCATTGAAAAACGTCCAGAAATGATTGAAGCTACTGACTGAATGAAAGGAGCTGGCATCTCACTCTCTTTGAATCTTCTTTATCATGCTAAGAGGAGCAGGAAAAAGCAAAAAATTTCAGAATTGCACCTTGCAATGCGGAGAAATTACAGTTTGTGCATTTACAATATTCATTGATTTTTGCCATTGAAAAACGTCCAGAAATGATTGAAGCTACTAACTGAATGAAAGGAGCTGGCATCTCACTCTCTTTGAATCTTCTTTATCATGCTAAGAGGAGCAGGAAAAAGCAAAAAATTTCAGACTTGCACCTTGCAATGCGGAGAAATTACTGTTTGTGCATTTACAATATTCATTGATTTTTGTCATTGAAAAACATCATGTTATTCATATACCAGAAATGTTTGAAGCTACTGACTGAATGAAAGGAGCTGGCATCTCACTCTCTTTGAATCTTCTTTACCATGCTAAGAGGAGCAGGAAAAAGCAAAAAATTTCAGAATTGCACCTTGCAATGCACAGAAATTACTGTTTGTGCATTTACAATATTCATTGATTTTTGCCATTGAAAAACGTCCAGAAATGATTGAAGCTACTGACTGAATGAAAGGAGCTGGCATCTCACTCTCTTTGAATCTTCTTTATCATGCTAAGAGGAGCAGGAAAAAGCAAAAAATTTCAGAATTGCACCTTGCAATGCGGAGAAATTTCAGTTTGTGCATTTACAATATTCATTGATTTTTGCCATTGAAAAACGTCCAGAAATGATTGAAGCTACTGACTGAATGAAAGGAGCTGGCATCTCACTCTCTTTGAATCTTCTTTATCATGCTAAGAGGAGCAGGAAAAAGCAAAAAATTTCAGAATTGCACCTTGCAATGCGGAGAAATTACTGTTTGTGCATTTACAATATTCATTGATTTTTGCCATTGAAAAACGTCCAGAAATGATTGAAGCTACTGACTGAATGAAAGGAGCTGGCATCTCACTCTCTTTGAATCTTCTTTATCATGCTAAGAGGAGCAGGAAAAAGCAAAAAATTTCAGAATTGCACCTTGCAATGCGGAGAAATTACTGTTTGTGCATTTACAATATTCATTGATTTTTGCCATTGAAAAACATGTTATTCATATACCAGAAATGTTTGAAGCTACTGACTGAATGAAAGGAGCTGGCACCTCACTCTCTTTGAATCTTCTTTATCATGCTAAGAGGAGCAGGAAAAAGCAAAAAATTTCAGAATTGCACCTTGCAATACGGAGAAATTACTGTTTGTGCATTTACAATATTCATTGATTTTTGCCATTGAAAAACGTCCAGAAATGATTGAAGCTACTGACTGAATGAAAGGAGCTGGCATCTCACTCTCTTTGAATCTTCTTTATCATGCTAAGAGGAGCAGGAAAAAGCAAAAAATTTCAGAATTGCGCCTTGCAATGTGGAGATATTACTGTTTGTGCATTTACAATATTCATTGATTTTTGCCATTGAAAAACATGTTTTTCATATACCAGAAATGTTTGAAGCTACTGACTGAATGAAAGGAGCTGGCATCTCACTCTCTTTGAATCTTCTTTATCATGCTAGGATTAGCAGGAAAAAGCAAAAAATTTCAGAATTTCACCTTGCAATGTGGAGATATTACTGTTTGTGCATTTACAATATTCATTGACTTTTGCCATTGAAAAACATGTTTTTCATATACCAGAAATGTTTGAAGCTACTGACTGAATGAAAGGAGCTGGCATCTCACTCTCTTTGAATCTTCTTTATCATGCTAGGATTAGCAGGAAAAAGCAAAAAAATTTCAGAATTGCACCTTGCAATGTGGAGATATTACTGTTTGTGCATTTACAATATTCATTGATTTTTGCCATTGAAAAACATGTTTTTCATATACCAGAAATGTTTGAAGCTACTGACTGAATGAAAGGAGCTGGCATCTCACTCTCTTTGAATCTTCTTTATCATGCTAGGATTAACAGGAAAAAGCAAAAAATTTCAGAATTGCACCTTGCAATGTGGAGATATTACTGTTTGTGCATTTACAATATTCATTGATTTTTGCCATTGAAAAACGTCCAGAAATGTTTGAAGCTACTGACTGAATGAAAGGAGCTGGCATCTCACTCTCTTTGAATCTTCTTTATCATGCTAGGATTAGCAGGAAAAAGCAAAAAATTTCAGAATTGCACCTTGCAATGTGGAGATATTACTGTTTGTGCATTTACAATATTCATTGATTTTTGCCATTGAAAAACATGTTTTTCATATACCAGAAATGTTTGAAGCTACTGACTGAATGAAAGGAGCTGGCATCTCACTCTCTTTGAATCTTCTTTATCATGCTAGGATTAACAGGAAAAAGCAAAAAATTTCAGAATTGCACCTTGCAATGTGGAGATATTACTGTTTGTGCATTTACAATATTCATTGATTTTTGCCATTGAAAAACATGTTTTTCATATACCAGAAATGTTTGAAGCTACTGACTGAATGAAAGGAGCTGGCATCTCACTCTCTTTGAATCTTCTTTATCATGCTAGGATTAACAGGAAAAAGCAAAAAATTTCAGAATTGCACCTTGCAATGTGGAGATATTACTGTTTGTGCATTTACAATATTCATTGATTTTTGCCATTGAAAAATGTCCAGAAATGTTTGAAGCTACTGACTGAATGAAAGGAGCTGGCATCTCACTCTCTTTGAATCTTCTTTATCATGCTAAGAGGAGCAGGAAAAAGCAAAAAATTTCAGAATTGCACCTTGCAATGCGGAGAAATTACTGTTTGTGCATTTACAATATTCATTGATTTTTGCCATTGAAAAACATCATGTTATTCATATACCAGAAATGTTTGAAGCTACTGACTGAATGAAAGGAGCTGGCATCTCACTCTCTTTGAATCTTCTTTATCATGCTAAGAGGAGCAGGAAAAAGCAAAAAATTTCAGAATTGCACCTTGCAATGCGGAGAAATTACAGTTTGTGCATTTACAATATTCATTGATTTTTGCCATTGAAAAACGTCCAGAAATGATTGAAGCTACTAACTGAATGAAAGGAGCTGGCATCTCACTCTCTTTGAATCTTCTTTATCATGCTAAGAGGAGCAGGAAAAAGCAAAAAATTTCAGACTTGCACCTTGCAATGCGGAGAAATTACTGTTTGTGCATTTACAATATTCATTGATTTTTGTCATTGAAAAACATCATGTTATTCATATACCAGAAATGTTTGAAGCTACTGACTGAATGAAAGGAGCTGGCATCTCACTCTCTTTGAATCTTCTTTACCATGCTAAGAGGAGCAGGAAAAAGCAAAAAATTTCAGAATTGCACCTTGCAATGCACAGAAATTACTGTTTGTGCATTTACAATATTCATTGATTTTTGCCATTGAAAAACGTCCAGAAATGATTGAAGCTACTGACTGAATGAAAGGAGCTGGCATCTCACTCTCTTTGAATCTTCTTTATCATGCTAAGAGGAGCAGGAAAAAGCAAAAAATTTCAGAATTGCACCTTGCAATGCGGAGAAATTTCAGTTTGTGCATTTACAATATTCATTGATTTTTGCCATTGAAAAACGTCCAGAAATGATTGAAGCTACTGACTGAATGAAAGGAGCTGGCATCTCACTCTCTTTGAATCTTCTTTATCATGCTAAGAGGAGCAGGAAAAAGCAAAAAATTTCAGAATTGCACCTTGCAATGCGGAGAAATTACTGTTTGTGCATTTACAATATTCATTGATTTTTGCCATTGAAAAACGTCCAGAAATGATTGAAGCTACTGACTGAATGAAAGGAGCTGGCATCTCACTCTCTTTGAATCTTCTTTATCATGCTAAGAGGAGCAGGAAAAAGCAAAAAATTTCAGAATTGCACCTTGCAATGCGGAGAAATTACTGTTTGTGCATTTACAATATTCATTGATTTTTGCCATTGAAAAACATGTTATTCATATACCAGAAATGTTTGAAGCTACTGACTGAATGAAAGGAGCTGGCACCTCACTCTCTTTGAATCTTCTTTATCATGCTAAGAGGAGCAGGAAAAAGCAAAAAATTTCAGAATTGCACCTTGCAATACGGAGAAATTACTGTTTGTGCATTTACAATATTCATTGATTTTTGCCATTGAAAAACGTCCAGAAATGATTGAAGCTACTGACTGAATGAAAGGAGCTGGCATCTCACTCTCTTTGAATCTTCTTTATCATGCTAAGAGGAGCAGGAAAAAGCAAAAAATTTCAGAATTGCGCCTTGCAATGTGGAGATATTACTGTTTGTGCATTTACAATATTCATTGATTTTTGCCATTGAAAAACATGTTTTTCATATACCAGAAATGTTTGAAGCTACTGACTGAATGAAAGGAGCTGGCATCTCACTCTCTTTGAATCTTCTTTATCATGCTAGGATTAGCAGGAAAAAGCAAAAAATTTCAGAATTTCACCTTGCAATGTGGAGATATTACTGTTTGTGCATTTACAATATTCATTGACTTTTGCCATTGAAAAACATGTTTTTCATATACCAGAAATGTTTGAAGCTACTGACTGAATGAAAGGAGCTGGCATCTCACTCTCTTTGAATCTTCTTTATCATGCTAGGATTAGCAGGAAAAAGCAAAAAAATTTCAGAATTGCACCTTGCAATGTGGAGATATTACTGTTTGTGCATTTACAATATTCATTGATTTTTGCCATTGAAAAACATGTTTTTCATATACCAGAAATGTTTGAAGCTACTGACTGAATGAAAGGAGCTGGCATCTCACTCTATTTGAATCTTCTTTATCATGCTAGGATTAACAGGAAAAAGCAAAAAATTTCAGAATTGCACCTTGCAATGTGGAGATATTACTGTTTGTGCATTTACAATATTCATTGATTTTTGCCATTGAAAAACGTCCAGAAATGTTTGAAGCTACTGACTGAATGAAAGGAGCTGGCATCTCACTCTCTTTGAATCTTCTTTATCATGCTAGGATTAGCAGGAAAAAGCAAAAAATTTCAGAATTGCACCTTGCAATGTGGAGATATTACTGTTTGTGCATTTACAATATTCATTGATTTTTGCCATTGAAAAACATGTTTTTCATATACCAGAAATGTTTGAAGCTACTGACTGAATGAAAGGAGCTGGCATCTCACTCTCTTTGAATCTTCTTTATCATGCTAGGATTAACAGGAAAAAGCAAAAAATTTCAGAATTGCACCTTGCAATGTGGAGATATTACTGTTTGTGCATTTACAATATTCATTGATTTTTGCCATTGAAAAACATGTTTTTCATATACCAGAAATGTTTGAAGCTACTGACTGAATGAAAGGAGCTGGCATCTCACTCTCTTTGAATCTTCTTTATCATGCTAGGATTAACAGGAAAAAGCAAAAAATTTCAGAATTGCACCTTGCAATGTGGAGATATTACTGTTTGTGCATTTACAATATTCATTGATTTTTGCCATTGAAAAATGTCCAGAAATGTTTGAAGCTACTGACTGAATGAAAGGAGCTGGCATCTCACTCTCTTTGAATCTTCTTTATCATGCTAAGAGGAGCAGGAAAAAGCAAAAAATTTCAGAATTGCACCTTGCAATGCGGAGAAATTACTGTTTGTGCATTTACAATATTCATTGATTTTTGCCATTGAAAAACATCATGTTATTCATATACCAGAAATGTTTGAAGCTACTGACTGAATGAAAGGAGCTGGCATCTCACTCTCTTTGAATCTTCTTTATCATGCTAAGAGGAGCAGGAAAAAGCAAAAAATTTCAGAATTGCACCTTGCAATGCGGAGAAATTACAGTTTGTGCATTTACAATATTCATTGATTTTTGCCATTGAAAAACGTCCAGAAATGATTGAAGCTACTAACTGAATGAAAGGAGCTGGCATCTCACTCTCTTTGAATCTTCTTTATCATGCTAAGAGGAGCAGGAAAAAGCAAAAAATTTCAGACTTGCACCTTGCAATGCGGAGAAATTACTGTTTGTGCATTTACAATATTCATTGATTTTTGTCATTGAAAAACATCATGTTATTCATATACCAGAAATGTTTGAAGCTACTGACTGAATGAAAGGAGCTGGCATCTCACTCTCTTTGAATCTTCTTTACCATGCTAAGAGGAGCAGGAAAAAGCAAAAAATTTCAGAATTGCACCTTGCAATGCACAGAAATTACTGTTTGTGCATTTACAATATTCATTGATTTTTGCCATTGAAAAACGTCCAGAAATGATTGAAGCTACTGACTGAATGAAAGGAGCTGGCATCTCACTCTCTTTGAATCTTCTTTATCATGCTAAGAGGAGCAGGAAAAAGCAAAAAATTTCAGAATTGCACCTTGTAATGCGGAGAAATTTCAGTTTGTGCATTTACAATATTCATTGATTTTTGCCATTGAAAAACGTCCAGAAATGATTGAAGCTACTGACTGAATGAAAGGAGCTGGCATCTCACTCTCTTTGAATCTTCTTTATCATGCTAAGAGGAGCAGGAAAAAGCAAAAAATTTCAGAATTGCACCTTGCAATGCGGAGAAATTACTGTTTGTGCATTTACAATATTCATTGATTTTTGCCATTGAAAAACGTCCAGAAATGATTGAAGCTACTGACTGAATGAAAGGAGCTGGCATCTCACTCTCTTTGAATCTTCTTTATCATGCTAAGAGGAGCAGGAAAAAGCAAAAAATTTCAGAATTGCACCTTGCAATGCGGAGAAATTACTGTTTGTGCATTTACAATATTCATTGATTTTTGCCATTGAAAAACATGTTATTCATATACCAGAAATGTTTGAAGCTACTGACTGAATGAAAGGAGCTGGCACCTCACTCTCTTTGAATCTTCTTTATCATGCTAAGAGGAGCAGGAAAAAGCAAAAAATTTCAGAATTGCACCTTGCAATGCGGAGAAATTACTGTTTGTGCATTTACAATATTCATTGATTTTTGCCATTGAAAAACGTCCAGAAATGATTGAAGCTACTGACTGAATGAAAGGAGCTGGCATCTCACTCTCTTTGAATCTTCTTTATCATGCTAAGAGGAGCAGGAAAAAGCAAAAAATTTCAGAATTGCGCCTTGCAATGTGGAGATATTACTGTTTGTGCATTTACAATATTCATTGATTTTTGCCATTGAAAAACATGTTTTTCATATACCAGAAATGTTTGAAGCTACTGACTGAATGAAAGGAGCTGGCATCTCACTCTCTTTGAATCTTCTTTATCATGCTAGGATTAGCAGGAAAAAGCAAAAAATTTCAGAATTGCACCTTGCAATGTGGAGATATTACTGTTTGTGCATTTACAATATTCATTGACTTTTGCCATTGAAAAACATGTTTTTCATATACCAGAAATGTTTGAAGCTACTGACTGAATGAAAGGAGCTGGCATCTCACTCTCTTTGAATCTTCTTTATCATGCTAGGATTAGCAGGAAAAAGCAAAAAATTTCAGAATTGCACCTTGCAATGTGGAGATATTACTGTTTGTGCATTTACAATATTCATTGATTTTTGCCATTGAAAAACATGTTTTTCATATACCAGAAATGTTTGAAGCTACTGACTGAATGAAAGGAGCTGGCATCTCACTCTCTTTGAATCTTCTTTATCATGCTAGGATTAACAGGAAAAAGCAAAAAATTTCAGAATTGCACCTTGCAATGTGGAGATATTACTGTTTGTGCATTTACAATATTCATTGATTTTTGCCATTGAAAAACGTCCAGAAATGTTTGAAGCTACTGACTGAATGAAAGGAGCTGGCATCTCACTCTCTTTGAATCTTCTTTATCATGCTAGGATTAGCAGGAAAAAGCAAAAAATTTCAGAATTGCACCTTGCAATGTGGAGATATTACTGTTTGTGCATTTACAATATTCATTGATTTTTGCCATTGAAAAACATGTTTTTCATATACCAGAAATGTTTGAAGCTACTGACTGAATGAAAGGAGCTGGCATCTCACTCTCTTTGAATCTTCTTTATCATGCTAGGATTAACAGGAAAAAGCAAAAAATTTCAGAATTGCACCTTGCAATGTGGAGATATTACTGTTTGTGCATTTACAATATTCATTGATTTTTGCCATTGAAAAACGTCCAGAAATGATTGAAGCTACTGACTGAATGAAAGGAGCTGGCATCTCACTCTCTTTGAATCTTCTTTATCATGCTAAGAGGAGCAGGAAAAAGCAAAAAATTTCAGAATTGCACCTTGCAATGCGGAGAAATTACTGTTTGTGCATTTACAATATTCATTGATTTTTGCCATTGAAAAACATGTTATTCATATACCAGAAATGTTTGAAGCTACTGACTGAATGAAAGGAGCTGGCACCTCACTCTCTTTGAATCTTCTTTATCATGCTAAGAGAAGCAGGAAAAAGCAAAAAATTTCAGAATTGCACCTTGCAATGCGGAGAAATTACTGTTTGTGCATTTACAATATTCATTGATTTTTGCCATTGAAAAACGTCCAGAAATGATTGAAGCTACTGACTGAATGAAAGGAGCTGGCATCTCACTCTCTTTGAATCTTCTTTATCATGCTAAGAGGAGCAGGAAAAAGCAAAAAATTTCAGAATTGCGCCTTGCAATGTGGAGATATTACTGTTTGTGCATTTACAATATTCATTGATTTTTGCCATTGAAAAACATGTTTTTCATATACCAGAAATGTTTGAAGCTACTGACTGAATGAAAGGAGCTGGCATCTCACTCTCTTTGAATCTTCTTTATCATGCTAGGATTAGCAGGAAAAAGCAAAAAATTTCAGAATTGCACCTTGCAATGTGGAGATATTACTGTTTGTGCATTTACAATATTCATTGACTTTTGCCATTGAAAAACATGTTTTTCATATACCAGAAATGTTTGAAGCTACTGACTGAATGAAAGGAGCTGGCATCTCACTCTCTTTGAATCTTCTTTATCATGCTAGGATTAGCAGGAAAAAGCAAAAAATTTCAGAATTGCACCTTGCAATGTGGAGATATTACTGTTTGTGCATTTACAATATTCATTGATTTTTGCCATTGAAAAACATGTTTTTCATATACCAGAAATGTTTGAAGCTACTGACTGAATGAAAGGAGCTGGCATCTCACTCTCTTTGAATCTTCTTTATCATGATAGGATTAACAGGAAAAAGCAAAAAATTTCAGAATTGCACCTTGCAATGTGGAGATATTACTGTTTGTGCATTTACAATATTCATTGATTTTTGCCATTGAAAAACGTCCAGAAATGTTTGAAGCTACTGACTGAATGAAAGGAGCTGGCATCTCACTCTCTTTGAATCTTCTTTATCATGCTAGGATTAGCAGGAAAAAGCAAAAAATTTCAGAATTGCACCTTGCAATGTGGAGATATTACTGTTTGTGCATTTACAATATTCATTGATTTTTGCCATTGAAAAACATGTTTTTCATATACCAGAAATGTTTGAAGCTACTGACTGAATGAAAGGAGCTGGCATCTCACTCTCTTTGAATCTTCTTTATCATGCTAGGATTAACAGGAAAAAGCAAAAAATTTCAGAATTGCACCTTGCAATGTGGAGATATTACTGTTTGTGCATTTACAATATTCATTGATTTTTGCCATTGAAAAACATGTTTTTCATGTACCAGAAATGTTTGAAGCTACTGACTGAATGAAAGGAGCTGGCATCTCACTCTCTTTGAATCTTCTTTATCATGCTAGGATTAACAGGAAAAAGCAAAAAATTTCAGAATTGCACCTTGCAATGTGGAGATATTACTGTTTGTGCATTTACAATATTCATTGATTTTTGCCATTGAAAAACATGTTTTTCATATACCAGAAATGTTTGAAGCTACTGACTGAATGAAAGGAGCTGGCATCTCACTCTCTTTGAATCTTCTTTATCATGCTAGGATTAACAGGAAAAAGCAAAAAATTTCAGAATTGCACCTTGCAATGTGGAGATATTACTGTTTGTGCATTTACAATATTCATTGATTTTTGCCATTGAAAAACGTCCAGAAATGTTTGAAGCTACTGACTGAATGAAAGGAGCTGGCATCTCACTCTCTTTGAATCTTCTTTATCATGCTAGGATTAGCAGGAAAAAGCAAAAAATTTCAGAATTGCACCTTGCAATGTGGAGATATTACTGTTTGTGCATTTACAATATTCATTGATTTTTGCCATTGAAAAACATGTTTTTCATATACCAGAAATGTTTGAAGCTACTGACTGAATGAAAGGAGCTGGCATCTCACTCTCTTTGAATCTTCTTTATCATGCTAGGATTAGCAGGAAAAAGCAAAAAATTTCAGAATTGCACCTTGCAATGTGGAGATATTACTGTTTGTGCATTTACAATATTCATTGATTTTTGCCATTGAAAAACATGTTTTTCATATACCAGAAATGTTTGAAGCTACTGACTGAATGAAAGGAGCTGGCATCTCACTCTCTTTGAATCTTCTTTATCATGCTAGGATTAACAGGAAAAAGCAAAAAATTTCAGAATTGCACCTTGCAATGTGGAGATATTACTGTTTGTGCATTTACAATATTCATTGATTTTTGCCATTGAAAAACGTCCAGAAATGTTTGAAGCTACTGACTGAATGAAAGGAGCTGGCATCTCACTCTCTTTGAATCTTCTTTATCATGCTAGGATTAGCAGGAAAAAGCAAAAAATTTCAGAATTGCACCTTGCAATGTTGAGATATTACTGTTTGTGCATTTACAATATTCATTAATTTTTGCCATTGAAAAACATGTTTTTCATATACCAGAAATGTTTGAAGCTACTGACTGAATGAAAGGAGCTGGCATCTCACTCTTTGAATCTTCTTTATCATGCTAGGATTAGCAGGAAAAAGCAAAAAATTTCAGAATTGCACCTTGCAATGTGGAGATATTACTGTTTGTGCATTTACAATATTCATTGATTTTTGCCATTGAAAAACATGTTTTTCATATACCAGAAATGTTTGAAGCTACTGACTGAATGAAAGGAGCTGGCATCTCACTCTCTTTGAATCTTCTTTATCATGCTAGGATTAACAGGAAAAAGCAAAAAATTTCAGAATTGCACCTTGCAATGTGGAGATATTACTGTTTGTGCATTTACAATATTCATTGATTTTTGCCATTGAAAAACGTCCAGAAATGTTTGAAGCTACTGACTGAATGAAAGGAGCTGGCATCTCACTCTCTTTGAATCTTCTTTATCATGCTAGGATTAGCAGGAAAAAGCAAAAAATTTCAGAATTGCACCTTGCAATGTGGAGATATTACTGTTTGTGCATTTACAATATTCATTGATTTTTGCCATTGAAAAACATGTTTTTCATATACCAGAAATGTTTGAAGCTACTGACTGAATGAAAGGAGCTGGCATCTCACTCTCTTTGAATCTTCTTTATCATGCTAGGATTAGCAGGAAAAAGCAAAAAATTTCAGAATTGCACCTTGCAATGTGGAGATATTACTGTTTGTGCATTTACAATATTCATTGATTTTTGCCATTGAAAAACATGTTTTTCATATACCAGAAATGTTTGAAGCTACTGACTGAATGAAAGGAGCTGGCATCTCACTCTCTTTGAATCTTCTTTATCATGCTAGGATTAACAGGAAAAAGCAAAAAATTTCAGAATTGCACCTTGCAATGTGGAGATATTACTGTTTGTGCATTTACAATATTCATTGATTTTTGCCATTGAAAAACGTCCAGAAATGTTTGAAGCTACTGACTGAATGAAAGGAGCTGGCATCTCACTCTCTTTGAATCTTCTTTATCATGCTAGGATTAGCAGGAAAAAGCAAAAAATTTCAGAATTGCACCTTGCAATGTGGAGATATTACTGTTTGTGCATTTACAATATTCATTGATTTTTGCCATTGAAAAACATCATGTTATTCATATACCAGAAATGTTTGAAGCTACTGACTGAATGAAAGGAGCTGGCATCTCACTCTCTTTGAATCTTCTTTATCATGCTAGGATTAGCTGGAAAAAGCAAAAAATTTCCGAATTGCACCTTGCAATGTGGAGATATTACTGTTTGTGCATTTACAATATTCATTGATTTTTGCCATTGAAAAACATGTTTTTCATATACCAGAAATGTTTGAAGCTACTGACTGAATGAAAGGAGCTGGCATCTCACTCTCTTTGAATCTTCTTTATCATGCTAGGATTAGCAGGAAAAAGCAAAAAATTTCAGAATTGCACCTTGCAATGTGGAGATATTACTGTTTGTGCATTTACAATATTCATTGATTTTTGCCATTGAAAAACATGTTTTTCATATACCAGAAATGTTTGAAGCTACTGACTGAATGAAAGGAGCTGGCATCTCACTCTCTTTGAATCTTCTTTATCATGCTAGGATTAACAGGAAAAAGCAAAAAATTTCAGAATTGCACCTTGCAATGTGGAGATATTACTGTTTGTGCATTTACAATATTCATTGATTTTTGCCATTGAAAAACGTCCAGAAATGTTTGAAGCTACTGACTGAATGAAAAGAGCTGGCATCTCACTCTCTTTGAATCTTCTTTATCATGCTAGGATTAACAGGAAAAAGCAAAAAATTTCCGAATTGCACCTTGCAATGTGGAGATATTACTGTTTGTGCATTTACAATATTCATTGATTTTTGCCATTGAAAAACATGTTTTTCATATACCAGAAATGTTTGAAGCTACTGACTGAATGAAAGGACCTGGCATCTCACTCTCTTTGAATCTTCTTTATCATGCTAGGATTAGCAGGAAAAAGCAAAAAATTTCAGAATTGCACCTTGCAATGTGGAGATATTACTGTTTGTGCATTTACAATATTCATTGATTTTTGCCATTGAAAAACATGTTTTTCATATACCAGAAATGTTTGAAGCTACTGACTGAATGAAAGGAGCTGGCATCTCACTCTCTTTGAATCTTCTTTATCATGCTAGGATTAGCAGGAAAAAGCAAAAAATTTCAGAATTGCACCTTGCAATGTGGAGATATTACTGTTTGTGCATTTACAATATTCATTGATTTTTGCCATTGAAAAACATGTTTTTCATATACCAGAAATGTTTGAAGCTACTGACTGAATGAAAGGAGCTGGCATCTCACTCTCTTTGAATCTTCTTTATCATGCTAGGATTAACAGGAAAAAGCAAAAAATTTCAGAATTGCACCTTGCAATGTGGAGATATTACTGTTTGTGCATTTACAATATTCATTGATTTTTGCCATTGAAAAACGTCCAGAAATGTTTGAAGCTACTGACTGAATGAAAGGAGCTGGCATCTCACTCTCTTTGAATCTTCTTTATCATGCTAGGATTAGCAGGAAAAAGCAAAAAATTTCAGAATTGCACCTTGCAATGTGGAGATATTACTGTTTGTGCATTTACAATATTCATTGATTTTTGCCATTGAAAAACATGTTTTTCATATACCAGAAATGTTTGAAGCTACTGACTGAATGAAAGGAGCTGGCATCTCACTCTTTGAATCTTCTTTATCATGCTAGGATTAGCAGGAAAAAGCAAAAAATTTCAGAATTGCACCTTGCAATGTGGAGATATTACTGTTTGTGCATTTACAATATTCATTGATTTTTGCCATTGAAAAACATTTTTCATATACCAGAAATGTTTGAAGCTACTGACTGAATGAAAGGAGCTGGCATCTCACTCTCTTTGAATCTTCTTTATCATGCTAGGATTAACAGGAAAAAGCAAAAAATTTCAGAATTGCACCTTGCAATGTGGAGATATTACTGTTTGTGCATTTACAATATTCATTGATTTTTGCCATTGAAAAACGTCCAGAAATGTTTGAAGCTACTGACTGAATGAAAGGAGCTGGCATCTCACTCTCTTTGAATCTTCTTTATCATGCTAGGATTAGCAGGAAAAAGCAAAAAATTTCAGAATTGCACCTTGCAATGTGGAGATATTACTGTTTGTGCATTTACAATATTCATTGATTTTTGCCATTGAAAAACATGTTTTTCATATACCAGAAATGTTTGAAGCTACTGACTGAATGAAAGGAGCTGGCATCTCACTCTCTTTGAATCTTCTTTATCATGCTAGGATTAGCAGGAAAAAGCAAAAAATTTCAGAATTGCACCTTGCAATGTGGAGATATTACTGTTTGTGCATTTACAATATTCATTGATTTTTGCCATTGAAAAACATGTTTTTCATATACCAGAAATGTTTGAAGCTACTGACTGAATGAAAGGAGCTGGCATCTCACTCTCTTTGAATCTTCTTTATCATGCTAGGATTAACAGGAAAAAGCAAAAAATTTCAGAATTGCACCTTGCAATGTGGAGATATTACTGTTTGTGCATTTACAATATTCATTGATTTTTGCCATTGAAAAACGTCCAGAAATGTTTGAAGCTACTGACTGAATGAAAGGAGCTGGCATCTCACTCTCTTTGAATCTTCTTTATCATGCTAGGATTAGCAGGAAAAAGCAAAAAATTTCAGAATTGCACCTTGCAATGTGGAGATATTACTGTTTGTGCATTTACAATATTCATTGATTTTTGCCATTGAAAAACATCATGTTATTCATATACCAGAAATGTTTGAAGCTACTGACTGAATGAAAGGAGCTGGCATCTCACTCTCTTTGAATCTTCTTTATCATGCTAGGATTAGCTGGAAAAAGCAAAAAATTTCCGAATTGCACCTTGCAATGTGGAGATATTACTGTTTGTGCATTTACAATATTCATTGATTTTTGCCATTGAAAAACATGTTTTTCATATACCAGAAATGTTTGAAGCTACTGACTGAATGAAAGGAGCTGGCATCTCACTCTCTTTGAATCTTCTTTATCATGCTAGGATTAGCAGGAAAAAGCAAAAAATTTCAGAATTGCACCTTGCAATGTGGAGATATTACTGTTTGTGCATTTACAATATTCATTGATTTTTGCCATTGAAAAACATGTTTTTCATATACCAGAAATGTTTGAAGCTACTGACTGAATGAAAGGAGCTGGCATCTCACTCTCTTTGAATCTTCTTTATCATGCTAGGATTAACAGGAAAAAGCAAAAAATTTCAGAATTGCACCTTGCAATGTGGAGATATTACTGTTTGTGCATTTACAATATTCATTGATTTTTGCCATTGAAAAACGTCCAGAAATGTTTGAAGCTACTGACTGAATGAAAGGAGCCGGCATCTCACTCTGAATCTTCTTTATCATGCTAGGATTAGCAGGAAAAAGCAAAAAATTTCAGAATTGCACCTTGCAATGTGGAGATATTACTGTTTGTGCATTTACAATATTCATTGATTTTTGCCATTGAAAAACATGTTTTTCATATACCAGAAATGTTTGAAGCTACTGACTGAATGAAAGGAGCTGGCATCTCACTCTCTTTGAATCTTCTTTATCATACTAGGATTAACAGGAAAAAGCAAAAAATTTCAGAATTGCACCTTGCAATGTGGAGATATTACTGTTTGTGCATTTACAATATTCATTGATTTTTGCCATTGAAAAACATGTTTTTCATATACCAGAAATGTTTGAAGCTACTGACTGAATGAAAGGAGCTGGCATCTCACTCTCTTTGAATCTTCTTTATCATGCTAGGATTAACAGGAAAAAGCAAAAAATTTCAGAATTGCACCTTGCAATGTGGAGATATTACTGTTTGTGCATTTACAATATTCATTGATTTTTGCCATTGAAAAACGTCCAGAAATGTTTGAAGCTACTGACTGAATGAAAGGAGCTGGCATCTCACTCTCTTTGAATCTTCTTTATCATGCTAGGATTAGCAGGAAAAAGCAAAAAATTTCAGAATTGCACCTTGCAATGTGGAGATATTACTGTTTGTGCATTTACAATATTCATTGATTTTTGCCATTGAAAAACATGTTTTTCATATACCAGAAATGTTTGAAGCTACTGACTGAATGAAAGGAGCTGGCATCTCACTCTCTTTGAATCTTCTTTATCATGCTAGGATTAGCAGGAAAAAGCAAAGAATTTCCGAATTGCACCTTGCAATGTGGAGATATTACTGTTTGTGCATTTACAATATTCATTGATTTTTGCCATTGAAAAACATGTTTTTCATATACCAGAAATGTTTGAAGCTACTGACTGAATGAAAGGAGCTGGCATCTCACTCTCTTTGAATCTTCTTTATCATGCTAGGATTAGCAGGAAAAAGCAAAAAATTTCAGAATTGCACCTTGCAATGTGGAGATATTACTGTTTGTGCATTTACAATATTCATTGATTTTTGCCATTGAAAAACATGTTTTTCATATACCAGAAATGTTTGAAGCTACTGACTGAATGAAAGGAGCTGGCATCTCACTCTCTTTGAATCTTCTTTATCATGCTAGGATTAACAGGAAAAAGCAAAAAATTTCAGAATTGCACCTTGCAATGTGGAGATATTACTGTTTGTGCATTTACAATATTCATTGATTTTTGCCATTGAAAAACGTCCAGAAATGTTTGAAGCTACTGACTGAATGAAAGGAGCTGGCATCTCACTCTCTTTGAATCTTCTTTATCATGCTAGGATTAGCAGGAAAAAGCAAAAAATTTCAGAATTGCACCTTGCAATGTGGAGATATTACTGTTTGTGCATTTACAATATTCATTGATTTTTGCCATTGAAAAACATGTTTTTCATATACCAGAAATGTTTGAAGCTACTGACTGAATGAAAGGAGCTGGCATCTCACTCTTTGAATCTTCTTTATCATGCTAGGATTAGCAGGAAAAAGCAAAAAATTTCAGAATTGCACCTTGCAATGTGGAGATATTACTGTTTGTGCATTTACAATATTCATTGATTTTTGCCATTGAAAAACATGTTTTTCATATACCAGAAATGTTTGAAGCTACTGACTGAATGAAAGGAGCTGGCATCTCACTCTCTTTGAATCTTCTTTATCATGCTAGGATTAGCAGGAAAAAGCAAAAAATTTCAGAATTGCACCTTGCAATGTGGAGATATTACTGTTTGTGCATTTACAATATTCATTGATTTTTGCCATTGAAAAACATGTTTTTCATATACCAGAAATGTTTGAAGCTACTGACTGAATGAAAGGAGCTGGCATCTCACTCTCTTTGAATCTTCTTTATCATGCTAGGATTAACAGGAAAAAGCAAAAAATTTCAGAATTGCACCTTGCAATGTGGAGATATTACTGTTTGTGCATTTACAATATTCATTGATTTTTGCCATTGAAAAACGTCCAGAAATGTTTGAAGCTACTGACTGAATGAAAGGAGCTGGCATCTCACTCTCTTTGAATCTTCTTTATCATGCTAGGATTAGCAGGAAAAAGCAAAAAAATTCAGAATTGCACCTTGCAATGTGGAGATATTACTGTTTGTGCATTTACAATATTCATTGATTTTTGCCATTGAAAAACATGTTTTTCATATACCAGAAATGTTTCAAGCTACTGACTGAATGAAAGGAGCTGGCATCTCACTCTTTGAATCTTCTTTATCATGCTAGGATTAGCAGGAAAAAGCAAAAAATTTCAGAATTGCACCTTGCAATGTGGAGATATTACTGTTTGTGCATTTACAATATTCATTGATTTTTGCCATTGAAAAACATGTTTTTCATATACCAGAAATGTTTGAAGCTACTGACTGAATGAAAGGAGCTGGCATCTCACTCTCTTTGAATCTTCTTTATCATGCTAGGATTAACAGGAAAAAGCAAAAAATTTCAGAATTGCACCTTGCAATGTGGAGATATTACTGTTTGTGCATTTACAATATTCATTGATTTTTGCCATTGAAAAACATGTTTTTCATATACCAGAAATGTTTGAAGCTACTGACTGAATGAAAGGAGCTGGCATCTCACTCTCTTTGAATCTTCTTTATCATGCTAGGATTAACAGGAAAAAGCAAAAAATTTCAGAATTGCACCTTGCAATGTGGAGATATTACTGTTTGTGCATTTACAATATTCATTGATTTTTGCCATTGAAAAACGTCCAGAAATGTTTGAAGCTACTGACTGAATGAAAGGAGCCGGCATCTCACTCTCTTTGAATCTTCTTTATCATGCTAGGATTAGCAGGAAAAAGCAAAAAATTTCAGAATTGCACCTTGCAATGTGGAGATATTACTGTTTGTGCATTTACAATATTCATTGATTTTTGCCATTGAAAAACATGTTTTTCATATACCAGAAATGTTTGAAGCTACTGACTGAATGAAAGGAGCTGGCATCTCACTCTCTTTGAATCTTCTTTATCATGCTAGGATTAACAGGAAAAAGCAAAAAATTTCAGAATTGCACCTTGCAATGTGGAGATATTACTGTTTGTGCATTTACAATATTCATTGATTTTTGCCATTGAAAAACATGTTTTTCATATACCAGAAATGTTTGAAGCTACTGACTGAATGAAAGGAGCTGGCATCTCACTCTCTTTGAATCTTCTTTATCATGCTAGGATTAACAGGAAAAAGCAAAAAATTTCATAATTGCACCTTGCAATGTGGAGATATTACTGTTTGTGCATTTACAATATTCATTGATTTTTGCCATTGAAAAACGTCCAGAAATGTTTGAAGCTACTGACTGAATGAAAGGAGCTGGCATCTCACTCTCTTTGAATCTTCTTTATCATGCTAGGATTAGCAGGAAAAAGCAAAAAATTTCAGAATTGCACCTTGCAATGTGGAGATATTACTGTTTGTGCATTTACAATATTCATTGATTTCTGCCATTGAAAAACATGTTTTTCATATACCAGAAATGTTTGAAGCTACTGACTGAATGAAAGGAGCTGGCATCTCACTCTCTTTGAATCTTCTTTATCATGCTAGGATTAGCAGGAAAAAGCAAAAAATTTCAGAATTGCACCTTGCAATGTGGAGATATTACTGTTTGTGCATTTACAATATTCATTGATTTTTGCCATTGAAAAACATGTTTTTCATATACCAGAAATGTTTGAAGCTACTGACTGAATGAAAGGAGCTGGCATCTCACTCTCTTTGAAACTTCTTTATCATGCTAGGATTAACAGGAAAAAGCAAAAAATTTCAGAATTGCACCTTGCAATGTGGAGATATTACTGTTTGTGCATTTACAATATTCATTGATTTTTGCCATTGAAAAACATGTTTTTCATATACCAGAAATGTTTGAAGCTACTGACTGAATGAAAGGAGCTGGCATCTCACTCTCTTTGAATCATCTTTATCATGCTAGGATTAACAGGAAAAAGCAAAAAATTTCAGAATTGCACCTTGCAATGTGGAGATATTACTGTTTGTGCATTTACAATATTCATTGATTTTTGCCATTGAAAAACGTCCAGAAATCTTTGAAGCTACTGACTGAATGAAAGGAGCTGGCATCTCACTCTCTTTGAATCTTCTTTATCATGCTAGGATTAGCAGGAAAAAGCAAAAAATTTCAGAATTGCACCTTGCAATGTGGAGATATTACTGTTTGTGCATTTACAATATTCATTGATTTTTGCCATTGAAAAACATGTTTTTCATATACCAGAAATGTTTGAAGCTACTGACTGAATGAAAGGAGCTGGCATCTCACTCTCTTTGAATCTTCTTTATCATGCTAGGATTTACAGGAAAAAGCAAAAAATTTCAGAATTGCACCTTGCAATGTGGAGATATTACTGTTTGTGCATTTACAATATTCATTGATTTTTGCCATTGAAAAACATGTTTTTCATATACCAGAAATGTTTGAAGCTACTGACTGAATGAAAGGAGCTGGCATCTCACTCTCTTTGAATCTTCTTTATCATGCTAGGATTAGCAGGAAAAAGCAAAAAATTTCAGAATTGCACCTTGCAATGTGGAGATATTACTGTTTGTGCATTTACAATATTCATTGATTTTTGCCATTGAAAAACATGTTTTTCATATACCAGAAATGTTTGAAGCTACTGACTGAATGAAAGGAGCTGGCATCTCACTCTCTTTGAATCTTCTTTATCATGCTACGAGGAGCAGGAAAAAGCAAAAAATTTCAGAATTGCACCTTGCAATGCGGAGAAATTACTGTTTGTGCATTTACAATATTCATTGATTTTTGCCATTGAAAAACATCATGTTATTCATATACCAGAAATGATTGAAGCTACTGACTGAATGAAAGGAGCTGGCATCTCACTCTCTTTGAATCTTATTTATCATGCTAAGAGGAGCAGGAAAAAGTAAAAAATTTCAGAATTGCACCTTGCAATGCGGAGAAATTACTGTTTGTGCATTTATAATATTCAATGATTTTTGCCATTGAAAAACGTCCAGAAATGATTGAAGGTACTGACTGAACGAAAGGAGCTGGCATCTCACTCTCTTTGAATCTTCTTTATCATGCTAAGAGGAGCAGGAAAAAGCAAAAAATTTCAGAATTGCACCTTGCAATGCGGAGAAATTACTGTTTGTGCATTTACAATATTCATTGATTTTTGCCATTGAAAAACATCATGTTATTCATATACCAGAAATGTTTGAAGCTACTGACTGAATGAAAGGAGCTGGCATCTCACTCTCTTTGAATCTTCTTTATCATGCTAAGAGGAGCAGGAAAAAGCAAAAAATTTCAGAATTGCACCTTGCAATGCGGAGAAATTACTGTTTGTGCATTTACAATATTCATTGATTTTTGCCATTGAAAAACGTCCAGAAATGATTGAAGCTACTGACTGAATGAAAGGAGCTGGCATCTCACTCTCTTTGAATCTTCTTTATCATGCTAAGAGGAGCAGGAAAAAGCAAAAAATTTCAGAATTGCACCTTGCAATGCGGAGAAATTACTGTTTGTGCATTTACAATATTCATTGATTTTTGCCATTGAAAAACATGTTATTCATATACCAGAAATGTTTGAAGCTACTGACTGAATGAAAGGAGCTGGCACCTCACTCTCTTTGAATCTTCTTTATCATGCTAAGAGGAGCAGGAAAAAGCAAAAAATTTCAGAATTGCACCTTGCAATGCGGAGAAATTACTGTTTGTGCATTTACAATATTCATTGATTTTTGCCATTGAAAAACGTCCAGAAATGATTGAAGCTACTGACTGAATGAAAGGAGCTGGCATCTCACTCTCTTTGAATCTTCTTTATCATGCTAAGAGGAGCAGGAAAAAGCAAAAAATTTCAGAATTGCGCCTTGCAATGTGGAGATATTACTGTTTGTGCATTTACAATATTCATTGATTTTTGCCATTGAAAAACATGTTTTTCATATACCAGAAATGTTTGAAGCTACTGACTGAATGAAAGGAGCTGGCATCTCACTCTCTTTGAATCTTCTTTATCATGCTAGGATTAGCAGGAAAAAGCAAAAAATTTCAGAATTGCACCTTGCAATGTGGAGATATTACTGTTTGTGCATTTACAATATTCATTGACTTTTGCCATTGAAAAACATGTTTTTCATATACCAGAAATGTTTGAAGCTACTGACTGAATGAAAGGAGCTGGCATCTCACTCTCTTTGAATCTTCTTTATCATGCTAGGATTAGCAGGAAAAAGCAAAAAATTTCAGAATTGCACCTTGCAATGTGGAGATATTACTGTTTGTGCATTTACAATATTCATTGATTTTTGCCATTGAAAAACATGTTTTTCATATACCAGAAATGTTTGAAGCTACTGACTGAATGAAAGGAGCTGGCATCTCACTCTCTTTGAATCTTCTTTATCATGCTAGGATTAACAGGAAAAAGCAAAAAATTTCAGAATTGCACCTTGCAATGTGGAGATATTACTGTTTGTGCATTTACAATATTCATTGATTTTTGCCATTGAAAAACGTCCAGAAATGTTTGAAGCTACTGACTGAATGAAAGGAGCTGGCATCTCACTCTCTTTGAATCTTCTTTATCATGCTAGGATTAGCAGGAAAAAGCAAAAAATTTCAGAATTGCACCTTGCAATGTGGAGATATTACTGTTTGTGCATTTACAATATTCATTGATTTTTGCCATTGAAAAACATGTTTTTCATATACCAGAAATGTTTGAAGCTACTGACTGAATGAAAGGAGCTGGCATCTCACTCTCTTTGAATCTTCTTTATCATGCTAGGATTAACAGGAAAAAGCAAAAAATTTCAGAATTGCACCTTGCAATGTGGAGATATTACTGTTTGTGCATTTACAATATTCATTGATTTTTGCCATTGAAAAACATGTTTTTCATATACCAGAAATGTTTGAAGCTACTGACTGAATGAAAATAGCTGGCATCTCACTCTCTTTGAATCTTCTTTATCATGCTAGGATTAACAGGAAAAAGCAAAAAATTTCAGAATTGCACCTTGCAATGTGGAGATATTACTGTTTGTGCATTTACAATATTCATTGATTTTTGCCATTGAAAAACGTCCAGAAATGTTTGAAGCTACTGACTGAATGAAAGGAGCTGGCATCTCACTCTCTTTGAATCTTCTTTATCATGCTAGGATTAGCAGGAAAAAGCAAAAAATTTCAGAATTGCACCTTGCAATGTGGAGATATTACTGTTTGTGCATTTACAATATTCATTGATTTTTGCCATTGAAAAACATGTTTTTCATATACCAGAAATGTTTGAAGCTACTGACTGAATGAAAGGAGCTGGCATCTCACTCTCTTTGAATCGTCTTTATCATGCTAGGATTAGCAGGAAAAAGCAAAAAATTTCAGAATTGCACCTTGCAATGTGGAGATATTACTGTTTGTGCATTTACAATATTCATTGATTTTTGCCATTGAAAAACATGTTTTTCATATACCAGAAATGTTTGAAGCTACTGACTGAATGAAAGGAGCTGGCATCTCACTCTCTTTGAATCTTCTTTATCATGCTAGGATTAACAGGAAAAAGCAAAAAATTTCAGAATTGCACCTTGCAATGTGGAGATATTACTGTTTGTGCATTTACAATATTCATTGATTTTTGCCATTGAAAAACATGTTTTTCATATACCAGAAATGTTTGAAGCTACTGACTGAATGAAAGGAGCTGGCATCTCACTCTCTTTGAATCTTCTTTATCATGCTAGGATTAGCAGGAAAAAGCAAAAAATTTCAGAATTGCACCTTGCAATGTGGAGATATTACTGTTTGTGCATTTACAATATTCATTGATTTTTGCCATTGAAAAACATGTTTTTCATATACCAGAAATGTTTGAAGCTACTGACTGAATGAAAGGAGCTGGCATCTCACTCTCTTTGAATCTTCTTTATCATGCTAGGATTAACAGGAAAAAGCAAAGAATTTCAGAATTGCACCTTGCAATGTGGAGATATTACTGTTTGTGCATTTACAATATTCATTGATTTTTGCCATTGAAAAACGTCCAGAAATGTTTGAAGCTACTGACTGAATGAAAGGAGCTGGCATCTCACTCTCTTTGAATCTTCTTTATCATGCTAGGATTAGCAGGAAAAAGCAAAAAATTTCAGAATTGCACCTTGCAATGTTGAGATATTACTGTTTGTGCATTTACAATATTCATTGATTTTTGCCATTGAAAAACATGTTTTTCATATACCAGAAATGTTTGAAGCTACTGACTGAATGAAAGGAGCTGGCATCTCACTCTTTGAATCTTCTTTATCATGCTAGGATTAGCAGGAAAAAGCAAAAAATTTCAGAATTGCACCTTGCAATGTGGAGATATTACTGTTTGTGCATTTACAATATTCATTGATTTTTGCCATTGAAAAACATGTTTTTCATATACCAGAAATGTTTGAAGCTACTGACTGAATGAAAGGAGCTGGCATCTCACTCTCTTTGAATCTTCTTTATCATGCTAGGATTAACAGGAAAAAGCAAAAAATTGCAGAATTACACCTTGCAATGTGGAGATATTACTGTTTGTGCATTTACAATATTCATTGATTTTTGCCATTGAAAAACGTCCAGAAATGTTTGAAGCTACTGACTGAATGAAAGGAGCTGGCATCTCACTCTCTTTGAATCTTCTTTATCATGCTAGGATTAGCAGGAAAAAGCAAAAAATTTCAGAATTGCACCTTGCAATGTGGAGATATTACTGTTTGTGCATTTACAATATTCATTGATTTTTGCCATTGAAAAACATGTTTTTCATATACCAGAAATGTTTGAAGCTACTGACTGAATGAAAGGAGCTGGCATCTCACTCTCTTTGAATCTTCTTTATCATGCTAGGATTAGCAGGAAAAAGCAAAAAATTTCAGAATTGCACCTTGCAATGTGGAGATATTACTGTTTGTGCATTTACAATATTCATTGATTTTTGCCATTGAAAAACATGTTTTTCATATACCAGAAATGTTTGAAGCTACTGACTGAATGAAAGGAGCTGGCATCTCACTCTCTTTGAATCTTCTTTATCATGCTAGGATTAACAGGAAAAAGCAAAAAATTTCAGAATTGCACCTTGCAATGTGGAGCTATTACTGTTTGTGCATTTACAATATTCATTGATTTTTGCCATTGAAAAACGTCCAGAAATGTTTGAAGCTACTGACTGAATGAAAGGAGCTGGCATCTCACTCTCTTTGAATCTTCTTTATCATGCTAGGATTAGCAGGAAAAAGCAAAAAATTTCAGAATTGCACCTTGCAATGTGGAGATATTACTGTTTGTGCATTTACAATATTCATTGATTTTTGCCATTGAAAAACATCATGTTATTCATATACCAGAAATGTTTGAAGCTACTGACTGAATGAAAGGAGCTGGCATCTCACTCTCTTTGAATCTTCTTTATCATGCTAGGATTAGCTGGAAAAAGCAAAAAATTTCCGAATTGCACCTTGCAATGTGGAGATATTACTGTTTGTGCATTTACAATATTCATTGATTTTTGCCATTGAAAAACATGTTTTTCATATACCAGAAATGTTTGAAGCTACTGACTGAATGAAAGGAGCTGGCATCTCACTCTCTTTGAATCTTCTTTATCATGCTAGGATTAGCAGGAAAAAGCAAAAAATTTCAGAATTGCACCTTGCAATGTGGAGATATTACTGTTTGTGCATTTACAATATTCATTGATTTTTGCCATTGAAAAACATGTTTTTCATATACCAGAAATGTTTGAAGCTACTGACTGAATGAAAGGAGCTGGCATCTCACTCTCTTTGAATCTTCTTTATCATGCTAGGATTAACAGGAAAAAGCAAAAAATTTCAGAATTGCACCTTACAATGTGGAGATATTACTGTTTGTGCATTTACAATATTCATTGATTTTTGCCATTGAAAAACGTCCAGAAATGTTTGAAGCTACTGACTGAATGAAAGGAGCTGGCATCTCACTCTCTTTGAATCTTCTTTATCATGCTAGGATTAGCAGGAAAAAGCAAAAAATTTCAGAATTGCACCTTGCAATGTGGAGATATTACTGTTTGTGCATTTACAATATTCATTGATTTTTGCCATTGAAAAACATGTTTTTCATATACCAGAAATGTTTGAAGCTACTGACTGAATGAAAGGAGCTGGCATCTCACTCTCTTTGAATCTTCTTTATCATGCTAGGATTAGCAGGAAAAAGCAAAAAATTTCAGAATTGCACCTTGCAATGTGGAGATATTACTGTTTGTGCATTTACAATATTCATTGATTTTTGCCATTGAAAAACATGTTTTTCATATACCAGAAATGTTTGAAGCTACTGACTGAATGAAAGGAGCTGGCATCTCACTCTCTTTGAATCTTCTTTATCATGCTAGGATTAACAGGAAAAAGCAAAAAATTTCAGAATTGCACCTTGCAATGTGGAGATATTACTGTTTGTGCATTTACAATATTCATTGATTTTTGCCATTGAAAAACGTCCAGAAATGTTTGAAGCTACTGACTGAATGAAAGGAGCTGGCATCTCACTCTCTTTGAATCTTCTTTATCATGCTAGGATTAGCAGGAAAAAGCAAAAAATTTCAGAATTGCACCTTGCAATGTGGAGATATTACTGTTTGTGCATTTACAATATTCATTGATTTTTGCCATTGAAAAACATGTTTTTCATATACCAGAAATGTTTGAAGCTACTGACTGAATGAAAGGAGCTGGCATCTCACTCTTTGAATCTTCTTTATCATGCTAGGATTAGCAGGAAAAAGCAAAAAATTTCAGAATTGCACCTTGCAATGTGGAGATATTACTGTTTGTGCATTTACAATATTCATTGATTTTTGCCATTGAAAAACATGTTTTTCATATACCAGAAATGTTTGAAGCTACTGACTGAATGAAAGGAGCTGGCATCTCACTCTCTTTGAATCTTCTTTATCATGCTAGGATTAACAGGAAAAAGCAAAAAATTTCAGAATTGCACCTTGCAATGTGGAGATATTACTGTTTGTGCATTTACAATATTCATTGATTTTTGCCATTGAAAAACGTCTAGAAATGTTTGAAGCTACTGACTGAATGAAAGGAGCTGGCATCTCACTCTCTTTGAATCTTCTTTATCATGCTAGGATTAGCAGGAAAAAGCAAAAAATTTCTGAATTGCACCTTGCAATGTGGAGATATTACTGTTTGTGCATTTACAATATTCATTGATTTTTGCCATTGAAAAACATGTTTTTCATATACCAGAAATGTTTGAAGCTACTGACTGAATGAAAGGAGCTGGCATCTCACTCTCTTTGAATCTTCTTTATCATGCTAGGATTAGCAGGAAAAAGCAAAAAATTTCAGAATTGCACCTTGCAATGTGGAGATATTACTGTTTGTGCATTTACAATATTCATTGATTTTTGCCATTGAAAAACATGTTTTTCATATACCAGAAATGTTTGAAGCTACTGACTGAATGAAAGGAGCTGGCATCTCACTCTCTTTGAATCTTCTTTATCATGCTAGGATTAACAGGAAAAAGCAAAAAATTTCAGAATTGCACCTTGCAATGTGGAGATATTACTGTTTGTGCATTTACAATATTCATTGATTTTTGCCATTGAAAAACGTCCAGAAATGTTTGAAGCTACTGACTGAATGAAAGGAGCTGGCATCTCACTCTCTTTGAATCTTCTTTATCATGCTAGGATTAGCAGGAAAAAGCAAAAAATTTCAGAATTGCACCTTGCAATGTGGAGATATTACTGTTTGTGCATTTACAATATTCATTGATTTTTGCCATTGAAAAACATCATGTTATTCATATACCAGAAATGTTTGAAGCTACTGACTGAATGAAAGGAGCTGGCATCTCACTCTCTTTGAATCTTCTTTATCATGCTAGGATTAGCTGGAAAAAGCAAAAAATTTCCGAATTGCACCTTGCAATGTGGAGATATTACTGTTTGTGCATTTACAATATTCATTGATTTTTGCCATTGAAAAACATGTTTTTCATATACCAGAAATGTTTGAAGCTACTGACTGAATGAAAGGAGCTGGCATCTCACTCTCTTTGAATCTTCTTTATCATGCTAGGATTAGCAGGAAAAAGCAAAAAATTTCAGAATTGCACCTTGCAATGTGGAGATATTACTGTTTGTGCATTTACAATATTCATTGATTTTTGCCATTGAAAAACATGTTTTTCATATACCAGAAATGTTTGAAGCTACTGACTGAATGAAAGGAGCTGGCATCTCACTCTCTTTGAATCTTCTTTATCATGCTAGGATTAACAGGAAAAAGCAAAAAATTTCAGAATTGCACCTTGCAATGTGGAGATATTACTGTTTGTGCATTTACAATATTCATTGATTTTTGCCATTGAAAAACGTCCAGAAATGTTTGAAGCTACTGACTGAATGAAAGGAGCTGGCATCTCACTCTCTTTGAATCTTCTTTATCATGCTAGGATTAGCAGGAAAAAGCAAAAAATTTCATAATTGCACCTTGCAATGTGGAGATATTACTGTTTGTGCATTTACAATATTCATTGATTTTTGCCATTGAAAAACATGTTTTTCATATACCAGAAATGTTTGAAGCTACTGACTGAATGAAAGGAGCTGGCATCTCACTCGTTGAATCTTCTTTATCATGCTAGGATTAGCAGGAAAAAGCAAAAAATTTCAGAATTGCACCTTGCAATGTGGAGATATTACTGTTTGTGCATTTACAATATTCATTGATTTTTGCCATTGAAAAACATGTTTTTCATATACCAGAAATGTTTGAAGCTACTGACTGAATGAAAGGAGCTGGCGTCTCACTCTCTTTGAATCTTCTTTATCATGCTAGGATTAACAGGAAAAAGCAAAAAATTTCAGAATTGCACCTTGCAATGTGGAGATATTACTGTTTGTGCATTTACAATATTCATTGATTTTTGCCATTGAAAAACATGTTTTTCATATACCAGAAATGTTTGAAGCTACTGACTGAATGAAAGGAGCTGGCATCTCACTCTCTTTGAATCTTCTTTATCATGCTAGGATTAACAGGAAAAAGCAAAAAATTTCAGAATTGCACCTTGCAATGTGGAGATATTACTGTTTGTGCATTTACAATATTCATTGATTTTTGCCATTGAAAAACGTCCAGAAATGTTTGAAGCTACTGACTGAATGAAAGGAGCTGGCATCTCACTCTCTTTGAATCTTCTTTATCATGCTAGGATTAGCAGGAAAAAGCAAAAAATTTCAGAATTGCACCTTGCAATGGCAAAAATCAATGAATATTGTAAATGCACAAACTAATATCTCCACATTGCAAGGTGCAATTCTGAAATTTTTTGCTTTTTCCTGTTAATCCTAGCATGATAAAGAAGATTCAAAGAGAGTGAGATGCCAGCTCCTTTCATTCAGTCAGTAGCTTCAAACATTTCTGGTATATGAAAAACATGTTTTTCAATGGCAAAATTCAATGAATATTGTAAATGCACAAACAGTAATATCTCCACATTGCAAGGTGCAATTCTGAAATTTTTTGCTTTTTCCTGTTAATCCTAGCACGATAAAGAAGATTCAAAGAGAGTGAGATGCCAGCTCCTTTCATTCAGTCAGTAGCTTCAAACATTTCTGGTATATGAAAAACATGTTTTTCAATGGCAAAAATCAATGAATATTGTAAATGCACAAACAGTAATATCTCCACATTGCAAGGTGCAATTCTGAAATTTTTTGCTTTTTCCTGCTAATCCTAGCATGATAAAGAAGATTCAAAGAGAGTGAGATGCCAGCTCCTTTCATTCAGTCAGTAGCTTCAAACATTTCTGGACGTTTTTCAATGGCAAAAATCAATGAATATTGTAAATGCACAAACAGTAATATCTCCACATTGCAAGGTGCAATTCTGAAATTTTTTGCTTTTTCCTGTTAATCCTAGCATGATAAAGAAGATTCAAAGAGAGTGAGATGCCAGCTCCTTTCATTCAGTCAGTAGCTTCAAACATTTCTGGTATATGAAAAACATGTTTTTCAATGGCAAAAATCAATGAATATTGGAAATGCACAAACAGTAATATCTCCACATTGCAAGGTGCAATTCTGAAATTTTTTGCTTTTTCCTGCTAATCCTAGCATGATAAAGAAGATTCAAAGAGAGTGAGATGCCAGCTCCTTTCATTCAGTCAGTAGCTTCAAACATTTCTGGTATATGAAAAACATGTTTTTCAATGGCAAAAATCAATGAATATTGTAAATGCACAAACAGTAATATCTCCACATTGCAAGGTGCAATTCGGAAATTTTTTGCTTTTTCCTGCTAATCCTAGCATGATAAAGAAGATTCAAAGAGAGTGAGATGCCAGCTCCTTTCATTCAGTCAGTAGCTTCAAACATTTCTGGTATATGAATAACATGATGTTTTTCAATGGCAAAAATCAATGAATATTGTAAATGCACAAACAGTAATATCTCCACATTGCAAGGTGCAATTCTGAAATTTTTTGCTTTTTCCTGCTAATCCTAGCATGATAAAGAAGATTCAAAGAGAGTGAGATGCCAGCTCCTTTCATTCAGTCAGTAGCTTCAAACATTTCTGGACGTTTTTCAATGGCAAAAATCAATGAATATTGTAAATGCACAAACAGTAATATCTCCACATTGCAAGGTGCAATTCTGAAATTTTTTGCTTTTTCCTGTTAATCCTAGCATGATAAAGAAGATTCAAAGAGAGTGAGATGCCAGCTCCTTTCATTCAGTCAGTAGCTTCAAACATTTCTGGTATATGAAAAACATGTTTTTCAATGGCAAAAATCAATGAATATTGTAAATGCACAAACAGTAATATCTCTACATTGCAAGGTGCAATTCTGAAATGTTTTGCTTTTTCCTGCTAATCCTAGCATGATAAAGAAGATTCAAAGAGAGTGAGATGCCAGCTCCTTTCATTCAGCCAGTAGCTTCAAACATTTCTGGTATATGAAAAACATGTTTTTCAATGGCAAAAATCAATGAATATTGTAAATGCACAAACAGTAATATCTCCACATTGCAAGGTGCAATTCGGAAATTTTTTGCTTTTTCCTGCTAATCCTAGCATGATAAAGAAGATTCAAAGAGAGTGAGATGCCAGCTCCTTTCATTCAGTCAGTAGCTTCAAACATTTCTGGTATATGAATAACATGATGTTTTTCAATTGCAAAAATCAATGAATATTGTAAATGCACAAACAGTAATATCTCCACATTGCAAGGTGCAATTCTGAAATTTTTTGCTTTTTCCTGCTAATCCTAGCATGATAAAGAAGATTCAAAGAGAGTGAGATGCCAGCTCCTTTCATTCAGTCAGTAGCTTCAAACATTTCTGGACGTTTTTCAATGGCAAAAATCAATGAATATTGTAAATGCACAAACAGTAATATCTCCACATTGCAAGGTGCAATTCTGAAATTTTTTGCTTTTTCCTGTTAATCCTAGCATGATAAAGAAGATTCAAAGAGAGTGAGATGCCAGCTCCTTTCATTCAGTCAGTAGCTTCAAACATTTCTGGTATATGAAAAACATGTTTTTCAATGGCAAAAATCAATGAATATTGTAAATGCACAAACAGTAATATCTCCACATTGCAAGGTGCAATTCTGAAATTTTTTGCTTTTTCCTGTTAATCCTAGCATGATAAAGAAGATTCAAAGAGAGTGAGATGCCAGCTCCTTTCATTCAGTCAGTAGCTTCAAACATTTCTGGTATATGAAAAACATGTTTTTCAATGGCAAAAATCAATGAATATTGTAAATGCACAAACAGTAATATCTCCACATTGCAAGGTGCAATTCTGAAATTTTTTGCTTTTTCCTCTAATCCTAGCATGATAAAGAAGATTCAAAGAGAGTGAGATGCCAGCTCCTTTCATTCAGTCAGTAGCTTCAAACATTTCTGGACGCTTTTCAATGGCAAAAATCAATGAATATTGTAAATGCACAAACAGTAATATCTCCACATTGCAAGGTGCAATTCTGAAATTTTTTGCTTTTTCCTGTTAATCCTAGCATGATAAAGAAGATTCAAAGAGAGTGAGATGCCAGCTCCTTTCATTCAGTCAGTAGCTTCAAACATTTCTGGTATATGAAAAACATGTTTTTCAATGGCAAAAATCAATGAATATTGTAAATGCACAAACAGTAATATCTCCACATTGCAAGGTGCAATTCTGAAATTTTTTGCTTTTTCCTGCTAATCCTAGCATGATAAAGAAGATTCAAAGAGAGTGAGATGCCAGCTCCTTTCATTCAGTCAGTAGCTTCAAACATTTCTGGTATATGAAAAACATGTTTTTCAATGGCAAAAGTCAATGAATATTGTAAATGCACAAACAGTAATATCTCCACATTGCAAGGTGCAATTCTGAAATTTTTTGCTTTTTCCTGCTAATCCTAGCATGATAAAGAAGATTCAAAGAGAGTGAGATGCCAGCTCCTTTCATTCAGTCAGTAGCTTCAAACATTTCTGGTATATGAAAAACATGTTTTTCAATGGCAAAAATCAATGAATATTGTAAATGCACAAACAGTAATATCTCCACATTGCAAGGCGCAATTCTGAAATTTTTTGCTTTTTCCTGCTCCTCTTAGCATGATAAAGAAGATTCAAAGAGAGTGAGATGCCAGCTCCTTTCATTCAGTCAGTAGCTTCAATCATTTCTGGACGTTTTTCAATGGCAAAAATCAATGAATATTGTAAATGCACAAACAGTAATTTCTCCGCATTGCAAGGTGCAATTCTGAAATTTTTTGCTTTTTCCTGCTCCTCTTAACATGATAAAGAAGATTCAAAGAGAGTGAGATGCCAGCTCCTTTCATTCAGTCAGTAGCTTCAATCATTTCTGGACGTTTTTCAATGGCAAAAATCAATGAATATTGTAAATGCACAAACTGTAATTTCTCCGCATTGCAAGGTGCAATTCTGAAATTTTTTGCTTTTTCCTGCTCCTCTTAGCATGATAAAGAAGATTCAAAGAGAGTGAGATGCCAGCTCCTTTCATTCAGTCAGTAGCTTCAAACATTTCTGGTATATGAATAACATGATGTTTTTCAATGGCAAAAATCAATGAATATTGTAAATGCACAAACAGTAATATCTCCACATTGCAAGGTGCAATTCTGAAATTTTTTGCTTTTTCCTGCTAATCCTAGCATGATAAAGAAGATTCAAAGAGAGTGAGATGCCAGCTCCTTTCATTCAGTCAGTAGCTTCAAACATTTCTGGACGTTTTTCAATGGCAAAAATCAATGAATATTGTAAATGCACAAACAGTAATATCTCCACATTGCAAGGTGCAATTCTGAAATTTTTTGCTTTTTCCTGTTAATCCTAGCATGATAAAGAAGATTCAAAGAGAGTGAGATGCCAGCTCCTTTCATTCAGTCAGTAGCTTCAAACATTTCTGGTATATGAAAAACATGTTTTTCAATGGCAAAAATCAATGAATATTGTAAATGCACAAACAGTAATATCTCCACATTGCAAGGTGCAATTCTGAAATGTTTTGCTTTTTCCTGCTAATCCTAGCATGATAAAGAAGATTCAAAGAGAGTGAGATGCCAGCTCCTTTCATTCAGTCAGTAGCTTCAAACATTTCTGGTATATGAAAAACATGTTTTTCAATGGCAAAAATCAATGAATATTGTAAATGCACAAACAGTAATATCTCCACATTGCAAGGTGCAATTCGGAAATTTTTTGCTTTTTCCTGCTAATCCTAGCATGATAAAGAAGATTCAAAGAGAGTGAGATGCCAGCTCCTTTCATTCAGTCAGTAGCTTCAAACATTTCTGGTATATGAATAACATGATGTTTTTCAATTGCAAAAATCAATGAATATTGTAAATGCACAAACAGTAATATCTCCACATTGCAAGGTGCAATTCTGAAATTTTTTGCTTTTTCCTGCTAATCCTAGCATGATAAAGAAGATTCAAAGAGAGTGAGATGCCAGCTCCTTTCATTCAGTCAGTAGCTTCAAACATTTCTGGACGTTTTTCAATGGCAAAAATCAATGAATATTGTAAATGCACAAACAGTAATATCTCCACATTGAAAGGTGCAATTCTGAAATTTTTTGCTTTTTCCTGTTAATCCTAGCATGATAAAGAAGATTCAAAGAGAGTGAGATGCCAGCTCCTTTCATTCAGTCAGTAGCTTCAAACATTTCTGGTATATGAAAAACATGTTTTTCAATGGCAAAAATCAATGAATATTGTAAATGCACAAACAGTAATATCTCCACATTGCAAGGTGCAATTCTGAAATTTTTTGCTTTTTCCTGTTAATCCTAGCATGATAAAGAAGATTCAAAGAGAGTTAGATGCCAGCTCCTTTCATTCAGTCAGTAGCTTCAAACATTTCTGGTATATGAAAAACATGTTTTTCAATGGCAAAAATCAATGAATATTGTAAATGCACAAACAGTAATATCTCCACATTGCAAGGTGCAATTCTGAAATTTTTTGCTTTTTCCTGCTAATCCTAGCATGATAAAGAAGATTCAAAGAGAGTGAGATGCCAGCTCCTTTCATTCAGTCAGTAGCTTCAAACATTTCTGGACGCTTTTCAATGGCAAAAATCAATGAATATTGTAAATGCACAAACAGTAATATCTCCACATTGCAAGGTGCAATTCTGAAATTTTTTGCTTTTTCCTGTTAATCCTAGCATGATAAAGAAGATTCAAAGAGAGTGAGATGCCAGCTCCTTTCATTCAGTCAGTAGCTTCAAACATTTCTGGTATATGAAAAACATGTTTTTCAATGGCAAAAATCAATGAATATTGTAAATGCACAAACAGTAATATCTCCACATTGCAAGGTGCAATTCTGAAATTTTTTGCTTTTTCCTGCTAATCCTAGCATGATAAAGAAGATTCAAAGAGAGTGAGATGCCAGCTCCTTTCATTCAGTCAGTAGCTTCAAACATTTCTGGTATATGAAAAACATGTTTTTCAATGGCAAAAGTCAATGAATATTGTAAATGCACAAACAGTAATATCTCCACATTGCAAGGTGCAATTCTGAAATTTTTTGCTTTTTCCTGCTAATCCTAGCATGATAAAGAAGATTTAAAGAGAGTGAGATGCCAGCTCCTTTCATTCAGTCAGTAGCTTCAAACATTTCTGGTATATGAAAAACATGTTTTTCAATGGCAAAAATCAATGAATATTGTAAATGCACAAACAGTAATATCTCCACATTGCAAGGCGCAATTCTGAAATTTTTTGCTTTTTCCTGCTCCTCTTAGCATGATAAAGAAGATTCAAAGAGAGTGAGATGCCAGCTCCTTTCATTCAGTCAGTAGCTTCAATCATTTCTGGACGTTTTTCAATGGCAAAAATCAATGAATATTGTAAATGCACAAACAGTAATTTCTCCGCATTGCAAGGTGCAATTCTGAAATTTTTTGCTTTTTCCTGCTCCTCTTAGCATGATAAAGAAGATTCAAAGAGAGTGAGGTGCCAGCTCCTTTCATTCAGTCAGTAGCTTCAAACATTTCTGGTATATGAATAACATGTTTTTCAATGGCAAAAATCAATGAATATTGTAAATGCACAAACAGTAATTTCTCCGCATTGCAAGGTGCAATTCTGAAATTTTTTGCTTTTTCCTGCTCCTCTTAGCATGATAAAGAAGATTCAAAGAGAGTGAGATGCCAGCTCCTTTCATTCAGTCAGTAGCTTCAATCATTTCTGGACGTTTTTCAATGGCAAAAATCAATGAATATTGTAAATGCACAAACAGTAATTTCTCCGCATTGCAAGGTGCAATTCTGAAATTTTTTGCTTTTTCCTGCTCCTCTTAGCATGATAAAGAAGATTCAAAGAGAGTGAGATGCCAGCTCCTTTCATTCAGTCAGTAGCTTCAATCATTTCTGGACGTTTTTCAATGGCAAAAATCAATGAATATTGTAAATGCACAAACAGTAATTTCTGTGCATTGCAAGGTGCAATTCTGAAATTTTTTGCTTTTTCCTGCTCCTCTTAGCATGGTAAAGAAGATTCAAAGAGAGTGAGATGCCAGCTCCTTTCATTCAGTCAGTAGCTTCAAACATTTCTGGTATATGAATAACATGATGTTTTTCAATGACAAAAATCAATGAATATTGTAAATGCACAAACAGTAATTTCTCCGCATTGCAAGGTGCAAGTCTGAAATTTTTTGCTTTTTCCTGCTCCTCTTAGCATGATAAAGAAGATTCAAAGAGAGTGAGATGCCAGCTCCTTTCATTCAGTTAGTAGCTTCAATCATTTCTGGACGTTTTTCAATGGCAAAAATCAATGAATATTGTAAATGCACAAACTGTAATTTCTCCGCATTGCAAGGTGCAATTCTGAAATTTTTTGCTTTTTCCTGCTCCCCTTAGCATGATAAAGAAGATTCAAAGAGAGTGAGATGCCAGCTCCTTTCATTCAGTCAGTAGCTTCAATCATTTCTGGACGTTTTTCAATGGCAAAAATCAATGAATATTGTAAATGCACAAACAGTAATTTCTCCGCATTGCAAGGTGCAATTCTGAAATTTTTTGCTTTTTCCTGCTCCTCTTAGCATGGTAAAGAATACTCAAAGAGAGTGAGATGCCAGCTCCTTTCATTCAGTCAGTAGCTTCAAACATTTCTGGTATATGAATAACATGATGTTTTTCAATGGCAAAAATCAATGAATATTGTAAATGCACAAACAGTAATTTCTCCGCATTGCAAGGTGCAATTCTGAAATTTTTTGCTTTTTCCTGCTCCTCTTAGCATGATAAAGAAGATTCAAAGAGAGTGAGATGTCAGCTCCTTTCATTCAGTCAGTAGCTTCAAACATTTCTGGTATATGAATAACATGATGTTTTTCAATGGCAAAAATCAATGGATATTGTAAATGCACAAACAGTAATTTCTCCGCATTGCAAGGTGCAATTCTGAAATTTTTTGCTTTTTCCTGCTCCTCTTAGCATGATAAAGAAGATTCAAAGAGAGTGAGATGCCAGCTCCTTTCATTCAGTCAGTAGCTTCAATCATTTCTGGACGTTTTTCAAGGGCAAAAATCAATGAATATTGTAAATGCACAAACAGTAATTTCTCCGCATTGCAAGGTGCAATTCTGAAATTTTTTGCTTTTTCCTGCTCCTCTTAGCATGATAAAGAAGATTCAAAGAGAGTGAGATGCCAGCTCCTTTCATTCAGTCAGTAGCTTCAAACATTTCTGGTATATGAATAACATGATGTTTTTCAATGGCAAAAATCAATGAATATTGTAAATGCACAAACAGTAATTTCTCCGCATTGCAAGGTGCAATTCTGAAATTTTTTGCTTTTTCCTGCTCCTCTTAGCATGATAAAGAAGATTCAAAGAGAGTGAGATGCCAGCTCCTTTCGTTCAGTCAGTAGCTTCAATCATTTCTGGACGTTTTTCAATGGCAAAAATCATTGAATATTATAAATGCACAAACAGTAATTTCTCTGCATTGCAAGGTGCAATTCTGAAATTTTTTACTTTTTCCTGCTCCTCTTAGCATGATAAATAAGATTCAAAGAGAGTGAGATGCCAGCTCCTTTCATTCAGTCAGTAGCTTCAATCATTTCTGGTATATGAATAACATGATGTTTTTCAATGGCAAAAATCAATGAATATTGTAAATGCACAAACAGTAATTTCTCCGCATTGCAAGGTGCAATTCTGAAATTTTTTGCTTTTTCCTGCTCCTCGTAGCATGATAAAGAAGATTCAAAGAGAGTGAGATGCCAGCTCCTTTCATTCAGTCAGTAGCTTCAAACATTTCTGGGCGTTTTTCAATGGCAAAAATCAATGAATATTGTAAATGCACAAACAGTAATTTCTCCGCATTGCAAGGTGCAATTCTGAAATTTTTTGCTTTTTCCTGCTCCTCGTAGCATGATAAAGAAGATTCAAAGAGAGTGAGATGCCAGCTCCTTTCATTCAGTCAGTAGCTTCAATCATTTCTGGACGTTTTTCAATGGCAAAAATCAATGAATATTGTAAATGCACAAACAGTAATTTCTCCGCATTGCAAGGTGCAATTCTGAAATTTTTTGCTTTTTCCTGCTCCTCTTAGCATGATAAAGAAGATTCAAAGAGAGTGAGATGCCAGCTCCTTTCATTCAGTCAGTAGCTTCAATCATTTCTGGACGTTTTTCAATGGCAAAAATCAATGAATATTGTTAATGCACAAACAGTAATTTCTCCGCATTGCAAGGTGCAATTCTGAAATTTTTTGCTTTTTCCTGCTCCTCTTACAATGATAAAGAAGATTCAAAGAGAGTGAGATGCCAGCTCCTTTCATTCAGTCAGTAGCTTCAATCATTTCTGGACGTTTTTCAATGGCAAAAATCAATGAATATTGTAAATGCACAAACAGTAATTTCTCCGCATTGCAAGGTGCAATTCTGAAATTTTTTGCTTTTTCCTGCTCCTCTTAGCATGATAAAGAAGATTCAAAGAGAGTGAGATGCCAGCTCCTTTCATTCAGTCAGTAGCTTCAAACATTTCTGGTATATGAATAACATGATGTTTTTCAATGGCAAAAATCAATGAATATTGTAAATGCACAAACAGTAATTTATCCGCATTGCAAGGTGCAATTCTGAAATTTTTTGCTTTTTCCTGCTCCTCTTAGCATGATAAAGAAGATTCAAAGAGAGTGAGATGCCAGCTCCTTTTGTTCAGTCAGTAGCTTCAATCATTTCTGGACGTTTTTCAATGGCAAAAATCATTGAATATTATAAATGCACAAACAGTAATTTCTCCGCATTGCAAGGTGCAATTCTGAAATTTTTTACTTTTTCCTGCTCCTCTTAGCATGATAAAGAAGATTCAAAGAGAGTGAGATGCCAGCTCCTTTCATTCAGTCAGTAGCTTCAATCATTTCTGGTATATGAATAACATGATGTTTTTCAATGGCAAAAATCAATGAATATTGTAAATGCACAAACAGTAATTTCTCCGCATTGCAAGGTGCAATTCTGAAATTTTTTACTTTTTCCTGCTCCTCTTAGCATGATAAAGAAGATTCAAAGAGAGTGAGATGACAGCTCCTTTCATTCAGTCAGTAGCTTCAATCATTTCTGGACGTTTTTCAATGGCAAAAATCAATGAATATTGTAAATGCACAAACAGTAATTTCTCCGCATTGCAAGGTGCAATTCTGAAATTTTTTGCTTTTTCCTGCTCTTCTTAGCATGATAAACAAGATTCAAAGAGAGTGAGATGCCAGCTCCTTTCATTCAGTCAGTAGCTTCAATCATTTCTGGACGTTTTTCAATGGCAAAAATCAATGAATATTGTAAATGCACAAACAGTAATTTCTCCGCATTGCAAGGTGCAATTCTGAAATTTTTTGCTTTTTCCTGCTCCTCTTAGCATGATAAAGAAGATTCAAAGAGAGTGAGATGCCAGCTCCTTTCATTCAGTCAGTAGCTTCAAACATTTCTGGTATATGAATAACATGATGTTTTTCAATGGCAAAAATCAATGAATATTGTAAATGCACAAACAGTAATTTCTCAGCATTGCAAGGATCAATTCTGAAATTTTTTGCTTTTTCCTGCTCCTCTTAGCATGATAAAGAAGATTCAAAGAGAGTGAGATGCCAGCTCCTTTCATTCAGTCAGTAGCTTCAATCATTTCTGGACGTTTTTCAATTGCAAAAATCAATGAATATTGTAAATGCACAAACAGTAATTTCTCCGCATTGCAAGGTGCAATTCTGAAATTTTTTGCTTTTTCCTGCTCCTCTTAGCATGATTAAGACGATTCAAAGAGAGTGAGATGCCAGCTACTTTCATTCAGTCAGTAGCTTCAATCATTTCTGGTATATGAATAACATGATGTTTTTCAATGGCAAAAATCAATGAATATTGTAAATGCACAAACAGTAATTTCTCCGCATTGCAAGGTGCAATTCTGAATTTTTTTGCTTTTTCCTGCTGCTCATAGCATGATAAAGAAGATTCAAAGAGAGTGAGATGCCAGCTCCTTTCATTCACTCAGTAGCTTCAATCATTTCTGGTATATGAATAACATGATGTTTTTCAATGGCAAAAATCAATGAATATTGTAAATGCACAAACAGTAATTTATCCGCATTGCAAGGTGCAATTCTGAAATTTTTTGCTTTTTCCTGCTCCTCTTAGCATGATAAAGAAGATTCAAAGAGAGTGAGATGCAAGCTCCTTTCATTCAGTCAGTAGCTTCAAACATTTCTGGTATATGAATAACATGATGCTTTTCAATGGCAAAAATCAATGAATATTGTAAATGCACAAACAGTAATTTCTCCGCATTGCAAGGTGCAATTCTGAAATTTTTTGCTTTTTCCTGCTCCTCTTAGCATGATAAAGAAGATTCAAAGAGAGTGAGATGCCAGCTCCTTTCATTCAGTCAGTAGCTTCAATCATTTCTGGACGTTTTTCAATGGCAAAAATCAATGAATATTGTAAATGCACAAACAGTAATTTCTCCGCATTGCAAGGTGCAATTCTGAAATTTTTTGCTTTTTCCTGCTCCTCTTAGCATGATAAAGAAGATTCAAAGAGAGTGAGATGCCAGCTCCTTTCATTCAGTCAGTAGCTTCAATCATTTCTGGTATATGAATAACATGATGTTTTTCAATGGCAAAAATCAATGAATTTTGTAAATGCACAAACAGTAATTTCTCCGCATTGCAAGGTGCAATTCTGAAATTTTTTGCTTTTTCCTGCTCCTCTTAGCATGATAAAGAAGATTCAAAGAGAGTGAGATGCCAGCTCCTTTCATTCAGTCAGTAGCTTCAATCATTTCTGGACGTTTTTCAATGGCAAAAATCATTGAATATTGTAAATGCACAAACAGTAATTTCTCCGCATTGCAAGGTGCAATTCTGAAATTTTTTACTTTTTCCTGCTCCTCTTAGCATGATAAAGAAGATTCAAAGAGAGTGAGATGCCAGCTCCTTTCATTCAGTCAGTAGCTTCAATCATTTCTGGTATATGAATAACATGATGTTTTTCAATCGCAAAAATCAATGAATATTGTAAATGCACAAACAGTAATTTCTCCGCATTGCAAGGTGCAATTCTGAAATTTTTTGCTTTTTCCTGCTCCTCTTAGCATGATAAAGAAGATTCAAAGAGAGTGAGATGCCAGCTCCTTTCATTCAGTCAGTAGCTTCAATCATTTCTGGACGTTTTTCAATGGCAAAAATCAATGAATATTGTAAATGCACAAACAGTAATTTCTCCGCATTGCAAGGTGCAATTCTGAAATTTTTTGCTTTTTCCTGCTCCTTTTAGCATGATAAAGAAGATTCAAAGAGAGTGAGATGCCAGCTCCTTTCCTTCAGTCAGTAGCTTCAATCATTTCTGGTATATGAATAACATGATGTTTTTCAATGGCAAAAATCAATGAATATTGTAAATGCACAAACAGTAATTTCTCCGCATTGCAAGGTGCAATTCTGAAATTTTTTGCTTTTTCCTGCTCCTCTTAGCATGATAAAGAAGATTCAAAGAGAGTGAGATGCCAGCTCCTTTCATTCAGTCAGTAGCTTCAATCATTTCTGGACGTTTTTCAATGGCAAAAATCAATGAATATTGTAAATGCACAAACAGTAATTTCTCCGCATTGCAAGGTGCAATTCTGAAATTTTTTGCTTTTTCCTGCTCCTTTTAGCATGATAAAGAAGATTCAAAGAGAGTGAGATGCCAGCTCCTTTCCTTCAGTCAGTAGCTTCAATCATTTCTGGTATATGAATAACATGATGTTTTTCAATGGCAAAAATCAATGAATTTTGTAAATGCACAAACAGTAATTTCTCCGCATTGCAAGGCGCAATTCTGAAATTTTTTGCTTTTTCCTGCTCCTCTTAGAATGATAAAGAAGATTCAAAGAGAGTGAGATGCCAGCTCCTTTCATTCAGTCAGTAGCTTCAATCATTTCTGGACATTTTTCAATGGCAAAAATCAATGAATATTGTAAATGCACAAACAGTAATTTCTCCGCATTGCAAGGTGCAATTCTGAAATTTTTTGCTTTTTTCTGCTCCTCTTAGCATGATAAAGAAGATTCAAAGAGAGTGAGATGCCAGCTCCTTTTATTCAGTCAGTAGCTTCAATCATTTCTGGACGTTTTTCAATGGCAAAAATCAATGAATATTGTAAATGCACAAACAGTAATTTCTCCGCATTGCAAGGTGCAATTCTGAAATTTTTTGCTTTTTCCTGCTCCTCTTAGCATGATAAAGAAGATTCAAAGAGAGTGAGGTGCCAGCTCCTTTCATTCAGTCAGGAGCTTCAAACATTTCTGGTATATGAATAACATGTTTTTCAATGGCAAAAATCAATGAATATTGTAAATGCACAAACAGTAATTTCTCCGCATTGCAAGGTGCAATTCTGAAATTTTTTGCTTTTTCCTGCTCCTCTTAGCATGATAAAGAAGATTCAAAGAGAGTGAGATGCCAGCTCCTTTCATTCAGTCAGTAGCTTCAATCATTTCTGGACGTTTTTCAATGGCAAAAATCAATGAATATTGTAAATGCACAAACAGTAATTTCTCCGCATTGCAAGGTGCAATTCTGAAATTTTTTGCTTTTTCCTGCTCCTCTTAGCATGATAAAGAAGATTCAAAGAGAGTGAGATGCCAGCTCCTTTCATTCAGTCAGTAGCTTCAATCATTTCTGGACGTTTTTCAATGGCAAAAATCAATGAATATTGTAAATGCACAAACTGTAATTTCTCCGCATTGCAAGGTGCAATTCTGAAATTTTTTGCTTTTTCCTGCTCCTCTTAGCATGATAAAGAAGATTCAAAGAGAGTGAGATGCCAGCTCCTTTCATTCAGTCAGTAGCTTCAATCATTTCTGGACGTTTTTCAATGGCAAAAATCAATGAATATTGTAAATGCACAAACAGTACTTTCTCCGCATTGCAAGGTGCAATTCTGAAATTTTTTGCTTTTTCCTGCTCCTCTTAGCATGATAAAGAAGATTCAAAGAGAGTGAGATGCCAGCTCCTTTCATTCAGTCAGTAGCTTCAATCATTTCTGGACATTTTTCAATGGCAAAAATCAATGAATATTGTAAATGCACAAACAGTAATTTCTCCGCATTGCAAGGTGCAATTCTGAAATTTTTTGCTTTTTCCTGCTCCTCTTAGCATGATAAAGAAGATTCAAAGAGAGTGAGATGCCAGCTCCTTTCCTTCAGTCAGTAGCTTCAATCATTTCTGGTATATGAATAACATCATGTTTTTCAATGGCAAAAATCAATGAATTTTGTAAATGCACAAACAGTAATTTCTCCGGATTGCAAGGCGCAATTCTGAAATTTTTTGCTTTTTCCTGCTCCTCTTAGCATGATAAAGAAGATTCAAAGAGAGTGAGATGCCAGCTCCTTTCATTCAGTCAGTAGCTTCAATCATTTCTGGACATTTTTCAATGGCAAAAATCAATGAATATTGTAAATGCACAAACAGTAATTTCTCCGCATTGCAAGGTGCAATTCTGAAATTTTTTGCTTTTTCCTGCTCCTCTTAGCATGATAAAGAAGATTCAAAGAGAGTGAGATGCCAGCTCCCCTCATTCAGTCAGTAGCTTCAATCATTTCTGGACGTTTTTCAATGGCAAAAATCAATGAATATTGTAAATGCACAAACAGTAATTTCTCCGCATTGCAAGGTGCAATTCTGAAATTTTTTGCTTTTTCCTGCTCCTCTTAGCATGATAAAGAAGATTCAAAGAGAGTGAGGTGCCAGCTCCTTTCATTCAGTCAGGAGCTTCAAACATTTCTGGTATATGAATAACATGTTTTTCAATGGCAAAAATCAATGAATATTGTAAATGCACAAACAGTAATTTCTCCGCATTGCAAGGTGCAATTCTGAAATTTTTTGCTTTTTCCTGCTCCTCTTAGCATGATAAAGAAGATTCAAAGAGAGTGAGATGAGAGCTCCTTTCATTCAGTCAGTAGCTTCAATCATTTCTGGACGTTTTTCAATGGCAAAAATCAATTAATATTGTAAATGCACAAACAGTAATTTCTCCGCATTGCTAGGTGCAATTCTGAAATTTTTTGCTTTTTCCTGCTACTCTTAGCATGATAAAGAAGATTCAAAGAGAGTGAGATGCCAGCTCCTTTCATTCAGTCAGTAGCTTCAATCATTTCTGGACGTTTTTCAATGGCAAAAATCAATGAATATTGTAAATGCACAAACTGTAATTTCTCCGCATTGCAAGGTGCAATTCTGAAATTTTTTGCTTTTTCCTGCTCCTCTTAGCATGATAAAGAAGATGCAAAGAGAGTGAGATGCCAGCTCCTTTCATTCAGTCAGTAGCTTCAATCATTTCTGGACATTTTTCAATGGCAAAAATCAATGAATATTGTAAATGCACAAACAGTAATTTCTCCGCATTGCAAGGTGCAATTCTGAAATTTTTTGCTTTTTCCTGCTCCTCTTAGCATGATAAAGAAGATTCAAAGAGAGTGAGATGCCAGCTCCTTTCATTCAGTCAGTAGCTTCAATCATTTCTGGACATTTTTCAATGGCAAAAATCAATGAATATTGTAAATGCACAAACAGTAATTTCTCCGCATTGCAAGGTGCAATTCTGAAATTTTTTGCTTTTTCCTGCTCCTCTTAGCATGATAAAGAAGATTCAAAGAGAGTGAGATGTCAGCTCCTTTCATTCAGTCAGTAGCTTCAAACATTTCTGGTATATGAATAACATGATGTTTTTCAATGGCAAAAATCAATGAATATTGTAAATGCACAAACAGTAATTTCTCCGCATTGCAAGGTGCAATTCTGAAATTTTTTGCTTTTTCCTGCTCCTCTTAGCATGATAAAGAAGATTCAAAGAGAGTGAGATGCCAGCTCCTTTCATTCAGTCAGTAGCTTCAATCATTTCTGGTATATGAATAACATGATGTTTTTCAATGGCAAAAATCAATGAATTTTGTAAATGCACAAACAGTAATTTCTCAGCATTGCAAGGTGCAATTCTGAAATTTTTTGCTTTTTCCTGCTGCTCTTAGCATGATAAAGAAGATTCAAAGAGAGTGAGATGCCAGCTCCTTTCATTGTCAGTAGCTTCAATCATTTCTGGACGTTTTTCAATGGCAAAAATCAATGAATATTTTAAATGCACAAACAGTAATTTCTCCGCATTGCAAGGTGCAATTCTGAAATTTTTTGCTTTTTCCTGCTCCTCTTAGCATGATAAAGAAGATTCAAAGAGAGTGAGATGCCAGCTCCTTTCATTCAGTCAGTAGCTTCAATCATTTCTGGACGTTTTTCAATGGCAAAAATCAATGAATATTGTAAATGCAAAAACAGTAATTTCTCCGCATTGCAAGGTGCAATTCTGAAATTTTTTGCTTTTTCCTGCTCCTCTTAGCATGATAAAGAAGATTCAAAGAGAGTGAGATGCCAGCTCCTTTCATTCAGTCAGTAGCTTCAATCATTTCTGGACGTTTTTCAATGGCAAAAATCAATGAATATTGTAAATGCACAAACAGTAATTTCTCCGCATTGCAAGGTGCAATTCTGAAATTTTTTGCTTTTTCCTGCTCCTCTTAGCATGATAAAGAAGATTCAAAGAGAGTGAGATGTCAGCTCCTTTCATTCAGTCAGTAGCTTCAAACATTTCTGGTATATGAATAACATGATGTTTTTCAATGGCAAAAATCAATGAATATTGTAAATGCACAAAAAGTAATTTCTCCGCATTGCAAGGTGCAATTCTGAAATTGTTTGCTTTTTCCTGCTCCTCTTAGCATGATAAAGAAGATTCAAAGAGAGTGAGATGCCAGCTCCTTTCATTCAGTCAGTAGCTTCAATCATTTCTGGTATATGAATAACATGATGTTTTTCAATGGCAAAAATCAAAGAATTTTGTAAATGCACAAACAGTAATTTCTCAGCATTGCAAGGTGCAATTCTGAAATTTTTTGCTTTTTCCTGCTCCTCTTAGCATGATAAAGAAGATTCAAAGAGAGTGAGATGCCAGCTCCTTTCATTGTCAGTAGCTTCAATCATTTCTGGACGTTTTTCAATGGCAAAAATCAATGAATATTGTAAATGCACAAACAGTAATTTCTCCGCATTGCAAGGTGCAATTCTGAAATTTTTTGCTTTTTCCTGCTCCTCTTAGCATTATGAAGAAGATTCAAAGAGAGTGAGATACCAGCTCCTTTCATTCAGTCAGTAGCTTCAAACATTTCTGGTATATGAATAACATGTTTTTCAATGGCAAAAATCAATGAATATTGTAAATGCACAAGCAGTAATTTCTCCGCATTGCAAGGTGCAATTCTGAAATTTTTTACTTTTTCCTGCTCCTCTTAGCATGATAAAGAAGATTCAAAGAGAGTGAGATGCCAGCTCCTTTCGTTCAGTCAGTAGCTTCAATCATTTCTGGATGTTTTTCAATGGCAAAAATCATTGAATATTGTAAATGCACAAACAGTAATTTCTCCGCATTGCAAGGTGCAATTCTGAAATTTTTTACTTTTTCCTGCTCCTCTTAGCATGATAAAGAAGATTCAAAGAGAGTGAGATGCCATCTCCTTTCATTCAGTCAGTAGCTTCAATCATTTCTGGACGTTTTTCAATTGCAAAAATCAATGAATATTGTAAATGCACAAACAGTAATTTCTCCGCATTGCAAGGTGCAATTCTGAAATTTTTTGCTTTTTCCTGCTCCTCTTAGCATGATAAAGAAGATTCAAAGAGAGTGAGATGTCAGCTCCTTTCATTCAGTCAGTAGCTTCAAACATTTCTGGTATATGAATAACATGATGTTTTTCAATGGCAAAAATCAATGAATATTGTAAATGCACAAACAGTAATTTCTCCGCATTGCAAGGTGCAATTCTGAAATTTTTTGCTTTTTCCTGCTCCTCTTAGCATGATAAAGAAGATTCAAAGAGAGTGAGATGCCAGCTCCTTTCATTCAGTCAGTAGCTTCAATCATTTCTGGTATATGAATAACATGATGTTTTTCAATGGCAAAAATCAAAGAATTTTGTAAATGCACAAACAGTAATTTCTCAGCATTGCAAGGTGCAATTCTGAAATTTTTTGCTTTTTCCTGCTCCTCTTAGCATGATAAAGAAGATTCAAAGAGAGTGAGATGCCAGCTCCTTTCATTGTCAGTAGCTTCAATCATTTCTGGACGTTTTTCAATGGCAAAAATCAATGAATATTGTAAATGCACAAACAGTAATTTCTCCGCATTGCAAGGTGCAATTCTGAAATTTTTTGCTTTTTCCTGCTCCTCTTAGCATGATAAAGAAGATTCAAAGAGAGTGAGATGCCATCTCCTTTCATTCAATCAGTAGCTTCAATCATTTCTGGACGTTTTTCAATTGCAAAAATCAATGAATATTGTAAATGCACAAACAGTAATTTCTCCGCATTGCAAGGTGCAATTCTGAAATTTTTTGCTTTTTCCTGCTCCTCTTAGCATGATAAAGAAGATTCAAAGAGAGTGAGATGCCAGCTCCTTTCATTCAGTCAGTAGCTTCAATCATTTCTGGACGTTTTTCAATGGCAAAAATCAATGAATATTGTAAATGCACAAACAGTAATTTCTCCGCATTGCAAGGTGCAATTCTGAAATTTTTTGCTTTTTCCTGCTCCTTTTAGCATGATAAACAAGATTCAAAGAGAGTGAGATGCCAGCTCCTTTCATTCAGTCAGTAGCTTCAATCATTTATGGACGTTTTTCAATTGCAAAAATCATTGAATATTGTAAATGCACAAACAGTAATTTCTCCGCATTGCAAGGTGCAATTCTGAAATTTTTTACTTTTTCCTGCTCCTCTTAGCATGATAAAGAAGATTCAAAGAGAGTGAGATGCCAGCTCCTTTCATTCAGTCAGTAGCTTCAATCATTTCTGGTATATGAATAACATGATGTTTTTCAATCGCAAAAATCAATGAATATTGTAAATGCACAAACAGTAATTTCTCCGCATTGCAAGGTGCAATTCTGAAATTTTTTGCTTTTTCCTGCTCCTCTTAGCATGATAAAGAAGATTCAAAGAGAGTGAGATGCCAGCTCCTTTCATTCAGTCAGTAGCTTCAATCATTTCCGGACGTTTTTCAATGGCAAAAATCAATGAATATTGTAAATGCACAAACAGTAATTTCTCCGCATTGCAAGGTGTAATTCTGAAATTTTTTGCTTTTTCCTGCTCCTCTTAGCATGATAAAGAAGATTCAAAGAGAGTGAGATGCCAGCTCCTTTCCTTCAGTCAGTAGCTTCAATCATTTCTGGTATAGGAATAACATGATGTTTTTCAATGGCAAAAATCAATGAATTTTGTAAATGCACAAACAGTAATTTCTCCGCATTGCAAGGCGCAATTCTGAAATTTTTTGCTTTTTCCTGCTCCTCTTAGCATGATAAAGAAGATTCAAAGAGAGTGAGATGCTAGCTCCTTTCATTCAGTCAGTAGCTTCAATCATTTCTGGACGTTTTTCAATGGCAAAAATCAATGAATATTGTAAATGCACAAACAGTAATTTCTCCGCATTGCAAGGTGCAATTCTGAAATTTTTTGCTTTTTCCTGCTCCTCTTAGCATGATAAACAAGATTCAAAGAGAGTGAGGTGCCAGCTCCTTTCATTCAGTCAGGAGCTTCAAACATTTCTGGTATATGAATAACATGTTTTTCAATGGCAAAAATCAATGAATATTGTAAATGCACAAACAGTAATTTCTCCGCATTGCAAGGTGCAATTCTGAAATTTTTTGCTTTTTCCTGCTCCTCTTAGCATGATAAAGAAGATTCAAAGAGAGTGAGATGCCAGCTCCTTTCATTCAGTCAGTAGCTTCAATCATTTCTGGACATTTTTCAATGGCAAAAATCAATGAATATTGTAAATGCACAAACAGTAATTTCTCCGCATTGCAAGGTGCAATTCTGAATTTTTTTGCATTTTCCTGCTCCTCTTAGCATGATAAAGAAGATTCAAAGAGAGTGAGATGCCAGCTCCTTTCATTCAGTCAGTAGCTTCAATCATTTCTGGACGTTTTTCAATGGCAAAAATCAATGAATATTGTAAATGCACAAACTGTAATTTCTCCGCATTGCAAGGTGCAATTCTGAAATTTTTTGCTTTTTCCTGCTCCTCTTAGCATGATAAAGAAGATTCAAAGAGAGTGAGATGCCAGCTCCTTTCATTCAGTCAGTAGCTTCAATCATTTCTGGACGTTTTTCAATGGCAAAAATCAATGAATATTGTAAATGCACAAACAGTAATTTCTCCGCATTGCAAGGTGCAATTCTGAAATTTTTTGCTTTTTCCTGCTCCTCTTAGCATGATAAAGAAGATTCAAAGAGAGTGAGATGCCAGCTCCTTTCATTCAGTCAGTAGCTTCAATCATTTCTGGACGTTTTTCAATGGCAAAAATCAATGAATATTGTAAATGCACAAACAGTAATTTCTCCGCATTGCAAGGTGCAATTCTGAAATTTTTTGCTTTTTCCTGCTCCTCTTAGCATGATAAAGAAGATTCAAAGAGAGTGAGATGCCAGCTCCTTTCATTCAGTCAGTAGCTTCAATCATTTCTGGTATATGAATAACATGATGTTTTTCAATGGCAAAAATCAATGAATTTTGTAAATGCACAAACAGTAATTTCTCAGCATTGCAAGGTGCAATTCTGAAATTTTTTGCTTTTTCCTGCTCCTCTTAGCATGATAAAGAAGATTCAAAGAGAGTGAGATGCCAGCTCCTTTCATTGTCAGTAGCTTCAATCATTTCTGGACGTTTTTCAATGGCAAAAATCAATGAATATTGTAAATGCACAAACAGTAATTTCTCCGCATTGCAAGGTGCAATTCTGAAATTTTTTGCTTTTTCCTGCTCCTCTTAGCATTATGAAGAAGATTCAAAGAGAGTGAGATACCAGCTCCTTTCATTCAGTCAGTAGCTTCAAACATTTCTGGTATATGAATAACATGATGTTTTTCAATGGCAAAAATCAATGAATATTGTAAATGCACAAACAGTAATTTCTCCGCATTGCAAGGTGCAATTCTGAAATTTTTTGCTTTTTCCTGCTCCTCTTAGCATGATAAAGAAGATTCAAAGAGAGTGAGATGCCAGCTCCTTTAGTTCAGTCAGTAGCTTCAATCATTTCTGGATGTTTTTCAATGGCAAAAATCATTGAATATTGTAAATGCACAAACAGTAATTTCTCCGCATTGCAAGGTGCAATTCTGAAATTTTTTACTTTTTCCTGCTCCTCTTAGCATGATAAAGAAGATTCAAAGAGAGTGAGATGCCAGCTCCTTTCATTCAGTCAGTAGCTTCAATCATTTCTGGTATATGAATAACATGATGTTTTTCAATCGCAAAAATCAATGAATATTGTAAATGCACAAACAGTAATTTCTCCGCATTGCAAGGTGCAATTCTGAAATTTTTTGCTTTTTCCTGCTCCTCTTAGCATGATAAAGAAGATTCAAAGAGAGTGAGATGCCAGCTCCTTTCATTCAGTCAGTAGCTTCAATCATTTCTGGACGTTTTTCAATGGCAAAAATCAATGAATATTGTAAATGCACAAACAGTAATTTCTCCGCATTGCAAGGTGCAATTCTGAAATTTTTTGCTTTTTCCTGCTCCTCTTAGCATGATAAAGAAGATTCAAAGAGAGTGAGATGCCAGCTCCTTTCCTTCAGTCAGTAGCTTCAATCATTTCTGGCATATGAATAACATGATGTTTTTCAATGGCAAAAATCAATGAATTTTGTAAATGCACAAACAGTAATTTCTCCGCATTGCAAGGCGCAATTCTGAAATTTTTTGCTTTTTCCTGCTCCTCTTAGCATGATAAAGAAGATTCAAAGAGAGTGAGATGCCAGCTCCTTTCATTCAGTCAGTAGCTTCAATCATTTCTGAACATTTTTCAATGGCAAAAATCAATGAATATTGTAAATGCACAAACAGTAATTTCTCCGCATTGCAAGGTGCAATTCTGAAATTTTTTGCTTTTTCCTGCTCCTCTTAGCATGATAAAGAAGATTCAAAGAGAGTGAGATGACAGCTCCTTTCATTCAGTCAGTAGCTTCAATCATTTCTGGACGTTTTTCAATGGCAAAAATCAATGAATATTGTAAATGCACAAACAGTAATTTCTCCGCATTGCAAGGTGCAATTCTGAAATTTTTTGCTTTTTCCTGCTCCTCTCAGCATGATAAAGAAGATTCAAAGAGAGTGAGGTGCCAGCTCCTTTCATTCAGTCAGGAGCTTCAAACATTTCTGGTATATGAATAACATGTTTTTCAATGGCAAAAATCAATGAATATTGTAAATGCACAAACAGTAATTTCTCCGCATTGCAAGGTGCAATTCTGAAATTTTTTGCTTTTTCCTGCTCCTCTTAGCATGATAAAGAAGATTCAAAGAGAGTGAGATGCCAGCTCCTTTCATTCAGTCAGTAGCTTCAATCATTTCTGGACGTTTTTCAATGGCAAAAATCAATGAATATTGTAAATGCACAAACAGTAATTTCTCCGCATTGCAAGGTGCAATTCTGAAATTTTTTGCTTTTTGCTGCTCCTCTTAGCATGATAAAGAAGATTCAAAGAGAGTGAGATGCCAGCTCCTTTCATTCAGTCAGTAGCTTCAATCATTTCTGGACGTTTTTCAATGGCAAAAATCAATGAATATTGTAAATGCACAAACAGTAATTTCTCCGCATTGCAAGGTGCAATTCTGAAATTTTTTGCTTTTTCCTGCTCCTCTTAGCATGATAAAGAAGATTCAAAGAGAGTGAGATGCCAGCTCCTTTCCTTCAGTCAGTAGCTTCAATCATTTCTGGCATATGAATAACATGATGTTTTTCAATGGCAAAAATCAATGAATTTTGTAAATGCACAAACAGTAATTTCTCCGCATTGCAAGGCGCAATTCTGAAATTTTTTGCTTTTTCCTGCTCCTCTTAGCATGATAAAGAAGATTCAAAGAGAGTGAGATGCCAGCTCCTTTCATTCAGTCAGTAGCTTCAATCATTTCTGGACATTTTTCAATGGCAAAAATCAATGAATATTGTAAATGCACAAACAGTAATTTCTCCGCATTGCAAGGTGCAATTCTGAAATTTTTTGCTTTTTCCTGCTCCTCTTAGCATGATAAAGAAGATTCAAAGAGAGTGAGATGACAGCTCCTTTCATTCAGTCAGTAGCTTCAATCATTTCTGGACGTTTTTCAATGGCAAAAATCAATGAATATTGTAAATGCACAAACAGTAATTTCTCCGCATTGCAAGGTGCAATTCTGAAATTTTTTGCTTTTTCCTGCTCCTCTTAGCATGATAAAGAAGATTCAAAGAGAGTGAGGTGCCAGCTCCTTTCATTCAGTCAGGAGCTTCAAACATTTCTGGTATATGAATAACGTTTTTCAATGGCAAAAATCAATGAATATTGTAAATGCACAAACAGTAATTTCTCCGCATTGCAAGGTGCAATTCTGAAATTTTTTGCTTTTTCCTGCTCCTCTTAGCATGATAAAGAAGATTCAAAGAGAGTGAGATGCCAGCTCCTTTCATTCAGTCAGTAGCTTCAATCATTTCTGGACGTTTTTCAATGGCAAAAATCAATGAATATTGTAAATGCACAAACAGTAATTTCTCCGCATTGCAAGGTGCAATTCTGAAATTTTTTGCTTTTTCCTGCTCCTCTTAGCATGATAAAGAAGATTCAAAGAGAGTGAGATGCCAGCTCCTTTCATTCAGTCAGTATCTTCAATCATTTCTGGACGTTTTTCAATGGCAAAAATCAATGAATATTGTAAATGCACAAACAGTAATTTCTCCGCATTGCAATGTGCAATTCTGAAATTTTTTGCTTTTTCCTGCTCCTCTTAGCATGATAAAGAAGATTCAAAGAGAGTGAGATGCCAGCTCCTTTCATTCAGTCAGTAGCTTCAAACATTTCTGGTATATGAATAACATGATGTTTTTCAATGGCAAAAATCAATGAATATTGTAAATGCACAAACAGTAATTTCTCCGCATTGCAAGGTGCAATTCTGAAATTTTTTGCTTTTTTCTGCTCCTCTTAGCATGATAAAGAAGATTCAAAGAGAGTGAGATGCCAGCTCCTTTCGTTCAGTCAGTAGCTTCAATCATTTCTGGACGTTTTTCAATGGCAAAAATCATTGAATATTATAAATGCACAAACAGTAATTTCTCCGCATTGCAAGGTGCAATTCTGAAATTTTTTACTTTTTCCTGCTCCTCTTAGCATGATAAAGAAGATTCAAAGAGAGTGAGATGCCAGCTCCTTTCATTCAGTCAGTAGCTTCAATCATTTCTGGTATATGAATAACATGATGTTTTTCAATGGCAAAAATCAATGAATATTGTAAATGCACAAACAGTAATTTCTCCGCATTGCAAGGTGCAATTCTGAAATTTTTTGCTTTTTCCTGCTCCTCTTAGCATGATAAAGAAGATTCAAAGAGAGTGAGATGCCAGCTCCTTTCATTCAGTCAGTAGCTTCAATCATTTCTGGACGTTTTTCAATGGCAAAAATCAATGAATATTGTAAATGCACAAACAGTAATTTCTCCGCATTGCAAGGTGCAATTCTGAAATTTTTTGCTTTTTCCTGCTCCTCTTAGCATGATAAATAAGATTCAAAGAGAGTGAGATGCCAGCTCCTTTCATTCAGTCAGTAGCTTTAATCATTTCTGGACGTTTTTCAATGGCAAAAATCATTGAATATTGTAAATGCACAATCAGTAATTTCTCCGCATTGCAAGGTGCAATTCTGAAATTTTTTACTTTTTCCTGCTCCTCTTAGCATGATAAAGAAGATTCAAAGAGAGTGAGATGCCAGCTCCTTTCATTCAGTCAGTAGCTTCAATCATTTCTGGTATATGAATAACATGATGTTTTTCAATCGCAAAAATCAATGAATATTGTAAATGCACAAACAGTAATTTCTCCGCATTGCAAGGTGCAATTCTGAAATTTTTTGCTTTTTCCTGCTCCTCTTAGCATGATAAAGAAGATTCAAAGAGAGTGAGATGCCAGCTCCTTTCATTCAGTCAGTAGCTTCAATCATTTCTGGACGTTTTTCAATGGCAAAAACCAATGAATATTGTAAATGCACAAACAGTAATTTCTCCGCATTGCAAGGTGCAATTCTGAAATTTTTGCTTTTTCCTGCTCCTCTTAGCATGATAAAGAAGATTCAAAGAGAGTGAGATGCCAGATCCTTTCCTTCAGTCAGTAGCTTCAATCATTTCTGGTATATGAATAACATGATGTTTTTCAATGGCAAAAATCAATGAATTTTGTAAATGCACAAACAGTAATTTCTCCGCATTGCAAGGCGCAATTCTGAAATTTTTTGCTTTTTCCTGCTCCTCTTAGCATGTTAAAGAAGATTCAAAGAGAGTGAGATGTCAGCTCCTTTCATTCAGTCAGTAGCTTCAATCATTTCTGGACATTTTTCAATGGCAAAAATCAATGAATATTGTAAATGCACAAACAGTAATTTCTCCGCATTGCAAGGTGCAATTCTGAAATTTTTTGCTTTTTCCTGCTCCTCTTAGCATGATAAAGAAGATTCAAAGAGAGTGAGATGCCAGCTCCTTTCATTCAGTCAGTAGCTTCAATCATTTCTGGACGTTTTTCAATGGCAAAAATCAATGAATATTGTAAATGCACAAACAGTAATTTCTCCGCATTGCAAGGTGCAATTCTGAAATTTTTTGCTTTTTCCTGCTCCTCTTAGCATGATAAAGAAGATTCAAAGAGAGTGAGATGCCAGCTCCTTTCATTCAGTCAGTAGCTTCAATCATTTCTGGACGTTTTTCAATGGCAAAAATCAATGAATATTGTAAATGCACAAACAGTAATTTCTCCGCATTGCAAGGTGCAATTCTGAAATTTTTTGCTTTTTCCTGCTCCTCTTAGCATGATAAAGAAGATTCAAAGAGAGTGAGATGCCAGATCCTTTCCTTCAGTCAGTAGATTCAATCATTTCTGGTATATGAATAACATGATGTTTTTCAATGGCAAAAATCAATGAATTTTGTAAATGCACAAACAGTAATTTCTCCGCATTGCAAGGCGCAATTCTGAAATTTTTTGCTTTTTCCTGCTCCTCTTAGCATGATAAAGAAGATTCAAAGAGAGTGAGATGCCAGCTCCTTTCATTCAGTCAGTAGCTTCAATCATTTCTGGACATTTTTCAATGGCAAAAATCAATGAATATTGTAAATGCACAAACAGTAATTTCTCCGCATTGCAAGGTGCAATTCTGAAATTTTTTGCTTTTTCCTGCTCCTCTTAGCATGATAAAGAAGATTCAAAGAGAGTGAGATGCCAGCTCCTTTCATTCAGTCAGTAGCTTCAATCATTTCTGGACGTTTTTCAATGGCAAAAATCAATGAATATTGTAAATGCACAAACAGTAATTTCTCCGCATTGCAAGGTGCAATTCTGAAATTTTTTGCTTTTTCCTGCTCCTCTTAGCATGATAAAGAAGATTCAAAGAGAGTGAGATGCCAGCTCCTTTCCTTCAGTCAGTAGCTTCAATCATTTCTGGCATATGAATAACATGATGTTTTTCAATGGCAAAAATCAATGAATTTTGTAAATGCACAAACAGTAATTTCTCCGCATTGCAAGGCGCAATTCTGAAATTTTTTGCTTTTTCCTGCTCCTCTTAGCATGATAAAGAAGATTCAAAGAGAGTGAGATGCCAGCTCCTTTCATTCAGTCAGTAGCTTCAATCATTTCTGGACATTTTTCAATGGCAAAAATCAATGAATATTGTAAATGCACAAACAGTAATTTCTCCGCATTGCAAGGTGCAATTCTGAAATTTTTTGCTTTTTCCTGCTCCTCTTAGCATGATAAAGAAGATTCAAAGAGAGTGAGATGACAGCTCCTTTCATTCAGTCAGTAGCTTCAATCATTTCTGGACGTTTTTCAATGGCAAAAATCAATGAATATTGTAAATGCACAAACAGTAATTTCTCCGCATTGCAAGGTGCAATTCTGAAATTTTTTGCTTTTTCCTGCTCCTCTTAGCATGATAAAGAAGATTCAAAGAGAGTGAGGTGCCAGCTCCTTTCATTCAGTCAGGAGCTTCAAACATTTCTGGTATATGAATAACGTTTTTCAATGGCAAAAATCAATGAATATTGTAAATGCACAAACAGTAATTTCTCCGCATTGCAAGGTGCAATTCTGAAATTTTTTGCTTTTTCCTGCTCCTCTTAGCATGATAAAGAAGATTCAAAGAGAGTGAGATGCCAGCTCCTTTCATTCAGTCAGTAGCTTCAATCATTTCTGGACGTTTTTCAATGGCAAAAATCAATGAATATTGTAAATGCACAAACAGTAATTTCTCCGCATTGCAAGGTGCAATTCTGAAATTTTTTGCTTTTTCCTGCTCCTCTTAGCATGATAAAGAAGATTCAAAGAGAGTGAGATGCCAGCTCCTTTCATTCAGTCAGTAGCTTCAATCATTTCTGGACGTTTTTCAATGGCAAAAATCAATGAATATTGTAAATGCACAAACAGTAATTTCTCCGCATTGCAATGTGCAATTCTGAAATTTTTTGCTTTTTCCTGCTCCTCTTAGCATGATAAAGAAGATTCAAAGAGAGTGAGATGCCAGCTCCTTTCATTCAGTCAGTAGCTTCAAACATTTCTGGTATATGAATAACATGATGTTTTTCAATGGCAAAAATCAATGAATATTGTAAATGCACAAACAGTAATTTCTCCGCATTGCAAGGTGCAATTCTGAAATTTTTTGCTTTTTTCTGCTCCTCTTAGCATGATAAAGAAGATTCAAAGAGAGTGAGATGCCAGCTCCTTTCGTTCAGTCAGTAGCTTCAATCATTTCTGGACGTTTTTCAATGGCAAAAATCATTGAATATTATAAATGCACAAACAGTAATTTCTCCGCATTGCAAGGTGCAATTCTGAAATTTTTTACTTTTTCCTGCTCCTCTTAGCATGATAAAGAACATTCAAAGAGAGTGAGATGCCAGCTCCTTTCATTCAGTCAGTAGCTTCAATCATTTCTGGTATATGAATAACATGATGTTTTTCAATGGCAAAAATCAATGAATATTGTAAATGCACAAACAGTAATTTCTCCGCATTGCAAGGTGCAATTCTGAAATTTTTTGCTTTTTCCTGCTCCTCTTAGCATGATAAAGAAGATTCAAAGAGAGTGAGATGCCAGCTCCTTTCATTCAGTCAGTAGCTTCAATCATTTCTGGACGTTTTTCAATGGCAAAAATCAATGAATATTGTAAATGCACAAACAGTAATTTCTCCGCATTGCAAGGTGCAATTCTGAAATTTTTTGCTTTTTCCTGCTCCTCTTAGCATGATAAATAAGATTCAAAGAGAGTGAGATGCCAGCTCCTTTCATTCAGTCAGTAGCTTTAATCATTTCTGGACGTTTTTCAATGGCAAAAATCATTGAATATTGTAAATGCACAATCAGTAATTTCTCCGCATTGCAAGGTGCAATTCTGAAATTTTTTGCTTTTTCCTGCTCCTCTTAGCATGATAAAGAAGATTCAAAGAGAGTGAGATGCCAGCTCCTTTCATTCAGTCAGTAGCTTCAATCATTTCTGGACATTTTTCAATGGCAAAAATCAATGAATATTGTAAATGCACAAACAGTAATTTCTCCGCATTGCAAGGTGCAATTCTGAAATTTTTTGCTTTTTCCTGCTCCTCTTAGCATGATAAAGAAGATTCAAAGAGAGTGAGATGACAGCTCCTTTCATTCAGTCAGTAGCTTCAATCATTTCTGGACGTTTTTCAATGGCAAAAATCAATGAATATTGTAAATGCACAAACAGTAATTTCTCCGCATTGCAAGGTGCAATTCTGAAATTTTTTGCTTTTTCCTGCTCCTCTTAGCATGATAAAGAAGATTCAAAGAGAGTGAGGTGCCAGCTCCTTTCATTCAGTCAGGAGCTTCAAACATTTCTGGTATATGAATAACGTTTTTCAATGGCAAAAATCAATGAATATTGTAAATGCACAAACAGTAATTTCTCCGCATTGCAAGGTGCAATTCTGAAATTTTTTGCTTTTTCCTGCTCCTCTTAGCATGATAAAGAAGATTCAAAGAGAGTGAGATGCCAGCTCCTTTCATTCAGTCAGTAGCTTCAATCATTTCTGGACGTTTTTCAATGGCAAAAATCAATGAATATTGTAAATGCACAAACAGTAATTTCTCCGCATTGCAAGGTGCAATTCTGAAATTTTTTGCTTTTTCCTGCTCCTCTTAGCATGATAAAGAAGATTCAAAGAGAGTGAGATGCCAGCTCCTTTCATTCAGTCAGTAGCTTCAATCATTTCTGGACGTTTTTCAATGGCAAAAATCAATGAATATTGTAAATGCACAAACAGTAATTTCTCCGCATTGCAATGTGCAATTCTGAAATTTTTTGCTTTTTCCTGCTCCTCTTAGCATGATAAAGAAGATTCAAAGAGAGTGAGATGCCAGCTCCTTTCATTCAGTCAGTAGCTTCAAACATTTCTGGTATATGAATAACATGATGTTTTTCAATGGCAAAAATCAATGAATATTGTAAATGCACAAACAGTAATTTCTCCGCATTGCAAGGTGCAATTCTGAAATTTTTTGCTTTTTTCTGCTCCTCTTAGCATGATAAAGAAGATTCAAAGAGAGTGAGATGCCAGCTCCTTTCGTTCAGTCAGTAGCTTCAATCATTTCTGGACGTTTTTCAATGGCAAAAATCATTGAATATTATAAATGCACAAACAGTAATTTCTCCGCATTGCAAGGTGCAATTCTGAAATTTTTTACTTTTTCCTGCTCCTCTTAGCATGATAAAGAACATTCAAAGAGAGTGAGATGCCAGCTCCTTTCATTCAGTCAGTAGCTTCAATCATTTCTGGTATATGAATAACATGATGTTTTTCAATGGCAAAAATCAATGAATATTGTAAATGCACAAACAGTAATTTCTCCGCATTGCAAGGTGCAATTCTGAAATTTTTTGCTTTTTCCTGCTCCTCTTAGCATGATAAAGAAGATTCAAAGAGAGTGAGATGCCAGCTCCTTTCATTCAGTCAGTAGCTTCAATCATTTCTGGACGTTTTTCAATGGCAAAAATCAATGAATATTGTAAATGCACAAACAGTAATTTCTCCGCATTGCAAGGTGCAATTCTGAAATTTTTTGCTTTTTCCTGCTCCTCTTAGCATGATAAATAAGATTCAAAGAGAGTGAGATGCCAGCTCCTTTCATTCAGTCAGTAGCTTTAATCATTTCTGGACGTTTTTCAATGGCAAAAATCATTGAATATTGTAAATGCACAATCAGTAATTTCTCCGCATTGCAAGGTGCAATTCTGAAATTTTTTACTTTTTCCTGCTCCTCTTAGCATGATAAAGAAGATTCAAAGAGAGTGAGATGCCAGCTCCTTTCATTCAGTCAGTAGCTTCAATCATTTCTGGTATATGAATAACATGATGTTTTTCAATCGCAAAAATCAATGAATATTGTAAATGCACAAACAGTAATTTCTCCGCATTGCAAGGTGCAATTCTGAAATTTTTTGCTTTTTCCTGCTCCTCTTAGCATGATAAAGAAGATTCAAAGAGAGTGAGATGCCAGCTCCTTTCATTCAGTCAGTAGCTTCAATCATTTCTGGACGTTTTTCAATGGCAAAAACCAATGAATATTGTAAATGCACAAACAGTAATTTCTCCGCATTGCAAGGTGCAATTCTGAAATTTTTGCTTTTTCCTGCTCCTCTTAGCATGATAAAGAAGATTCAAAGAGAGTGAGATGCCAGATCCTTTCCTTCAGTCAGTAGCTTCAATCATTTCTGGTATATGAATAACATGATGTTTTTCAATGGCAAAAATCAATGAATTTTGTAAATGCACAAACAGTAATTTCTCCGCATTGCAAGGCGCAATTCTGAAATTTTTTGCTTTTTCCTGCTCCTCTTAGCATGATAAAGAAGATTCAAAGAGAGTGAGATGCCAGCTCCTTTCATTCAGTCAGTAGCTTCAATCATTTCTGGACATTTTTCAATGGCAAAAATCAATGAATATTGTAAATGCACAAACAGTAATTTCTCCGCATTGCAAGGTGCAATTCTGAAATTTTTTGCTTTTTCCTGCTCCTCTTAGCATGATAAAGAAGATTCAAAGAGAGTGAGATGCCAGCTCCTTTCATTCAGTCAGTAGCTTCAATCATTTCTGGACGTTTTTCAATGGCAAAAATCAATGAATATTGTAAATGCACAAACAGTAATTTCTCCGCATTGCAAGGTGCAATTCTGAAATTTTTTGCTTTTTCCTGCTCCTCTTAGCATGATAAAGAAGATTCAAAGAGAGTGAGATGCCAGCTCCTTTCATTCAGTCAGTAGCTTCAATCATTTCTGGACGTTTTTCAATGGCAAAAATCAATGAATATTGTAAATGCACAAACAGTAATTTCTCCGCATTGCAAGGTGCAATTCTGAAATTTTTTGCTTTTTCCTGCTCCTCTTAGCATGATAAAGAAGATTCAAAGAGAGTGAGATGCCAGATCCTTTCCTTCAGTCAGTAGCTTCAATCATTTCTGGTATATGAATAACATGATGTTTTTCAATGGCAAAAATCAATGAATTTTGTAAATGCACAAACAGTAATTTCTCCGCATTGCAAGGCGCAATTCTGAAATTTTTTGCTTTTTCCTGCTCCTCTTAGCATGATAAAGAAGATTCAAAGAGAGTGAGATGCCAGCTCCTTTCATTCAGTCAGTAGCTTCAATCATTTCTGGACATTTTTCAATGGCAAAAATCAATGAATATTGTAAATGCACAAACAGTAATTTCTCCGCATTGCAAGGTGCAATTCTGAAATTTTTTGCTTTTTCCTGCTCCTCTTAGCATGATAAAGAAGATTCAAAGAGAGTGAGATGCCAGCTCCTTTCATTCAGTCAGTAGCTTCAATCATTTCTGGACGTTTTTCAATGGCAAAAATCAATGAATATTGTAAATGCACAAACAGTAATTTCTCCGCATTGCAAGGTGCAATTCTGAAATTTTTTGCTTTTTCCTGCTCCTCTTAGCATGATAAAGAAGGTTCAAAGAGAGTGAGATGCTAGCTCCTTTCATTCAGTCAGTAGCTTCAATCATTTCTGGACGTTTTTCAATGGCAAAAATCAATGAATATTGTAAATGCACAAACAGTAATTTCTCCGCATTGCAATGTGCAATTCTGAAATTTTTTGCTTTTTCCTGCTCCTCTTAGCATGATAAAGAAGATTCAAAGAGAGTGAGATGCCAGCTCCTTTCATTCAGTCGGTAGCTTCAAACATTTCTGGTACATGAATAACATGATGTTTTTCAATGGCAAAAATCAATGAATATTGTAAATGCACAAACAGTAATTTCTCCGCATTGCAAGGTGCAATTCTGAAATTTTTTGCTTTTTCCTGCTCCTCTTAGCATGATAAAGAAGATTCAAAGAGAGTGAGATGCCAGCTCCTTTCGTTCAGTCAGTAGCTTCAATCATTTCTGGACGTTTTTCAATGGCAAAAATCATTGAATATTATAAATGCACAAACAGTAATTTCTCCGCATTGCAAGGTGCAATTCTGAAATTTTTTACTTTTTCCTGCTCCTCTTAGCATGATAAAGAAGATTCAAAGAGAGTGAGATGCCAGCTCCTTTCATTCAGTCAGTAGCTTCAATCATTTCTGGTATATGAATAACATGATGTTTTTCAATGGCAAAAATCAATGAATATTGTAAATGCACAAACAGTAATTTCTCCGCATTGCAAGGTGCAATTCTGAAATTTTTTGCTTTTTCCTGCTCCTCTTAGCATGATAAAGAAGATTCAAAGAGAGTGAGATGCCAGCTCCTTTCATTCAGTCAGTAGCTTCAATCATTTCTGGACGTTTTTCAATGGCAAAAATCAATGAATATTGTAAATGCACAAACAGTAATTTCTCCGCATTGCAAGGTGCAATTCTGAAATTTTTTGCTTTTTCCTGCTCCTCTTAGCATGATAAACAAGATTCAAAGAGAGTGAGATGCCAGCTCCTTTCATTCAGTCAGTAGCTTCAATCATTTCTGGACGTTTTTCAATGGCAAAAATCATTGAATATTGTAAATGCACAAACAGTAATTTCTCCGCATTGCAAGGTGCAATTCTGAAATTTTTTACTTTTTCCTGCTCCTCTTAGCATGATAAAGAAGATTCAAAGAGAGTGAGATGCCAGCTCCTTTCATTCAGTCAGTAGCTTCAATCATTTCTGGTATATGAATAACATGATGTTTTTCAATCGCAAAAATCAATGAATATTGTAAATGCACAAACAGTAATTTCTCCGCATTGCAAGGTGCAATTCTGAAATTTTTTGCTTTTTCCTGCTCCTCTTAGCATGATAAAGAAGATTCAAAGAGAGTGAGATGCCAGCTCCTTTCATTCAGTCAGTAGCTTCAATCATTTCTGGACGTTTTTCAATGGCAAAAATCAATGAATATTGTAAATGCACAAACAGTAATTTCTCCGCATTGCAAGGTGCAATTCTGAAATTTTTTGCTTTTTCCTGCTCCTCTAAGCATGATAAAGAAGATTCAAAGAGAGTGAGATGCCAGATCCTTTCCTTCAGTCAGTAGCTTCAATCATTCCTGGTATATGAATAACATAATGTTTTTCAATGGCAAAAATCAATGAATTTTGTAAATGCACAAACAGTAATTTCTCCGCATTGCAAGGCGCAATTCTGAAATTTTTTGCTTTTTCCTGCTCCTCTTAGCATGATAAAGAAGATTCAAAGAGAGTGAGATGCCAGCTCCTTTCATTCAGTCAGTAGCTTCAATCATTTCTGGACATTTTTCAATGGCAAAAATCAATGAATATTGTAAATGCACAAACAGTAATTTCTCCGCATTGCAAGGTGCAATTCTGAAATTTTTTGCTTTTTCCTGCTCCTCTTAGCATGATAAAGAAGATTCAAAGAGAGTGAGATGCCAGCTCCTTTCATTCTGTCAGTAGCTTCAATCATTTCTGGACGTTTTTCAATGGCAAAAATCAATGAATATTGTAAATGCACAAACAGTAATTTCTCCGCATTGCAAGGTGCAATTCTGAAATTTTTTGCTTTTTCCTGCTCCTCTTAGCATGATAAAGAAGATTCAAAGAGAGTGAGATGCCAGCTCCTTTCATTCAGTCAGTACCTTCAATCATTTCTGGACGTTTTTCAATGGCAAAAATAAATGAATATTGTAAATGCACAAACAGTAATTTCTCCGCATTGCAAGGTGCAATTCTGAAATTTTTTGCTTTTTCCTGCTCCTCTTAGCATGATAAAGAAGATTCAAAGAGAGTGAGATGCCAGCTCCTATCATTCAGTCAGTAGCTTCAATCATTTTTGGACGTTTTTCAATGGCAAAAATCAATGAATATTGTAAATGCACAAACTGTAATTTCTCCGCATTGCAAGGTGCAATTCTGAAATTTTTTGCTTTTTCCTGCTCCTCTTAGCATGATAAAGAAGATTCAAAGAGAGTGAGATGCCAGCTCCTTTCATTCAGTCAGTAGCTTCAATCATTTCTGGTATATGAATAACATGATGTTTTTCAATAGCAAAAATCAATGAATATTGTAAATGCACAAACAGTAATTTCTCCGCATTGCAAGGTGCAATTCTGAAATTTTTTGCTTTTTCCTGCTCCTCTTAGCATGATAAAGAAGATTCAAAGAGAGTGAGATGCCAGCTCCTTTCATTCAGTCAGTAGCTTCAATCATTTCTGGATGTTTTTCAATGGCAAAAATCAATGAATATTGTAAATGCACAAACAGTAATTTCTCCGCATTGCAAGGTGCAATTCTGAAATTTTTTACTTTTTCCTGCTCCTCTTAGCATGATAAAGAAGATTCAAAGAGAGTGAGATGCCAGCTCCTTTCATTCAGTCAGTAGCTTCAATCATTTCTGGTATATGAATAACATGATGTTTTTCAATGGCAAAAATCAATGAATATTGTAAATGCACAAACAGTAATTTCTCCACATTGCAAGGTGCAATTCTGAAATTTTTTGCTTTTTCCTGCTCCTCTTAGCATGATAAAGAAGATTCAAAGAGAGTGAGATGCCAGCTCCTTTCATTCAGTCAGTAGCTTCAATCATTTCTGGACGTTTTTCAATGGCAAAAATCAATGAATATTGTAAATGCACAAACAGTAATTTCTCCGCATTGCAAGGTGCAATTCTGAAATTTTTTGCTTTTTCCTGCTCCTCTTAGCATGATAAAGAAGATTCAAAGAGAGTGAGATGCCAGCTCCTTTCATTCAGTCAGTAGCTTTAATCATTTCTGGACGTTTTTCAATGGCAAAAATCATTGAATATTGTAAATGCACAATCAGTAATTTCTCCGCATTGCAAGGTGCAATTCTGAAATTTTTTACTTTTTCCTGCTCCTCTTAGCATGATAAAGAAAATTCAAAGAGAGTGAGATGCCAGCTCCTTTCATTCAGTCAGTAGCTTCAATCATTTCTGGTATATGAATAACATGATGTTTTTCAATCGCAAAAATCAATGAATATTGTAAATGCACAAACAGTAATTTCTCCGCATTGCAAGGTGCAATTCTGAAATTTTTTGCTTTTTCCTGCTCCTCTTAGCATGATAAAGAAGATTCAAAGAGAGTGAGATGCCAGCTCCTTTCATTCAGTCAGTAGCTTCAATCATTTCTGGACGTTTTTCAATGGCAAAAACCAATGAATATTGTAAATGCACAAACAGTAATTTCTCCGCATTGCAAGGTGCAATTCTGAAACTTTTTGCTTTTTCCTGCTCCTCTTAGCATGATAAAGAAGATTCAAAGAGAGTGAGATGCCAGATCCTTTCCTTCAGTCAGTAGCTTCAATCATTTCTGGTATATGAATAACATGATGTTTTTCAATGGCAAAAATCAATGAATTTTGTAAATGCACAAACAGTAATTTCTCCGCATTGCAAGGTGCAATTCTGAAATTTTTTGCTTTTTCCTGCTCCTCTTAGCATGATAAAGAAGATTCAAAGAGAGTGAGATGCCAGCTCCTTTCATTCAGTCAGTAGCTTCAATCATTTCTGGACATTTTTCAATGGCAAAAATCAATGAATATTGTAAATGCACAAACAGTAATTTCTCCGCATTGCAAGGTGCAATTCTGAAATTTTTTGCTTTTTCCTGCTCCTCTTAGCATGATAAAGAAGATTCAAAGAGAGTGAGATGCCAGCTCCTTTCATTCAGTCAGTAGCTTCAATCATTTCTGGACGTTTTTCAATGGCAAAAATCAATGAATATTGTAAATGCACAAACAGTAATTTCTCCGCATTGCAATGTGCAATTCTGAAATTTTTTGCTTTTTCCTGCTCCTCTTAGCATGATAAAGAAGATTCAAAGAGAGTGAGATGCCAGCTCCTTTCATTCAGTCAGTAGCTTCAATCATTTCTGGACGTTTTTCAATGGCAAAAACCAATGAATATTGTAAATGCACAAACAGTAATTTCTCCGCATTGCAAGGTGCAATTCTGAAACTTTTTGCTTTTTCCTGCTCCTCTTAGCATGATAAAGAAGATTCAAAGAGAGTGAGATGCCAGATCCTTTCCTTCAGTCAGTAGCTTCAATCATTTCTGGTATATGAATAACATGATGTTTTTCAATGGCAAAAATCAATGAATTTTGTAAATGCACAAACAGTAATTTCTCCGCATTGCAAGGTGCAATTCTGAAATTTTTTGCTTTTTCCTGCTCCTCTTAGCATGATAAAGAAGATTCAAAGAGAGTGAGATGCCAGCTCCTTTCATTCAGTCAGTAGCTTCAATCATTTCTGGACATTTTTCAATGGCAAAAATCAATGAATATTGTAAATGCACAAACAGTAATTTCTCCGCATTGCAAGGTGCAATTCTGAAATTTTTTGCTTTTTCCTGCTCCTCTTAGCATGATAAAGAAGATTCAAAGAGAGTGAGATGCCAGCTCCTTTCATTCAGTCAGTAGCTTCAATCATTTCTGGACGTTTTTCAATGGCAAAAATCAATGAATATTGTAAATGCACAAACAGTAATTTCTCCGCATTGCAATGTGCAATTCTGAAATTTTTTGCTTTTTCCTGCTCCTCTTAGCATGATAAAGAAGATTCAAAGAGAGTGAGATGCCAGCTCCTTTCATTCAGTCAGTAGCTTCAATCATTTCTGGACGTTTTTCAATGGCAAAAATCAATGAATATTGTAAATGCAAACAGTAATTTCTCCGCATTGCAAGGTGCAATTCTGAAATTTTTTGCTTTTTCCTGCTCCTCTTAGCATGATAAAGAAGATTCAAAGAGAGTGAGATGCCAGATCCTTTCCTTCAGTCAGTAGCTTCAATCATTTCTGGTATATGAATAACATGATGTTTTTCAATGGCAAAAATCAATGAATTTTGTAAATGCACAAACAGTAATTTCTCCGCATTGCAAGGCGCAATTCTGAAATTTTTTGCTTTTTCCTACTCCTCTTAGCATGATAAAGAAGATTCAAAGAGAGTGAGATGCCAGCTCCTTTCATTCAGTCAGTAGCTTCAATCATTTCTGGACATTTTTCAATGGCAAAAATCAATGAATATTGTAAATGCACAAACAGTAATTTCTCCGCATTGCAAGGTGCAATTCTGAAATTTTTTGCTTTTTCCTGCTCCTCTTAGCATGATAAAGAAGATTCAAAGAGAGTGAGATGCCAGCTCCTTTCATTCAGTCAGTAGCTTCAATCATTTCTGGACGTTTTTCAATGGCAAAAATCAATGAATATTGTAAATGCACAAACAGTAATTTCTCCGCATTGCAAGGTGCAATTCTGAAATTTTTTGCTTTTTCCTGCTCCTCTTAGCATGATAAAGAAGATTCAAAGAGAGTGAGATGCCAGCTCCTTTCATTCAGTCAGTAGCTTCAATCATTTCTGGACGTTTTTCAATGGCAAAAATCAATGAATATTGTAAATGCACAAACAGTAATTTCTCCGCATTGCAATGTGCAATTCTGAAATTTTTTCCTTTTTCCTGCTCCTCTTAGCATGATAAAGAAGATTCAAAGAGAGTGAGATGCCAGCTACTTTCATTCAGTCAGTAGCTTCAAACATTTCTGGTACATGAATAACATGATGTTTTTCAATGGCAAAAATCAATGAATATTGTAAATGCACAAACAGTAATTTCTCCGCATTGCAAGGTGCAATTCTGAAATTTTTTGCTTTTTCCTGCTCCTCTTAGCATGATAAAGAAGATTCAAAGAGAGTGAGATGCCAGCTCCTTTCGTTCAGTCAGTAGCTTCAATCATTTCTGGACGTTTTTCAATGGAAAAAATCATTGAATATTATAAATGCACAAACAGTAATTTCTCCGCATTGCAAGGTGCAATTCTGAAATTTTTTACTTTTTCCTGCTCCTCTTAGCATGATAAAGAAGATTCAAAGAGAGTGAGATGCCAGCTCCTTTCATTCAGTCAGTAGCTTCAATCATTTCTGGTATATGAATAACATGATGTTTTTCAATGGCAAAAATCAATGAATATTGTAAATGCACAAACAGTAATTTCTCCGCATTGCAAGGTGCAATTCTGAAATTTTTTGCTTTTTCCTGCTCCTCTTAGCATGATAAAGAAGATTCAAAGAGAGTGAGATGCCAGCTCCTTTCATTCAGTCAGTAGCTTCAATCATTTCTGGACGTTTTTCAATGGCAAAAATCAATGAATATTGTAAATGCACAAACAGTAATTTCTCCGCATTGCAAGGTGCAATTCTGAAATTTTTTGCTTTTTCCTGCTCCTCTTAGCATGATAAACAAGATTCAAAGAGAGTGAGATGCCAGCTCCTTTCATTCAGTCAGTAGCTTCAATCATTTCTGGACGTTTTTCAATGGCAAAAATCATTGAATATTGTAAATGCACAAACAGTAATTTCTCCGCATTGCAAGGTGCAATTCTGAAATTTTTTACTTTTTCCTGCTCCTCTTAGCATGATAAAGAAGATTCAAAGAGAGTGAGATGCCAGCTCCTTTCATTCAGTCAGTAGCTTCAATCATTTCTGGTATATGAATAACATGATGTTTTTCAATCGCAAAAATTAATGAATATTGTAAATGCACAAACAGTAATTTCTCCGCACTGCAAGGTGCAATTCTGAAATTTTTTGCTTTTTCCTGCTCCTCTTAGCATGATAAAGAAGATTCAAAGAGAGTGAGATGCCAGCTCCTTTCATTCAGTCAGTACCTTCAATCATTTCTGGACGTTTTTCAATGGCAAAAATCAATGAATATTGTAAATGCACAAACAGTAATTTCTCCGCATTGCAAGGTGCAATTCTGAAATTTTTTGATTTTTCCTGCTCCTCTTAGCATGATAAAGAAGATTCAAAGAGAGTGAGATGCCAGCTCCTTTCATTCAGTCAGTAGCTTCAATCATTTCTGGACGTTTTTCAATGGCAAAAATCAATGAATATTGTAAATGCACAAACTGTAATTTCTCCGCATTGCAAGGTGCAATTCTGAAATTTTTTGCTTTTTCCTGCTCCTCTTAGCATGATAAAGAAGATTCAAAGAGAGTGAGATGCCAGCTCCTTTCATTCAGTCAGTAGCTTCAATCATTTCTGGTATATGAATAACATGATGTTTTTCAATAGCAAAAATCAATGAATATTGTAAATGCACAAACAGTAATTTCTCCGCATTGCAAGGTGCAATTCTGAAATTTTTTGCTTTTTCCTGCTCCTCTTAGCATGATAAAGAAGATTCAAAGAGAGTGAGATGCCAGCTCCTTTCATTCAGTCAGTAGCTTCAATCATTTCTGGACGTTTTTCAATGGCAAAAATCAATGAATATTGTAAATGCACAAACAGTAATTTCTCCGCATTGCAAGGTGCAATTCTGAAATTTTTTACTTTTTCCTGCTCCTCTTAGCATGATAAAGAAGATTCAAAGAGAGTGAGATGCCAGCTCCTTTCATTCAGTCAGTAGCTTCAATCATTTCTGGTATATGAATAACATGATGTTTTTCAATCGCAAAAATCAATGAATATTGTAAATGCACAAACAGTAATTTCTCCGCATTGCAAGGTGCAATTCTGAATTTTTTTGCTTTTTCCTGCTCCTCTTAGCATGATAAAGAAGATTCAAAGAGAGTGAGATGCCAGCTCCTTTCATTCAGTCAGTAGCTTCAATCATTTCTGGACGTTTTTCAATGGCAAAAATCAATGAATATTGTAAATGCACAAACAGTAATTTCTCCGCATTGCAAGGTGCAATTCTGAAATTCTTTGCTTTTTCCTGCTCCTCTAAGCATGATAAAGAAGATTCAAAGAGAGTGAGATGCCAGCTCCTTTCATTCAGTCAGTAGCTTCAATCATTTCTGGTATATGAATAACATGATGTTTTTCAATCGCAAAAATCAATGAATATTGTAAATGCACAAACAGTAATTTCTCCGCATTGCAAGGTGCAATTCTGAAATTTTTTGCTTTTTCCTGCTCCTCTTAGCATGATAAAGAAGATTCAAAGAGAGTGAGATGCCAGCTCCTTTCATTCAGTCAGTACCTTCAATCATTTCTGGACGTTTTTCAATGGCAAAAATCAATGAATATTGTAAATGCACAAACAGTAATTTCTCCGCATTGCAAGGTGCAATTCTGAAATTTTTTGCTTTTTCCTGCTCCTCTTAGCATGATAAAGAAGATTCAAAGAGAGTGAGATGCCAGCTCCTTTCATTCAGTCAGTAGCTTCAATCATTTCTGGACGTTTTTCAATGGCAAAAATCAATGAATATTGTAAATGCACAAACTGTAATTTCTCCGCATTGCAAGGTGCAATTCTGAAATTTTTTGCTTTTTACTGCTCCTCTTAGCATGATAAAGAAGATTCAAAGAGAGTGAGATGCCAGCTCCTTTCACTCAGTCAGTAGCTTCAATCATTTCTGGTATATGAATAACATGATGTTTTTCAATAGCAAAAATCAATGAATATTGTAAATGCACAAACAGTAATTTCTCCGCATTGCAAGGTGCAATTCTGAAATTTTTTGCTTTTTCCTGCTCCTCTTAGCATGATAAAGAAGATTCAAAGAGAGTGAGATGCCAGCTCCTTTCATTCAGTCAGTAGCTTCAATCATTTCTGGACGTTTTTCAATGGCAAAAATCAATGAATATTGTAAATGCACAAACAGTAATTTCTCCGCATTGCAAGGTGCAATTCTGAAATTTTTTACTTTTTCCTGCTCCTCTTAGCATGATAAAGAAGATTCAAAGAGAGTGAGATGCCAGCTCCTTTCATTCAGTCAGTAGCTTCAATCATTTCTGGTATATGAATAACATGATGTTTTTCAATCGCAAAAATCAATGAATATTGTAAATGCACAAACAGTAATTTCTCCGCATTGCAAGGTGCAATTCTGAAATTTTTTGCTTTTTCCTGCTCCTCTTAGCATGATAAAGAAGATTCAAAGAGAGTGAGATGCCAGCTCCTTTCATTCAGTCAGTAGCTTCAATCATTTCTGGACGTTTTTCAATGGCAAAAATCAATGAATATTGTAAATGCACAAACAGTAATTTCTCCGCATTGCAAGGTGCAATTCTGAAATACTTTGCTTTTTCCTGCTCCTCTAAGCATGATAAAGAAGATTCAAAGAGAGTGAGATGCCAGATCCTTTCCTTCAGTCAGTAGCTTCAATCATTTCTGGTATATGAATAACATGATGTTTTTCAATGGCAAAAATCAATGAATTTTGTAAATGCACAAACAGTAATTTCTCCGCATTGCAAGGCGCAATTCTGAAATTTTTTACTTTTTCCTGCTCCTCTTAGCATGATAAAGAAGATTCAAAGAGAGTGAGATGCCAGCTCCTTTCATTCAGTCAGTAGCTTCAATCATTTCTGGTATATGAATAACATGATGTTTTTCAATGGCAAAAATCAATGAATATTGTAAATGCACAAACAGTAATTTCTCCGCATTGCAAGGTGCAATTCTGAAATTTTTTGCTTTTTCCTGCTCCTCTTAGCATGATAAAGAAGATTCAAAGAGAGTGAGATGCCAGCTCCTTTCATTCAGTCAGTAGCTTCAATCATTTCTGGACGTTTTTCAATGGCAAAAATCAATGAATATTGTAAATGCACAAACAGTAATTTCTCCGCATTGCAAGGTGCAATTCTGAAATTTTTTGCTTTTTCCTGCTCCTCTTAGCATGATAAAGAAGATTCAAAGAGAGTGAGATGCCAGCTCCTTTCATTCAGTCAGTAGCTTTAATCATTTCTGGACGTTTTTCAATGGCAAAAATCATTGAATATTGTAAATGCACAATCAGTAATTTCTCCGCATTGCAAGGTGCAATTCTGAAATTTTTTACTTTTTCCTGCTCCTCTTAGCATGATAAAGAAGATTCAAAGAGAGTGAGATGCCAGCTCCTTTCATTCAGTCAGTAGCTTCAATCATTTCTGGTATATGAATAACATGATGTTTTTCAATCGCAAAAATCAATGAATATTGTAAATGCACAAACAGTAATTTCTCCGCATTGCAAGGTGCAATTCTGAAATTTTTTGCTTTTTCCTGCTCCTCTTAGCATGATAAAGAAGATTCAAAGAGAGTGAGATGCCAGCTCCTTTCATTCAGTCAGTAGCTTCAATCATTTCTGGACGTTTTTCAATGGCAAAAACCAATGAATATTGTAAATGCACAAACAGTAATTTCTCCGCATTGCAAGGTGCAATTCTGAAACTTTTTGCTTTTTCCTGCTCCTCTTAGCATGATAAAGAAGATTCAAAGAGAGTGAGATGCCAGATCCTTTCCTTCAGTCAGTAGCTTCAATCATTTCTGGTATATGAATAACATGATGTTTTTCAATGGCAAAAATCAATGAATTTTGTAAATGCACAAACAGTAATTTCTCCGCATTGCAAGGCGCAATTCTGAAATTTTTTGCTTTTTCCTGCTCCTCTTAGCATGATAAAGAAGATTCAAAGAGAGTGAGATGCCAGCTCCTTTCATTCAGTCAGTAGCTTCAATCATTTCTGGACATTTTTCAATGGCAAAAATCAATGAATATTGTAAATGCACAAACAGTAATTTCTCCGCATTGCAAGGTGCAATTCTGAAATTTTTTGCTTTTTCCTGCTCCTCTTAGCATGATAAAGAAGATTCAAAGAGAGTGAGATGCCAGCTCCTTTCATTCAGTCAGTAGCTTCAATCATTTCTGGACGTTTTTCAATGGCAAAAATCAATGAATATTGTAAATGCACAAACAGTAATTTCTCCGCATTGCAATGTGCAATTCTGAAATTTTTTGCTTTTTCCTGCTCCTCTTAGCATGATAAAGAAGATTCAAAGAGAGTGAGATGCCAGCTCCTTTCATTCAGTCAGTAGCTTCAATCATTTCTGGACGTTTTTCAATGGCAAAAATCAATGAATATTGTAAATGCACAAACAGTAATTTCTCCGCATTGCAAGGTGCAATTCTGAAATTTTTTGCTTTTTCCTGCTCCTCTTAGCATGATAAAGAAGATTCAAAGAGAGTGAGATGCCAGATCCTTTCCTTCAGTCAGTAGCTTCAATCATTTCTGGTATATGAATAACATGATGTTTTTCAATGGCAAAAATCAATGAATTTTGTAAATGCACAAACAGTAATTTCTCCGCATTGCAAGGCGCAATTCTGAAATTTTTTGCTTTTTCCTGCTCCTCTTAGCATGATAAAGAAGATTCAAAGAGAGTGAGATGCCAGCTCCTTTCATTCAGTCAGTAGCTTCAATCATTTCTGGACATTTTTCAATGGCAAAAATCAATGAATATTGTAAATGCACAAACAGTAATTTCTCCGCATTGCAAGGTGCAATTCTGAAATTTTTTGCTTTTTCATGCTCCTCTTAGCATGATAAAGAAGATTCAAAGAGAGTGAGATGCCAGCTCCTTTCATTCAGTCAGTAGTTTCAATCATTTCTGGACGTTTTTCAATGGCAAAAATCAATGAATATTGTAAATGCACAAACAGTAATTTCTCCGCATTGCAATGTGCAATTCTGAAATTTTTTGCTTTTTCCTGCTCCTCTTAGCATGATAAAGAAGATTCAAAGAGAGTGAGATGCCAGCTCCTTTCATTCAGTCAGTAGCTTCAAACATTTCTGGTACATGAATAACATGATGTTTTTCAATGGCAAAAATCAATGAATATTGTAAATGCACAAACAGTAATTTCTCCGCATTGCAAGGTGCAATTCTGAAATTTTTTGCTTTTTCCTGCTCCTCTTAGCATGATAAAGAAGATTCAAAGAGAGTGAGATGCCAGCTCCTTTCGTTCAGTCAGTAGCTTCAATCATTTCTGGACGTTTTTCAATGGCAAAAATCATTGAATATTATAAATGCACAAACAGTAATTTCTCCGCATTGCAAGGTGCAATTCTGAAATTTTTTACTTTTTCCTGCTCCTCTTAGCATGATAAAGAAGATTCAAAGAGAGTGAGATGCCAGCTCCTTTCATTCAGTCAGTAGCTTCAATCATTTCTGGACGTTTTTCAAAGGCAAAAATCATTGAATATTGTAAATGCACAAACAGTAATTTCTCCGCATTGCAAGGTGCAATTCTGAAATTTTTTACTTTTTCCTGCTCCTCTTAGCATGATAAAGAAGATTCAAAGAGAGTGAGATGCCAGCTCCTTTCATTCAGTCAGTAGCTTCAATCATTTCTGGTATATGAATAACATGATGTTTTTCAATCGCAAAAATCAATGAATATTGTAAATGCACAAACAGTAATTTCTCCGCATTGCAAGGTGCAATTCTGAAATTTTTTGCTTTTTCCTGCTCCTCTTAGCATGATAAAGAAGATTCAAAGAGAGTGAGATGCCAGCTCCTTTCATTCAGTCAGTACCTTCAATCATTTCTGGACGTTTTTCAATGGCAAAAATCAATGAATATTGTAAATGCACAAACAGTAATTTCTCCGCATTGCAAGGTGCAATTCTGAAATTTTTTGCTTTTTCCTGCTCCTCTTAGCATGATAAAGAAGATTCAAAGAGAGTGAGATGCCAGCTCCTTTCATTCAGTCAGTAGCTTCAATCATTTCTGGACGTTTTTCAATGGCAAAAATCAATGAATATTGTAAATGCACAAACTGTAATTTCTCCGCATTGCAAGGTGCAATTCTGAAATTTTTTGCTTTTTCCTGCTCCTCTTAGCATGATAAAGAAGATTCAAAGAGAGTGAGATGCCAGCTCCTTTCATTCAGTCAGTAGCTTCAATCATTTCTGGTATATGAATAACATGATGTTTTTCAATAGCAAAAATCAATGAATATTGTAAATGCACAAACAGTAATTTCTCCGCATTGCAAGGTGCAATTCTGAAATTTTTTGCTTTTTCCTGCTCCTCTTAGCATGATAAAGAAGATTCAAAGAGAGTGAGATGCCAGCTCCTTTCATTCAGTCAGTAGCTTCAATCATTTCTGGACGTTTTTCAATGGCAAAAATCAATGAATATTGTAAATGCACAAACAGTAATTTCTCCGCATTGCAAGGTGCAATTCTGAAATTTTTTACTTTTTCCTGCTCCTCTTAGCATGATAAAGAAGATTCAAAGAGAGTGAGATGCCAGCTCCTTTCATTCAGTCAGTAGCTTCAATCATTTCTGGTATATGAATAACATGATGTTTTTCAATCGCAAAAATCAATGAATATTGTAAATGCACAAACAGTAATTTCTCCGCATTGCAAGGTGCAATTCTGAAATTTTTTGCTTTTTCCTGCTCCTCTTAGCATGATAAAGAAGATTCAAAGAGAGTGAGATGCCAGCTCCTTTCATTCAGTCAGTAGCTTCAATCATTTCTGGACGTTTTTCAATGGCAAAAATCAATGAATATTGTAAATGCACAAACAGTAATTTCTCCGCATTGCAAGGTGCAATTCTGAAATTCTTTGCTTTTTCCTGCTCCTCTAAGCATGATAAAGAAGATTCAAAGAGAGTGAGATGCCAGCTCCTTTCATTCAGTCAGTAGCTTCAATCATTTCTGGTATATGAATAACATGATGTTTTTCAATCGCAAAAATCAATGAATATTGTAAATGCACAAACAGTAATTTCTCCGCATTGCAAGGTGCAATTCTGAAATTTTATGCTTTTTCCTGCTCCTCTTAGCATGATAAAGAAGATTCAAAGAGAGTGAGATGCCAGCTCCTTTCATTCAGTCAGTACCTTCAATCATTTCTGGACATTTTTCAATGGCAAAAATCAATGAATATTGTAAATGCACAAACAGTAATTTCTCCGCATTGCAAGGTGCAATTCTGAAATTTTTTGCTTTTTCCTGCTCCTCTTAGCATGATAAAGAAGATTCAAAGAGAGTGAGATGCCAGCTCCTTTCATTCAGTCAGTAGCTTCAATCATTTCTGGACGTTTTTCAATGGCAAAAATCAATGAATATTGTAAATGCACAAACTGTAATTTCTCCGCATTGCAAGGTGCAATTCTGAAATTTTTTGCTTTTTCCTGCTCCTCTTAGCATGATAAAGAAGATTCAAAGAGAGTGAGATGCCAGCTCCTTTCATTCAGTCAGTAGCTTCAATCATTTCTGGTATATGAATAACATGATGTTTTTCAATAGCAAAAATCAATGAATATTGTAAATGCACAAACAGTAATTTCTCCGCATTGCAAGGTGCAATTCTGAAAATTTTTGCTTTTTCCTGCTCCTCTTAGCATGATAAAGAAGATTCAAAGAGAGTGAGATGCCAGCTCCTTTCATTCAGTCAGTAGCTTCAATCATTTCTGGACGTTTTTCAATGGCAAAAATCAATGAATATTGTAAATGCACAAACAGTAATTTCTCCGCATTGCAAGGTGCAATTCTGAAATTTTTTACTTTTTCCTGCTCCTCTTAGCATGATAAAGAAGATTCAAAGAGAGTGAGATGCCAGCTCCTTTCATTCAGTCAGTAGCTTCAATCATTTCTGGTATATGAATAACATGATGTTTTTCAATCGCAAAAATCAATGAATATTGTAAATGCACAAACAGTAATTTCTCCGCATTGCAAGGTGCAATTCTGAAATTTTTTGCTTTTTCCTGCTCCTCTTAGCATGATAAAGAAGATTCAAAGAGAGTGAGATGCCAGCTCCTTTCATTCAGTCAGTAGCTTCAATCATTTCTGGACGTTTTTCAATGGCAAAAATCAATGAATATTGTAAATGCACAAACAGTAATTTCTCCGCATTGCAAGGTGCAATTCTGAAATTCTTTGCTTTTTCCTGCTCCTCTAAGCATGATAAAGAAGATTCAAAGAGAGTGAGATGCCAGATCCTTTCCTTCAGTCAGTAGCTTCAATCATTTCTGGTATATGAATAACATGATGTTTTTCAATGGCAAAAATCAATGAATTTTGTAAATGCACAAACAGTAATTTCTCCGCATTGCAAGGCGCAATTCTGAAATTTTTTACTTTTTCCTGCTCCTCTTAGCATGATAAAGAAGATTCAAAGAGAGTGAGATGCCAGCTCCTTTCATTCAGTCAGTAGCTTCAATCATTTCTGGTATATGAATAACATGATGTTTTTCAATGGCAAAAATCAATGAATATTGTAAATGCACAAACAGTAATTTCTCCGCATTGCAAGGTGCAATTCTGAAATTTTTTGCTTTTTCCTGCTCCTCTTAGCATGATAAAGAAGATTCAAAGAGAGTGAGATGCCAGCTCCTTTCATTCAGTCAGTAGCTTCAATCATTTCTGGACGTTTTTCAATGGCAAAAATCAATGAATATTGTAAATGCACAAACAGTAATTTCTCCGCATTGCAAGGTGCAATTCTGAAATTTTTTGCTTTTTCCTGCTCCTCTTAGCATGATAAAGAAGATTCAAAGAGAGTGAGATGCCAGCTCCTTTCATTCAGTCAGTAGCTTTAATCATTTCTGGACGTTTTTCAATGGCAAAAATCATTGAATATTGTAAATGCACAATCAGTAATTTCTCCGCATTGCAAGGTGCAATTCTGAAATTTTTTACTTTTTCCTGCTCCTCTTAGCATGATAAAGAAGATTCAAAGAGAGTGAGATGCCAGCTCCTTTCATTCAGTCAGTAGCTTCAATCATTTCTGGTATATGAATAACATGATGTTTTTCAATCGCAAAAATCAATGAATATTGTAAATGCACAAACAGTAATTTCTCCGCATTGCAAGGTGCAATTCTGAAATTTTTTGCTTTTTCCTGCTCCTCTTAGCATGATAAAGAAGATTCAAAGAGAGTGAGATGCCAGCGCCTTTCATTCAGTCAGTAGCTTCAATCATTTCTGGACGTTTTTCAATGGCAAAAACCAATGAATATTGTAAATGCACAAACAGTAATTTCTCCGCATTGCAAGGTGCAATTCTGAAACTTTTTGCTTTTTCCTGCTCCTCTTAGCATGATAAAGAAGATTCAAAGAGAGTGAGATGCCAGATCCTTTCCTTCAGTCAGTAGCTTCAATCATTTCTGGTATATGAATAACATGATGTTTTTCAATGGCAAAAATCAATGAATTTTGTAAATGCACAAACAGTAATTTCTCCGCATTGCAAGGCGCAATTCTGAAATTTTTTGCTTTTTCCTGCTCCTCTTAGCATGATAAAGAAGATTCAAAGAGAGTGAGATGCCAGCTCCTTTCATTCAGTCAGTAGCTTCAATCATTTCTGGACATTTTTCAATGGCAAAATACAATGAATATTGTAAATGCACAAACAGTAATTTCTCCGCATTGCAAGGTGCAATTCTGAAATTTTTTGCTTTTTCCTGCTCCTCTTAGCATGATAAAGAAGATTCAAAGAGAGTGAGATGCCAGCTCCTTTCATTCAGTCAGTAGCTTCAATCATTTCTGGACGTTTTTCAATGGCAAAAATCAATGAATATTGTAAATGCACAAACAGTAATTTCTCCGCATTGCAATGTGCAATTCTGAAATTTTTTGCTTTTTCCTGCTCCTCTTAGCATGATAAAGAAGATTCAAAGAGAGTGAGATGCCAGATCCTTTCATTCAGTCAGTAGCTTCAATCATTTCTGGACGTTTTTCAATGGCAAAAATCAATGAATATTGTAAATGCACAAACAGTAATTTCTCCGCATTGCAAGGTGCAATTCTGAAATTTTTTGCTTTTTCCTGCTCCTCTTAGCATGATAAAGAAGATTCAAAGAGAGTGAGATGCCAGCTCCTTTCATTCAGTCAGTACCTTCAATCATTTCTGGACATTTTTCAATGGCAAAAATCAATGAATATTGTAAATGCACAAACAGTAATTTCTCCGCATTGCAAGGTGCAATTCTGAAATTTTTTGCTTTTTCCTGCTCCTCTTAGCATGATAAAGAAGATTCAAAGAGAGTGAGATGCCAGCTCCTTTCATTCAGTCAGTAGCTTCAATCATTTCTGGACGTTTTTCAATGGCAAAAATCAATGAATATTGTAAATGCACAAACTGTAATTTCTCCGCATTGCAAGGTGCAATTCTGAAATTTTTTGCTTTTTCCTGCTCCTCTTAGCATGATAAAGAAGATTCAAAGAGAGTGAGATGCCAGCTCCTTTCATTCAGTCAGTAGCTTCAATCATTTCTGGTATATGAATAACATGATGTTTTTCAATAGCAAAAATCAATGAATATTGTAAATGCACAAACAGTAATTTCTCCGCATTGCAAGGTGCAATTCTGAAAATTTTTGCTTTTTCCTGCTCCTCTTAGCATGATAAAGAAGATTCAAAGAGAGTGAGATGCCAGCTCCTTTCATTCAGTCAGTAGCTTCAATCATTTCTGGACGTTTTTCAATGGCAAAAATCAATGAATATTGTAAATGCACAAACAGTAATTTCTCCGCATTGCAAGGTGCAATTCTGAAATTTTTTACTTTTTCCTGCTCCTCTTAGCATGATAAAGAAGATTCAAAGAGAGTGAGATGCCAGCTCCTTTCATTCAGTCAGTAGCTTCAATCATTTCTGGTATATGAATAACATGATGTTTTTCAATCGCAAAAATCAATGAATATTGTAAATGCACAAACAGTAATTTCTCCGCATTGCAAGGTGCAATTCTGAAATTTTTTGCTTTTTCCTGCTCCTCTTAGCATGATAAAGAAGATTCAAAGAGAGTGAGATGCCAGCTCCTTTCATTCAGTCAGTAGCTTCAATCATTTCTGGACGTTTTTCAATGGCAAAAATCAATGAATATTGTAAATGCACAAACAGTAATTTCTCCGCATTGCAAGGTGCAATTCTGAAATTCTTTGCTTTTTCCTGCTCCTCTAAGCATGATAAAGAAGATTCAAAGAGAGTGAGATGCCAGATCCTTTCCTTCAGTCAGTAGCTTCAATCATTTCTGGTATATGAATAACATGATGTTTTTCAATGGCAAAAATCAATGAATTTTGTAAATGCACAAACAGTAATTTCTCCGCATTGCAAGGCGCAATTCTTAAATTTTTTACTTTTTCCTGCTCCTCTTAGCATGATAAAGAAGATTCAAAGAGAGTGAGATGCCAGCTCCTTTCATTCAGTCAGTAGCTTCAATCATTTCTGGTATATGAATAACATGATGTTTTTCAATGGCAAAAATCAATGAATATTGTAAATGCACAAACAGTAATTTCTCCGCATTGCAAGGTGCAATTCTGAAATTTTTTGCTTTTTCCTGCTCCTCTTAGCATGATAAAGAAGATTCAAAGAGAGTGAGATGCCAGCTCCTTTCATTCAGTCAGTAGCTTCAATCATTTCTGGACGTTTTTCAATGGCAAAAATCAATGAATATTGTAAATGCACAAACAGTAATTTCTCCGCATTGCAAGGTGCAATTCTGAAATTTTTTGCTTTTTCCTGCTCCTCTTAGCATGATAAAGAAGATTCAAAGAGAGTGAGATGCCAGCTCCTTTCATTCAGTCAGTAGCTTTAATCATTTCTGGACGTTTTTCAATGGCAAAAATCATTGAATATTGTAAATGCACAATCAGTAATTTCTCCGCATTGCAAGGTGCAATTCTGAAATTTTTTACTTTTTCCTGCTCCTCTTAGCATGATAAAGAAGATTCAAAGAGAGTGAGATGCCAGCTCCTTTCATTCAGTCAGTAGCTTCAATCATTTCTGGTATATGAATAACATGATGTTTTTCAATCGCAAAAATCAATGAATATTGTAAATGCACAAACAGTAATTTCTCCGCATTGCAAGGTGCAATTCTGAAATTTTTTGCTTTTTCCTGCTCCTCTTAGCATGATAAAGAAGATTCAAAGAGAGTGAGATGCCAGCGCCTTTCATTCAGTCAGTAGCTTCAATCATTTCTGGACGTTTTTCAATGGCAAAAACCAATGAATATTGTAAATGCACAAACAGTAATTTCTCCGCATTGCAAGGTGCAATTCTGAAACTTTTTGCTTTTTCCTGCTCCTCTTAGCATGATAAAGAAGATTCAAAGAGAGTGAGATGCCAGATCCTTTCCTTCAGTCAGTAGCTTCAATCATTTCTGGTATATGAATAACATGATGTTTTTCAATGGCAAAAATCAATGAATTTTGTAAATGCACAAACAGTAATTTCTCCGCATTGCAAGGCGCAATTCTGAAATTTTTTGCTTTTTCCTGCTCCTCTTAGCATGATAAAGAAGATTCAAAGAGAGTGAGATGCCAGCTCCTTTCATTCAGTCAGTAGCTTCAATCATTTCTGGACATTTTTCAATGGCAAAAATCAATGAATATTGTAAATGCACAAACAGTAATTTCTCCGCATTGCAAGGTGCAATTCTGAAATTTTTTGCTTTTTCCTGCTCCTCTTAGCATGATAAAGAAGATTCAAAGAGAGTGAGATGCCAGCTCCTTTCATTCAGTCAGTAGCTTCAATCATTTCTGGACGTTTTTCAATGGCAAAAATCAATGAATATTGTAAATGCACAAACAGTAATTTCTCCGCATTGCAATGTGCAATTCTGAAATTTTTTGCTTTTTCCTGCTCCTCTTAGCATGATAAAGAAGATTCAAAGAGAGTGAGATGCCAGATCCTTTCATTCAGTCAGGAGCTTCAATCATTTCTGGACGTTTTTCAATGGCAAAAATCAATGAATATTGTAAATGCACAAACAGTAATTTCTCCGCATTGCAAGGTGCAATTCTGAAATTTTTTGCTTTTTCCTGCTCCTCTTAGCATGATAAAGAAGATTCAAAGAGAGTGAGATGCCAGATCCTTTCCTTCAGTCAGTAGCTTCAATCATTTCTGGTATATGAATAACATGATGTTTTTCAATGGCAAAAATCAATGAATTTTGTAAATGCACAAACAGTAATTTCTCCGCATTGCAAGGCGCAATTCTGAAATTTTTTGCTTTTTCCTGCTCCTCTTAGCATGATAAAGAAGATTCAAAGAGAGTGAGATGCCAGCTCCTTTCATTCAGTCAGTAGCTTCAATCATTTCTGGACATTTTTCAATGGCAAAAATCAATGAATATTGTAAATGCACAAACAGTAATTTCTCCGCATTGCAAGGTGCAATTCTGAAATTTTTTGCTTTTTCCTGCTCCTCTTAGCATGATAAAGAAGATTCAAAGAGAGTGAGATGCCAGCTCCTTTCATTCAGTCAGTAGCTTCAATCATTTCTGGACGTTTTTCAATGGCAAAAATCAATGAATATTGTAAATGCACAAACAGTAATTTCTCCGCATTGCAAGGTGCAATTCTGAAATTTTTTGCTTTTCCTGCTCCTCTTAGCATGATAAAGAAGATTCAAAGAGAGTGAGATGCCAGCTCCTTTCATTCAGTCAGTAGCTTCAATAATTTCTGGACGTTTTTCAATGGCAAAAATCAATGAATATTGTAAATGCACAAACAGTAATTTCTCCGCATTGCAATGTGCAATTCTGAAATTTTTTGCTTTTTCCTGCTCCTCTTCGCATGATAAAGAAGATTCAAAGAGAGTGAGATGCCAGCGCCTTTCATTCAGTCAGTAGCTTCAATCATTTCTGGACGTTTTTCAATGGCAAAAACCAATGAATATTGTAAATGCACAAACAGTAATTTCTCCGCATTGCAAGGTGCAATTCTGAAACTTTTTGCTTTTTCCTGCTCCTCTTAGCATGATAAAGAAGATTCAAAGAGAGTGAGATGCCAGATCCTTTCCTTCAGTCAGTAGCTTCAATCATTTCTGGTATATGAATAACATGATGTTTTTCAATGGCAAAAATCAATGAATTTTGTAAATGCACAAACAGTAATTTCTCCGCATTGCAAGGCGCAATTCTGAAATTTTTTGCTTTTTCCTGCTCCTCTTAGCATGATAAAGAAGATTCAAAGAGAGTGAGATGCCAGCTCCTTTCATTCAGTCAGTAGCTTCAATCATTTCTGGACATTTTTCAATGGCAAAATACAATGAATATTGTAAATGCACAAACAGTAATTTCTCCGCATTGCAAGGTGCAATTCTGAAATTTTTTGCTTTTTCCTGCTCCTCTTAGCATGATAAAGAAGATTCAAAGAGAGTGAGATGCCTGCTCCTTTCATTCAGTCAGTAGCTTCAATCATTTCTGGACGTTTTTCAATGGCAAAAATCAATGAATATTGTAAATGCACAAACAGTAATTTCTCCGCATTGCAATGTGCAATTCTGAAATTTTTTGCTTTTTCCTGCTCCTCTTAGCATGATAAAGAAGATTCAAAGAGAGTGAGATGCCAGATCCTTTCATTCAGTCAGTAGCTTCAATCATTTCTGGACGTTTTTCAATGGCAAAAATCAATGAATATTGTAAATGCACAAACAGTAATTTCTCCGCATTGCAAGGTGCAATTCTGAAATTTTTTGCTTTTTCCTGCTCCTCTTAGCATGATAAAGAAGATTCAAAGAGAGTGAGATGCCAGCTCCTTTCATTCAGTCAGTACCTTCAATCATTTCTGGACATTTTTCAATGGCAAAAATCAATGAATATTGTAAATGCACAAACAGTAATTTCTCCGCATTGCAAGGTGCAATTCTGAAATTTTTTGCTTTTTCCTGCTCCTCTTAGCATGATAAAGAAGATTCAAAGAGAGTGAGATGCCAGCTCCTTTCATTCAGTCAGTAGCTTCAATCATTTCTGGACGTTTTTCAATGGCAAAAATCAATGAATATTGTAAATGCACAAACTGTAATTTCTCCGCATTGCAAGGTGCAATTCTGAAATTTTTTGCTTTTTCCTGCTCCTCTTAGCATGATAAAGAAGATTCAAAGAGAGTGAGATGCCAGCTCCTTTCATTCAGTCAGTAGCTTCAATCATTTCTGGTATATGAATAACATGATGTTTTTCAATAGCAAAAATCAATGAATATTGTAAATGCACAAACAGTAATTTCTCCGCATTGCAAGGTGCAATTCTGAAAATTTTTGCTTTTTCCTGCTCCTCTTAGCATGATAAAGAAGATTCAAAGAGAGTGAGATGCCAGCTCCTTTCATTCAGTCAGTAGCTTCAATCATTTCTGGACGTTTTTCAATGGCAAAAATCAATGAATATTGTAAATGCACAAACAGTAATTTCTCCGCATTGCAAGGTGCAATTCTGAAATTTTTTACTTTTTCCTGCTCCTCTTAGCATGATAAAGAAGATTCAAAGAGAGTGAGATGCCAGCTCCTTTCATTCAGTCAGTAGCTTCAATCATTTCTGGTATATGAATAACATGATGTTTTTCAATCGCAAAAATCAATGAATATTGTAAATGCACAAACAGTAATTTCTCCGCATTGCAAGGTGCAATTCTGAAATTTTTTGCTTTTTCCTGCTCCTCTTAGCATGATAAAGAAGATTCAAAGAGAGTGAGATGCCAGCTCCTTTCATTCAGTCAGTAGCTTCAATCATTTCTGGACGTTTTTCAATGGCAAAAATCAATGAATATTGTAAATGCACAAACAGTAATTTCTCCGCATTGCAAGGTGCAATTCTGAAATTCTTTGCTTTTTCCTGCTCCTCTAAGCATGATAAAGAAGATTCAAAGAGAGTGAGATGCCAGATCCTTTCCTTCAGTCAGTAGCTTCAATCATTTCTGGTATATGAATAACATGATGTTTTTCAATGGCAAAAATCAATGAATTTTGTAAATGCACAAACAGTAATTTCTCCGCATTGCAAGGCGCAATTCTGAAATTTTTTACTTTTTCCTGCTCCTCTTAGCATGATAAAGAAGATTCAAAGAGAGTGAGATGCCAGCTCCTTTCATTCAGTCAGTAGCTTCAATCATTTCTGGTATATGAATAACATGATGTTTTTCAATGGCAAAAATCAATGAATATTGTAAATGCACAAACAGTAATTTCTCCGCATTGCAAGGTGCAATTCTGAAATTTTTTGCTTTTTCCTGCTCCTCTTAGCATGATAAAGAAGATTCAAAGAGAGTGAGATGCCAGCTCCTTTCATTCAGTCAGTAGCTTCAATCATTTCTGGACGTTTTTCAATGGCAAAAATCAATGAATATTGTAAATGCACAAACAGTAATTTCTCCGCATTGCAAGGTGCAATTCTGAAATTTTTTGCTTTTTCCTGCTCCTCTTAGCATGATAAAGAAGATTCAAAGAGAGTGAGATGCCAGCTCCTTTCATTCAGTCAGTAGCTTTAATCATTTCTGGACGTTTTTCAATGGCAAAAATCATTGAATATTGTAAATGCACAATCAGTAATTTCTCCGCATTGCAAGGTGCAATTCTGAAATTTTTTACTTTTTCCTGCTCCTCTTAGCATGATAAAGAAGATTCAAAGAGAGTGAGATGCCAGCTCCTTTCATTCAGTCAGTAGCTTCAATCATTTCTGGTATATGAATAACATGATGTTTTTCAATCGCAAAAATCAATGAATATTGTAAATGCACAAACAGTAATTTCTCCGCATTGCAAGGTGCAATTCTGAAATTTTTTGCTTTTTCCTGCTCCTCTTAGCATGATAAAGAAGATTCAAAGAGAGTGAGATGCCAGCGCCTTTCATTCAGTCAGTAGCTTCAATCATTTCTGGACGTTTTTCAATGGCAAAAACCAATGAATATTGTAAATGCACAAACAGTAATTTCTCCGCATTGCAAGGTGCAATTCTGAAACTTTTTGCTTTTTCCTGCTCCTCTTAGCATGATAAAGAAGATTCAAAGAGAGTGAGATGCCAGATCCTTTCCTTCAGTCAGTAGCTTCAATCATTTCTGGTATATGAATAACATGATGTTTTTCAATGGCAAAAATCAATGAATTTTGTAAATGCACAAACAGTAATTTCTCCGCATTGCAAGGCGCAATTCTGAAATTTTTTGCTTTTTCCTGCTCCTCTTAGCATGATAAAGAAGATTCAAAGAGAGTGAGATGCCAGCTCCTTTCATTCAGTCAGTAGCTTCAATCATTTCTGGACATTTTTCAATGGCAAAAATCAATGAATATTGTAAATGCACAAACAGTAATTTCTCCGCATTGCAAGGTGCAATTCTGAAATTTTTTGCTTTTTCCTGCTCCTCTTAGCATGATAAAGAAGATTCAAAGAGAGTGAGATGCCAGCTCCTTTCATTCAGTCAGTAGCTTCAATCATTTCTGGACGTTTTTCAATGGCAAAAATCAATGAATATTGTAAATGCACAAACAGTAATTTCTCCGCATTGCAATGTGCAATTCTGAAATTTTTTGCTTTTTCCTGCTCCTCTTAGCATGATAAAGAAGATTCAAAGAGAGTGAGATGCCAGATCCTTTCATTCAGTCAGGAGCTTCAATCATTTCTGGACGTTTTTCAATGGCAAAAATCAATGAATATTGTAAATGCACAAACAGTAATTTCTCCGCATTGCAAGGTGCAATTCTGAAATTTTTTGCTTTTTCCTGCTCCTCTTAGCATGATAAAGAAGATTCAAAGAGAGTGAGATGCCAGATCCTTTCCTTCAGTCAGTAGCTTCAATCATTTCTGGTATATGAATAACATGATGTTTTTCAATGGCAAAAATCAATGAATTTTGTAAATGCACAAACAGTAATTTCTCCGCATTGCAAGGCGCAATTCTGAAATTTTTTGCTTTTTCCTGCTCCTCTTAGCATGATAAAGAAGATTCAAAGAGAGTGAGATGCCAGCTCCTTTCATTCAGTCAGTAGCTTCAATCATTTCTGGACATTTTTCAATGGCAAAAATCAATGAATATTGTAAATGCACAAACAGTAATTTCTCCGCATTGCAAGGTGCAATTCTGAAATTTTTTGCTTTTTCCTGCTCCTCTTAGCATGATAAAGAAGATTCAAAGAGAGTGAGATGCCAGCTCCTTTCATTCAGTCAGTAGCTTCAATCATTTCTGGACGTTTTTCAATGGCAAAAATCAATGAATATTGTAAATGCACAAACAGTAATTTCTCCGCATTGCAAGGTGCAATTCTGAAATTTTTTGCTTTTCCTGCTCCTCTTAGCATGATAAAGAAGATTCAAAGAGAGTGAGATGCCAGCTCCTTTCATTCAGTCAGTAGCTTCAATAATTTCTGGACGTTTTTCAATGGCAAAAATCAATGAATATTGTAAATGCACAAACAGTAATTTCTCCGCATTGCAATGTGCAATTCTGAAATTTTTTGCTTTTTCCTGCTCCTCTTAGCATGATAAAGAAGATTCAAAGAGAGTGAGATGCCAGCTCCTTTCATTCAGTCAGTAGCTTCAAACATTTCTGGTACATGAATAACATGATGTTTTTCAATGGCAAAAATCAATGAATATTGTAAATGCAGAAACAGTAATTTCTCCGCATTGCAAGGTGCAATTCTGAAATTTTTTGCTTTTTCCTGCTCCTCTTAGCATGATAAAGAAGATTCAAAGAGAGTGAGATGCCAGCTCCTTTCATTCAGTCAGTAGCTTTAATCATTTCTGGACGTTTTTCAATGGCAAAAATCATTGAATATTGTAAATGCACAATCAGTAATTTCTCCGCATTGCAAGGTGCAATTCTGAAATTTTTTACTTTTTCCTGCTCCTCTTAGCATGATAAAGAAGATTCAAAGAGAGTGAGATGCCAGCTCCTTTCATTCAGTCAGTAGCTTCAATCATTTCTGGACGTTTTTCAATGGCAAAAATCAATGAATATTGTAAATGCACAAACAGTAATTTCTCCGCATTGCAAGGTGCAATTCTGAAATTTTTTGCTTTTCCTGCTCCTCTTAGCATGATAAAGAAGATTCAAAGAGAGTGAGATGCCAGCTCCTTTCATTCAGTCAGTAGCTTCAATAATTTCTGGACGTTTTTCAATGGCAAAAATCAATGAATATTGTAAATGCACAAACAGTAATTTCTCCGCATTGCAATGTGCAATTCTGAAATTTTTTGCTTTTTCCTGCTCCTCTTAGCATGATAAAGAAGATTCAAAGAGAGTGAGATGCCAGCGCCTTTCATTCAGTCAGTAGCTTCAATCATTTCTGGACGTTTTTCAATGGCAAAAACCAATGAATATTGTAAATGCACAAACAGTAATTTCTCCGCATTGCAAGGTGCAATTCTGAAACTTTTTGCTTTTTCCTGCTCCTCTTAGCATGATAAAGAAGATTCAAAGAGAGTGAGATGCCAGATCCTTTCCTTCAGTCAGTAGCTTCAATCATTTCTGGTATATGAATAACATGATGTTTTTCAATGGCAAAAATCAATGAATTTTGTAAATGCACAAACAGTAATTTCTCCGCATTGCAAGGCGCAATTCTGAAATTTTTTGCTTTTTCCTGCTCCTCTTAGCATGATAAAGAAGATTCAAAGAGAGTGAGATGCCAGCTCCTTTCATTCAGTCAGTAGCTTCAATCATTTCTGGACATTTTTCAATGGCAAAATACAATGAATATTGTAAATGCACAAACAGTAATTTCTCCGCATTGCAAGGTGCAATTCTGAAATTTTTTGCTTTTTCCTGCTCCTCTTAGCATGATAAAGAAGATTCAAAGAGAGTGAGATGCCAGCTCCTTTCATTCAGTCAGTAGCTTCAATCATTTCTGGACGTTTTTCAATGGCAAAAATCAATGAATATTGTAAATGCACAAACAGTAATTTCTCCGCATTGCAATGTGCAATTCTGAAATTTTTTGCTTTTTCCTGCTCCTCTTAGCATGATAAAGAAGATTCAAAGAGAGTGAGATGCCAGATCCTTTCATTCAGTCAGTAGCTTCAATCATTTCTGGACGTTTTTCAATGGCAAAAATCAATGAATATTGTAAATGCACAAACAGTAATTTCTCCGCATTGCAAGGTGCAATTCTGAAATTTTTTGCTTTTTCCTGCTCCTCTTAGCATGATAAAGAAGATTCAAAGAGAGTGAGATGCCAGCTCCTTTCATTCAGTCAGTACCTTCAATCATTTCTGGACATTTTTCAATGGCAAAAATCAATGAATATTGTAAATGCACAAACAGTAATTTCTCCGCATTGCAAGGTGCAATTCTGAAATTTTTTGCTTTTTCCTGCTCCTCTTAGCATGATAAAGAAGATTCAAAGAGAGTGAGATGCCAGCTCCTTTCATTCAGTCAGTAGCTTCAATCATTTCTGGACGTTTTTCAATGGCAAAAATCAATGAATATTGTAAATGCACAAACTGTAATTTCTCCGCATTGCAAGGTGCAATTCTGAAATTTTTTGCTTTTTCCTGCTCCTCTTAGCATGATAAAGAAGATTCAAAGAGAGTGAGATGCCAGCTCCTTTCATTCAGTCAGTAGCTTCAATCATTTCTGGTATATGAATAACATGATGTTTTTCAATAGCAAAAATCAATGAATATTGTAAATGCACAAACAGTAATTTCTCCGCATTGCAAGGTGCAATTCTGAAAATTTTTGCTTTTTCCTGCTCCTCTTAGCATGATAAAGAAGATTCAAAGAGAGTGAGATGCCAGCTCCTTTCATTCAGTCAGTAGCTTCAATCATTTCTGGACGTTTTTCAATGGCAAAAATCAATGAATATTGTAAATGCACAAACAGTAATTTCTCCGCATTGCAAGGTGCAATTCTGAAATTTTTTACTTTTTCCTGCTCCTCTTAGCATGATAAAGAAGATTCAAAGAGAGTGAGATGCCAGCTCCTTTCATTCAGTCAGTAGCTTCAATCATTTCTGGTATATGAATAACATGATGTTTTTCAATCGCAAAAATCAATGAATATTGTAAATGCACAAACAGTAATTTCTCCGCATTGCAAGGTGCAATTCTGAAATTTTTTGCTTTTTCCTGCTCCTCTTAGCATGATAAAGAAGATTCAAAGAGAGTGAGATGCCAGCTCCTTTCATTCAGTCAGTAGCTTCAATCATTTCTGGACGTTTTTCAATGGCAAAAATCAATGAATATTGTAAATGCACAAACAGTAATTTCTCCGCATTGCAAGGTGCAATTCTGAAATTCTTTGCTTTTTCCTGCTCCTCTAAGCATGATAAAGAAGATTCAAAGAGAGTGAGATGCCAGATCCTTTCCTTCAGTCAGTAGCTTCAATCATTTCTGGTATATGAATAACATGATGTTTTTCAATGGCAAAAATCAATGAATTTTGTAAATGCACAAACAGTAATTTCTCCGCATTGCAAGGCGCAATTCTGAAATTTTTTACTTTTTCCTGCTCCTCTTAGCATGATAAAGAAGATTCAAAGAGAGTGAGATGCCAGCTCCTTTCATTCAGTCAGTAGCTTCAATCATTTCTGGTATATGAATAACATGATGTTTTTCAATGGCAAAAATCAATGAATATTGTAAATGCACAAACAGTAATTTCTCCGCATTGCAAGGTGCAATTCTGAAATTTTTTGCTTTTTCCTGCTCCTCTTAGCATGATAAAGAAGATTCAAAGAGAGTGAGATGCCAGCTCCTTTCATTCAGTCAGTAGCTTCAATCATTTCTGGACGTTTTTCAATGGCAAAAATCAATGAATATTGTAAATGCACAAACAGTAATTTCTCCGCATTGCAAGGTGCAATTCTGAAATTTTTTGCTTTTTCCTGCTCCTCTTAGCATGATAAAGAAGATTCAAAGAGAGTGAGATGCCAGCTCCTTTCATTCAGTCAGTAGCTTTAATCATTTCTGGACGTTTTTCAATGGCAAAAATCATTGAATATTGTAAATGCACAATCAGTAATTTCTCCGCATTGCAAGGTGCAATTCTGAAATTTTTTACTTTTTCCTGCTCCTCTTAGCATGATAAAGAAGATTCAAAGAGAGTGAGATGCCAGCTCCTTTCATTCAGTCAGTAGCTTCAATGATTTCTGGTATATGAATAACATGATGTTTTTCAATCGCAAAAATCAATGAATATTGTAAATGCACAAACAGTAATTTCTCCGCATTGCAAGGTGCAATTCTGAAATTTTTTGCTTTTTCCTGCTCCTCTTAGCATGATAAAGAAGATTCAAAGAGAGTGAGATGCCAGCGCCTTTCATTCAGTCAGTAGCTTCAATCATTTCTGGACGTTTTTCAATGGCAAAAACCAATGAATATTGTAAATGCACAAACAGTAATTTCTCCGCATTGCAAGGTGCAATTCTGAAACTTTTTGCTTTTTCCTGCTCCTCTTAGCATGATAAAGAAGATTCAAAGAGAGTGAGATGCCAGATCCTTTCCTTCAGTCAGTAGCTTCAATCATTTCTGGTATATGAATAACATGATGTTTTTCAATGGCAAAAATCAATGAATTTTGTAAATGCACAAACAGTAATTTCTCCGCATTGCAAGGCGCAATTCTGAAATTTTTTGCTTTTTCCTGCTCCTCTTAGCATGATAAAGAAGATTCAAAGAGAGTGAGATGCCAGCTCCTTTCATTCAGTCAGTAGCTTCAATCATTTCTGGACATTTTTCAATGGCAAAAATCAATGAATATTGTAAATGCACAAACAGTAATTTCTCCGCATTGCAAGGTGCAATTCTGAAATTTTTTGCTTTTTCCTGCTCCTCTTAGCATGATAAAGAAGATTCAAAGAGAGTGAGATGCCAGCTCCTTTCATTCAGTCAGTAGCTTCAATCATTTCTGGACGTTTTTCAATGGCAAAAATCAATGAATATTGTAAATGCACAAACAGTAATTTCTCCGCATTGCAATGTGCAATTCTGAAATTTTTTGCTTTTTCCTGCTCCTCTTAGCATGATAAAGAAGATTCAAAGAGAGTGAGATGCCAGATCCTTTCATTCAGTCAGGAGCTTCAATCATTTCTGGACGTTTTTCAATGGCAAAAATCAATGAATATTGTAAATGCACAAACAGTAATTTCTCCGCATTGCAAGGTGCAATTCTGAAATTTTTTGCTTTTTCCTGCTCCTCTTAGCATGATAAAGAAGATTCAAAGAGAGTGAGATGCCAGATCCTTTCCTTCAGTCAGTAGCTTCAATCATTTCTGGTATATGAATAACATGATGTTTTTCAATGGCAAAAATCAATGAATTTTGTAAATGCACAAACAGTAATTTCTCCGCATTGCAAGGCGCAATTCTGAAATTTTTTGCTTTTTCCTGCTCCTCTTAGCATGATAAAGAAGATTCAAAGAGAGTGAGATGCCAGCTCCTTTCATTCAGTCAGTAGCTTCAATCATTTCTGGACATTTTTCAATGGCAAAAATCAATGAATATTGTAAATGCACAAACAGTAATTTCTCCGCATTGCAAGGTGCAATTCTGAAATTTTTTGCTTTTTCCTGCTCCTCTTAGCATGATAAAGAAGATTCAAAGAGAGTGAGATGCCAGCTCCTTTCATTCAGTCAGTAGCTTCAATCATTTCTGGACGTTTTTCAATGGCAAAAATCAATGAATATTGTAAATGCACAAACAGTAATTTCTCCGCATTGCAAGGTGCAATTCTGAAATTTTTTGCTTTTCCTGCTCCTCTTAGCATGATAAAGAAGATTCAAAGAGAGTGAGATGCCAGCTCCTTTCATTCAGTCAGTAGCTTCAATAATTTCTGGACGTTTTTCAATGGCAAAAATCAATGAATATTGTAAATGCACAAACAGTAATTTCTCCGCATTGCAATGTGCAATTCTGAAATTTTTTGCTTTTTCCTGCTCCTCTTAGCATGATAAAGAAGATTCAAAGAGAGTGAGATGCCAGCTCCTTTCATTCAGTCAGTAGCTTCAAACATTTCTGGTACATGAATAACATGATGTTTTTCAATTTCAAAAATCAATGAATATTGTAAATGCACAAACAGTAATTTCTCCGCATTGCAAGGTGCAATTCTGAAATTTTTTGCTTTTTCCTGCTCCTCTTAGCATGATAAAGAAGATTCAAAGAGAGTGAGATGCCAGCTCCTTTCATTCAGTCAGTAGCTTTAATCATTTCTGGACGTTTTTCAATGGCAAAAATCATTGAATATTGTAAATGCACAATCAGTAATTTCTCCGCATTGCAAGGTGCAATTCTGAAATTTTTTACTTTTTCCTGCTCCTCTTAGCATGATAAAGAAGATTCAAAGAGAGTGAGATGCCAGCTCCTTTCATTCAGTCAGTAGCTTCAATCATTTCTGGTATATGAATAACATGATGTTTTTCAATCGCAAAAATCAATGAATATTGTAAATGCACAAACAGTAATTTCTCCGCATTGCAAGGTGCAATTCTGAAACTTTTTGCTTTTTCCTGCTCCTCTTAGCATGATAAAGAAGATTCAAAGAGAGTGAGATGCCAGATCCTTTCCTTCAGTCAGTAGCTTCAATCATTTCTGGTATATGAATAACATGATGTTTTTCAATGGCAAAAATCAATGAATTTTGTAAATGCACAAACAGTAATTTCTCCGCATTGCAAGGCGCAATTCTGAAATTTTTTGCTTTTTCCTGCTCCTCTTAGCATGATAAAGAAGATTCAAAGAGAGTGAGATGCCAGCTCCTTTCATTCAGTCAGTAGCTTCAATCATTTCTGGACATTTTTCAATGGCAAAAATCAATGAATATTGTAAATGCACAAACAGTAATTTCTCCGCATTGCAAGGTGCAATTCTGAAATTTTTTGCTTTTTCCTGCTCCTCTTAGCATGATAAAGAAGATTCAAAGAGAGTGAGATGCCAGCTCCTTTCATTCAGTCAGTAGCTTCAATCATTTCTGGACGTTTTTCAATGGCAAAAATCAATGAATATTGTAAATGCACAAACAGTAATTTCTCCGCATTGCAATGTGCAATTCTGAAATTTTTTGCTTTTTCCTGCTCCTCTTAGCATGATAAAGAAGATTCAAAGAGAGTGAGATGCCAGATCCTTTCATTCAGTCAGTAGCTTCAATCATTTCTGGACGTTTTTCAATGGCAAAAATCAATGAATATTGTAAATGCACAAACAGTAATTTCTCCGCATTGCAAGGTGCAATTCTGAAATTTTTTGCTTTTTCCTGCTCCTCTTAGCATGATAAAGAAGATTCAAAGAGAGTGAGATGCCAGATCCTTTCCTTCAGTCAGTAGCTTCAATCATTTCTGGTATATGAATAACATGATGTTTTTCAATGGCAAAAATCAATGAATTTTGTAAATGCACAAACAGTAATTTCTCCGCATTGCAAGGCGCAATTCTGAAATTTTTTGCTTTTTCCTGCTCCTCTTAGCATGATAAAGAAGATTCAAAGAGAGTGAGATGCCAGCTCCTTTCATTCAGTCAGTAGCTTCAATCATTTCTGGTATATGAATAACATGATGTTTTTCAATGGCAAAAATCAATGAATATTGTAAATGCACAAACAGTAATTTCTCCGCATTGCAAGGTGCAATTCTGAAATTTTTTGCTTTTTCCTGCTCCTCTTAGCATGATAAAGAAGATTCAAAGAGAGTGAGATGCCAGCTCCTTTCATTCAGTCAGTAGCTTCAATCATTTCTGGACGTTTTTCAATGGCAAAAATCAATGAATATTGTAAATGCACAAACAGTAATTTCTCCGCATTGCAAGGTGCAATTCTGAAATTTTTTGCTTTTTCCTGCTCCTCTTAGCATGATAAACAAGATTCAAAGAGAGTGAGATGCCAGCTCCTTTCATTCAGTCAGTAGCTTCAATCATTTCTGGACGTTTTTCAATGGCAAAAATCATTGAATATTGTAAATGCACAAACAGTAATTTCTCCGCATTGCAAGGTGCAATTCTGAAATTTTTTACTTTTTCCTGCTCCTCTTAGCATGATAAAGAAGATTCAAAGAGAGTGAGATGCCAGCTCCTTTCATTCAGTCAGTAGCTTCAATCATTTCTGGTATATGAATAACATGATGTTTTTCAATCGCAAAAATCAATGAATATTGTAAATGCACAAACAGTAATTTCTCCGCATTGCAAGGTGCAATTCTGAAATTTTTTGCTTTTTCCTGCTCCTCTTAGCATGATAAAGAAGATTCAAAGAGAGTGAGATGCCAGCTCCTTTCATTCAGTCAGTAGCTTCAATCATTTCTGGACGTTTTTCAATGGCAAAAATCAATGAATATTGTAAATGCACAAACAGTAATTTCTCCGCATTGCAAGGTGCAATTCTGAAATTTTTTGCTTTTTCCTGCTCCTCTAAGCATGATAAAGAAGATTCAAAGAGAGTGAGATGCCAGATCCTTTCCTTCAGTCAGTAGCTTCAATCATTTCTGGTATATGAATAACATGATGTTTTTCAATGGCAAAAATCAATGAATTTTGTAAATGCACAAACAGTAATTTCTCCGCATTGCAAGGTGCAATTCTGAAATTTTTTGCTTTTTCCTGCTCCTCTTAGCATGATAAAGAAGATTCAAAGAGAGTGAGATGCCAGCTCCTTTCATTCAGTCAGTAGCTTCAATCATTTCTGGACATTTTTCAATGGCAAAAATCAATGAATATTTTAAATGCACAAACAGTAATTTCTCCGCATTGCAAGGTGCAATTCTGAAATTTTTTGCTTTTTCCTGCTCCTCTTAGCATGATAAAGAAGATTCAAAGAGAGTGAGATGCCAGCTCCTTTCATTCAGTCAGTAGCTTCAATCATTTCTGGACGTTTTTCAATGGCAAAAATCAATGAATATTGTAAATGCACAAACAGTAATTTCTCCGCATTGCAAGGTGCAATTCTGAAATTGTTTGCTTTTTCCTGCTCCTCTTAGCATGATAAAGAAGATTCAAAGAGAGTGAGATGCCAGCTCCTTTCATTCAGTCAGTACCTTCAATTATTTCTGGACCTTTTTCAATGGCAAAAATCAATGAATATTGTAAATGCACACAGTAATTTCTCCGCATTGCAAGGTGCAATTCTGAAATTTTTTGCTTTTTCCTGCTCCTCTTAGCATGATAAAGAAGATTCAAAGAGAGTGAGATGAGAGCTCCTTTCATTCAGTCAGTAGCTTCAATCATTTCTGGACGTTTTTCAATGGCAAAAATCAATGAATATTGTAAATGCACAAACTGTAATTTCTCCGCATTGCAAGGTGCAATTCTGAAATTTTTTGCTTTTTCCTGCTCCTCTTAGCATGATAAAGAAGATTCAAAGAGAGTGAGATGCCAGCTCCTTTCATTCAGTCAGTAGCTTCAATCATTTCTGGTATATGAATAACATGATGTTTTTCAATAGCAAAAATCAATGAATATTGTAAATGCACAAACAGTAATTTCTCCGCATTGCAAGGTGCAATTCTGAAATTTTTTGCTTTTTCCTGCTCCTCTTAGCATGATAAAGAAGATTCAAAGAGAGTGAGATGCCAGCTCCTTTCATTCAGTCAGTAGCTTCAATCATTTCTGGACGTTTTTCAATGGCAAAAATCAATGAATATTGTAAATGCACAAACAGTAATTTCTCCGCATTGCAAGGTGCAATTCTGAAATTTTTTACTTTTTCCTGCTCCTCTTAGCATGATAAAGAAGATTCAAAGAGAGTGAGATGCCAGCTCCTTTCATTCAGTCAGTAGCTTCAATCATTTCTGGTATATGAATAACATGATGTTTTTCAATCGCAAAAATCAATGAATATTGTAAATGCACAAACAGTAATTTCTCCGCATTGCAAGGTGCAATTCTGAAATTTTTTGCTTTTTCCTGCTCCTCTTAGCATGATAAAGAAGATTCAAAGAGAGTGAGATGCCAGCTCCTTTCATTCAGTCAGTAGCTTCAATCATTTCTGGACGTTTTTCAATGGCAAAAATCAATGAATATTGTAAATGCACAAACAGTAATTTCTCCGCATTGCAAGGTGCAATTCTGAAATTTTTTGCTTTTTCCTGCTCCTCTAAGCATGATAAAGAAGATTCAAAGAGAGTGAGATGCCATATCCTTTCCTTCAGTCAGTAGCTTCAATCATTTCTGGTATATGAATAACATGATGTTTTTCAATGGCAAAAATCAATGAATTTTGTAAATGCACAAACAGTAATTTCTCCGCATTGCAAGGCGCAATTCTGAAATTTTTTGCTTTTTCCTGCTCCTCTTAGCATGATAAAGAAGATTCAAAGAGAGTGAGATGCCAGCTCCTTTCATTCAGTCAGTAGCTTCAATCATTTCTGGACATTTTTCAATGGCAAAAATCAATGAATATTGTAAATGCACAAACAGTAATTTCTCCGCATTGCAAGGTGCAATTCTGAAATTTTTTGCTTTTTCCTGCTCCTCTTAGCATGATAAAGAAGATTCAAAGAGAGTGAGATGCCAGCTCCTTTCATTCAGTCAGTAGCTTCAATCATTTCTGGACGTTTTTCAATGGCAAAAATCAATGAATATTGTAAATGCACAAACAGTAATTTCTCCGCATTGCAAGGTGCAATTCTGAAATTTTTTGCTTTTTCCTGCTCCTCTTAGCATGATAAAGAAGATTCAAAGAGAGTGAGATGCCAGCTCCTTTCATTCAGTCAGTACCTTCAATCATTTCTGGACGTTTTTCAATGGCAAAAATCAATGAATATTGTAAATGCACAAACAGTAATTTCTCCGCATTGCAAGGTGCAATTCTGAAATTTTTTGCTTTTTCCTGCTCCTCTTAGCATGATAAAGAAGATTCAAAGAGAGTGAGATGCCAGCTCCTTTCATTCAGTCAGTAGCTTCAATCATTTCTGGACGTTTTTCAATGGCAAAAATCAATGAATATTGTAAATGCACAAACTGTAATTTCTCCGCATTGCAAGGTGCAATTCTGAAATTTTTTGCTTTTTCCTGCTCCTCTTAGCATGATAAAGAAGATTCAAAGAGAGTGAGATGCCAGCTCCTTTCATTCAGTCAGTAGCTTCAATCATTTCTGGTATATGAATAACATGATGTTTTTCAATAGCAAAAATCAATGAATATTGTAAATGCACAAACAGTAATTTCTCCGCATTGCAAGGTGCAATTCTGAAATTTTTTGCTTTTTCCTGCTCCTCTTAGCATGATAAAGAAGATTCAAAGAGAGTGAGATGCCAGCTCCTTTCATTCAGTCAGTAGCTTCAATCATTTCTGGACGTTTTTCAATGGCAAAAATCAATGAATATTGTAAATGCACAAACAGTAATTTCTCCGCATTGCAAGGTGCAATTCTGAAATTTTTTGCTTTTTCCTGCTCCTCTTAGCATGATAAACAAGATTCAAAGAGAGTGAGATGCCAGCTCCTTTCATTCAGTCAGTAGCTTCAATCATTTCTGGACGTTTTTCAATGGCAAAAATCATTGAATATTGTAAATGCACAAACAGTAATTTCTCCGCATTGCAAGGTGCAATTCTGAAATTTTTTACTTTTTCCTGCTCCTCTTAGCATGATAAAGAAGATTCAAAGAGAGTGAGATGCCAGCTCCTTTCATTCAGTCAGTAGCTTCAATCATTTCTGGTATATGAATAACATGATGTTTTTCAATCGCAAAAATCAATGAATATTGTAAATGCACAAACAGTAATTTCTCCGCATTGCAAGGTGCAATTCTGAAATTTTTTGCTTTTTCCTGCTCCTCTTAGCATGATAAAGAAGATTCAAAGAGAGTGAGATGCCAGCTCCTTTCATTCAGTCAGTAGCTTCAATCATTTCTGGACGTTTTTCAATGGCAAAAATCAATGAATATTGTAAATGCACAAACAGTAATTTCTCCGCATTGCAAGGTGCAATTCTGAAATTTTTTGCTTTTTCCTGCTCCTCTTAGCATGATAAAGAAGATTCAAAGAGAGTGAGATGCCAGATCCTTTCCTTCAGTCAGTAGCTTCAATCATTTCTGGTATATGAATAACATGATGTTTTTCAATGGCAAAAATCAATGAATTTTGTAAATGCACAAACAGTAATTTCTCCGCATTGCAAGGCGCAATTCTGAAATTTTTTGCTTTTTCCTGCTCCTCTTAGCATGATAAAGAAGATTCAAAGAGAGTGAGATGCCAGCTCCTTTCATTCAGTCAGTAGCTTCAATCATTTCTGGACATTTTTCAATGGCAAAAATCAATGAATATTGTAAATGCACAAACAGTAATTTCTCTGCATTGCAAGGTGCAATTCTGAAATTTTTTGCTTTTTCCTGCTCCTCTTAGCATGATAAAGAAGATTCAAAGAGAGTGAGATGCCAGCTCCTTTCATTCAGTCAGTAGCTTCAATCATTTCTGGACGTTTTTCAATGGCAAAAATCAATGAATATTGTAAATGCACAAACAGTAATTTCTCCGCATTGCAAGGTGCAATTCTGAAATTTTTTGCTTTTTCCTGCTCCTCTTAGCATGATAAAGAAGATTCAAAGAGAGTGAGATGCCAGCTCCTTTCATTCAGTCAGTAGCTTCAATCATTTCTGGACGTTTTTCAATGGCAAAAATCAATGAATATTGTAAATGCACAAACAGTAATTTCTCCGCATTGCAAGGTGCAATTCTGAAATTTTTTGCTTTTTCCTGCTCCTCTTAGCATGATAAAGAAGATTCAAAGAGAGTGAGATGCCAGATCCTTTCCTTCAGTCAGTAGCTTCAATCATTTCTGGTATATGAATAACATGATGTTTTTCAATGGCAAAAATCAATGAATTTTGTAAATGCACAAACAGTAATTTCTCCGCATTGAAAGGCGCAATTCTGAAATTTTTTGCTTTTTCCTGCTCCTCTTAGCATGATAAAGAAGATTCAAAGAGAGTGAGATGCCAGCTCCTTTCATTCAGTCAGTAGCTTCAATCATTTCTGGACATTTTTCAATGGCAAAAATCAATGAATATTGTAAATGCACAAACAGTAATTTCTCCGCATTGCAAGGTGCAATTCTGAAATTTTTTGCTTTTTCCTGCTCCACTTAGCATGATAAAGAAGATTCAAAGAGAGTGAGATGCCAGCTCCTTTCATTCAGTCAGTAGCTTCAATCATTTCTGGACGTTTTTCCATGGCAAAAATCAATGAATATTGTAAATGCACAAACAGTAATTTCTCCGCATTGCAAGGTGCAATTCTGAAATTTTTTGCTTTTTCCTGCTCCTCTTAGCATGATAAAGAAGATTCAAAGAGAGTGAGATGCCAGCTCCTTTCATTCAGTCAGTAGCTTCAATCATTTCTGGACGTTTTTCAATGGCAAAAATCAATGAATATTGTAAATGCACAAACAGTAATTTCTCCGCATTGCAATGTGCAATTCTGAAATTTTTTGCTTTTTCCTGCTCCTCTTAGCATGATAAAGAAGATTCAAAGAGAGTGAGATGCCAGCTCCTTTCATTCAGTCAGTAGCTTCAATCATTTCTGGACATTTTTCAATGGCAAAAATCAATGAATATTGTAAATGCACAAACAGTAATTTCTCCGCATTGCAAGGTGCAATTCTGAAATTTTTTGCTTTTTCCTGCTCCTCTTAGCATGATAAAGAAGATTCAAAGAGAGTGAGATGCCAGCTCCTTTCATTCAGTCAGTAGCTTCAATCATTTCTGGACGTTTTTCAATGACAAAAATCAATGAATATTGTAAATGCACAAACAGTAATTTCTCTGCATTGCAAGGTGCAATTCTGAAATTTTTTGCTTTTTCCTGCTCCTCTTAGCATGATAAAGAAGATTCAAAGAGAGTGAGATGCCAGATCCTTTCCTTCAGTCAGTAGCTTCAATCATTTCTGGTATATGAATAACATGATGTTTTTCAATGGCAAAAATCAATGAATTTTGTAAATGCACAAACAGTAATTTCTCCGCATTGCAAGGCGCAATTCTGAAATTTTTTGCTTTTTCCTGCTCCTCTTAGCATGATAAAGAAGATTCAAAGAGAGTGAGATGCCAGCTCCTTTCATTCAGTCAGTAGCTTCAATCATTTCTGGACATTTTTCAATGGCAAAAATCAATGAATATTGTAAATGCACAAACAGTAATTTCTCCGCATTGCAAGGTGCAATTCTGAAATTTTTTGCTTTTTCCTGCTCCTCTTAGCATGATAAAGAAGATTCAAAGAGAGTGAGATGCCAGCTCCTTTCATTCAGTCAGTAGCTTCAATCATTTCTGGACGTTTTTCAATGGCAAAAATCAATGAATATTGTAAATGCACAAACAGTAATTTCTCCGCATTGCAAGGTGCAATTCTGAAATTTTTTGCTTTTTCCTGCTCCTCTTAGCATGATAAAGAAGATTCAAAGAGAGTGAGATGCCAGCTCCTTACATTCAGTCAGTAGCTTCAATCATTTCTGGATGTTTTTCAATGGCAAAAATCAATGAATATTGTAAATGCACAAACAGTAATTTCTCCGCATTGCAAGGTGCAATTCTGAAATTTTTTGCTTTTTCCTGCTCCTCTTAGCATGATAAAGAAGATTCAAAGAGAGTGAGATGCCAGATCCTTTCCTTCAGTCAGTAGCTTCAATCATTTCTGGTATATGAATAACATGTTTTTCAATGGCAAAAATCAATGAATTTTGTAAATGCACAAACAGTAATTTCTCCGCATTGCAAGGCGCAATTCTGAAATTTTTTGCTTTTTCCTGCTCCTCTTAGCATGATAAAGAAGATTCAAAGAGAGTGAGATGCCAGCTCCTTTCATTCAGTCAGTAGCTTCAATCATTTCTGGACATTTTTCAATGGCAAAAATCAATGAATATTGTAAATGCACAAACAGTAATTTCTCCGCATTGCAAGGTGCAATTCTGAAATTTTTTGCTTTTTCCTGCTCCTCTTAGCATGATAAAGAAGATTCAAAGAGAGTGAGATGCCAGCTCCTTTCATTCAGTCAGTAGCTTCAATCATTTCTGGACGTTTTTCAATGGCAAAAATCAATGAATATTGTAAATGCACAAACAGTAATTTCTCCGCATTGCAAGGTGCAATTCTGAAATTTTTTGCTTTTTCCTGCTCCTCTTAGCATGATAAAGAAGATTCAAAGAGAGTGAGATGCCAGCTCCTTTCATTCAGTCAGTAGCTTCAATCATTTCTGGACGTTTTTCAATGGCAAAAATCAATGAATATTGTAAATGCACAAACAGTAATTTCTCCGCATTGCAATGTGCAATTCTGAAATTTTTTGCTTTTTCCTGCTCCTCTTAGCATGATAAAGAAGATTCAAAGAGAGTGAGATGCCAGCTCCTTTCATTCAGTCAGTAGCTTCAAACATTTCTGGTACATGAATAACATGATGTTTTTCAATGGCAAAAATCAATGAATATTGTAAATGCACAAACAGTAATTTCTCCGCATTGCAAGGTGCAATTCTGAAATTTTTGCTTTTTCCTGCTCCTCTTAGCATGATAAAGAAGATTCAAAGAGAGTGAGATGCCAGCTCCTTTCGTTCAGTCAGTAGCTTCAATCATTTCTGGACGTTTTTCAATGGCAAAAATCATTGAATATTATAAATGCACAAACAGTAATTTCTCCGCATTGCAAGGTGCAATTCTGAAATTTTTTACTTTTTCCTGCTCCTCTTAGCATGATAAAGAAGATTCAAAGAGAGTGAGATGCCAGCTCCTTTCATTCAGTCAGTAGCTTCAATCATTTCTGGTATATGAATAACATGATGTTTTTCAATGGCAAAAATCAATGAATATTGTAAATGCACAAACAGTAATTTCTCCGCATTGCAAGGTGCAATTCTGAAATTTTTTGCTTTTTCCTGCTCCTCTTAGCATGATAAAGAAGATTCAAAGAGAGTGAGATGCCAGCTCCTTTCATTCAGTCAGTAGCTTCAATCATTTCTGGACGTTTTTCAATGGCAAAAATCAATGAATATTGTAAATGCACAAACAGTAATTTCTCCGCATTGCAAGGTGCAATTCTGAAATTTTTTGCTTTTTCCTGCTCCTCTTAGCATGATAAAGAAGATTCAAAGAGAGTGAGATGCCAGCTCCTTTCATTCAGTCAGTAGCTTCAATCATTTCTGGACATTTTTCAATGGCAAAAATCAATGAATATTGTAAATGCACAAACAGTAATTTCTCCGCATTGCAAGGTGCAATTCTGAAATTTTTTGCTTTTTCCTGCTCCTCTTAGCATGATAAAGAAGATTCAAAGAGAGTGAGATGCCAGCTCCTTTCATTCAGTCAGTAGCTTCAATCATTTCTGGACATTTTTCCATGGCAAAAATCAATGAATATTGTAAATGCACAAACAGTAATTTCTCCGCATTGCAAGGTGCAATTCTGAAATTTTTTGCTTTTTCCTGCTCCTCTTAGCATGATAAAGAAGATTCAAAGAGAGTGAGATGCCAGCTCCTTTCATTCAGTCAGTAGCTTCAATCATTTCTGGACGTTTTTCAATGGCAAAAATCAATGAATATTGTAAATGCACAAACAGTAATTTCTCCGCATTGCAATGTGCAATTCTGAAATTTTTTGCTTTTTCCTGCTCCTCTTAGCATGATAAAGAAGATTCAAAGAGAGTGAGATGCCAGCTCCTTTCATTCAGTCAGTAGCTTCAATCATTTCTGGACATTTTTCAATGGCAAAAATCAATGAATATTGTAAATGCACAAACAGTAATTTCTCCGCATTGCAAGGTGCAATTCTGAAATTTTTTGCTTTTTCCTGCTCCTCTTAGCATGATAAAGAAGATTCAAAGAGAGTGAGATGCCAGCTCCTTTCATTCAGTCAGTAGCTTCAATCATTTCTGGACATTTTTCCATGGCAAAAATCAATGAATATTGTAAATGCACAAACAGTAATTTCTCCGCATTGCAAGGTGCAATTCTGAAATTTTTTGCTTTTTCCTGCTCCTCTTAGCATGATAAAGAAGATTCAAAGAGAGTGAGATGCCAGCTCCTTTCATTCAGTCAGTAGCTTCAATCATTTCTGGACGTTTTTCAATGGCAAAAATCAATGAATATTGTAAATGCACAAACAGTAATTTCTCCGCATTGCAATGTGCAATTCTGAAATTTTTTGCTTTTTCCTGCTCCTCTTAGCATGATAAAGAAGATTCAAAGAGAGTGAGATGCCAGCTCCTTTCATTCAGTCAGTAGCTTCAATCATTTCTGGACATTTTTCAATGGCAAAAATCAATGAATATTGTAAATGCACAAACAGTAATTTCTCCGCATTGCAAGGTGCAATTCTGAAATTTTTTGCTTTTTCCTGCTCCTCTTAGCATGATAAAGAAGATTCAAAGAGAGTGAGATGCCAGCTCCTTTCATTCAGTCAGTAGCTTCAATCATTTCTGGACGTTTTTCAATGACAAAAATCAATGAATATTGTAAATGCACAAACAGTAATTTCTCTGCATTGCAAGGTGCAATTCTGAAATTTTTTGCTTTTTCCTGCTCCTCTTAGCATGATAAAGAAGATTCAAAGAGAGTGAGATGCCAGATCCTTTCCTTCAGTCAGTAGCTTCAATCATTTCTGGTATATGAATAACATGATGTTTTTCAATGGCAAAAATCAATGAATTTTGTAAATGCACAAACAGTAATTTCTCCGCATTGCAAGGCGCAATTCTGAAATTTTTTGCTTTTTCCTGCTCCTCTTAGCATGATAAAGAAGATTCAAAGAGAGTGAGATGCCAGCTCCTTTCCTTCAGTCAGTAGCTTCAATCATTTCTGGTATATGAATAACATGATGTTTTTCAATGGCAAAAATCAATGAATTTTGTAAATGCACAAACAGTAATTTCTCCGCATTGCAAGGCGCAATTCTGAAATTTTTTGCTTTTTCCTGCTCCTCTTAGCATGATAAAGAAGATTCAAAGAGAGTGAGATGCCAGCTCCTTTCATTCAGTCAGTAGCTTCAATCATTTCTGGACATTTTTCAATGGCAAAAATCAATGAATATTGTAAATGCACAAACAGTAATTTCTCCGCATTGCAAGGTGCAATTCTGAAATTTTTTGCTTTTTCCTGCTCCTCTTAGCATGATAAAGAAGATTCAAAGAGAGTGAGATGCCAGCTCCTTTCATTCAGTCAGTAGCTTCAATCATTTCTGGAATTTTTTCAATGGCAAAAATCAATGAATATTGTAAATGCACAAACAGTAATTTCTCCGCATTGCAAGGTGCAATTCTGAAATTTTTTGCTTTTTCCTGCTCCTCTTAGCATGATAAAGAAGATTCAAAGAGAGTGAGATGCCAGCTCCTTACATTCAGTCAGTAGCTTCAATCATTTCTGGATGTTTTTCAATGGCAAAAATCAATGAATATTGTAAATGCACAAACAGTAATTTCTCCGCATTGCAAGGTGCAATTCTGAAATTTTTTGCTTTTTCCTGCTCCTCTTAGCATGATAAAGAAGATTCAAAGAGAGTGAGATGCCAGATCCTTTCCTTCAGTCAGTAGCTTCAATCATTTCTGGTATATGAATAACATGTTTTTCAATGGCAAAAATCAATGAATTTTGTAAATGCACAAACAGTAATTTCTCCGCATTGCAAGGCGCAATTCTGAAATTTTTTGCTTTTTCCTGCTCCTCTTAGCATGATAAAGAAGATTCAAAGAGAGTGAGATGCCAGCTCCTTTCATTCAGTCAGTAGCTTCAATCATTTCTGGACATTTTTCAATGGCAAAAATCAATGAATATTGTAAATGCACAAACAGTAATTTCTCCGCATTGCAAGGTGCAATTCTGAAATTTTTTGCTTTTTCCTGCTCCTCTTAGCATGATAAAGAAGATTCAAAGAGAGTGAGATGCCAGCTCCTTTCATTCAGTCAGTAGCTTCAATCATTTCTGGACGTTTTTCAATGGCAAAAATCAATGAATATTGTAAATGCACAAACAGTAATTTCTCCGCATTGCAAGGTGCAATTCTGAAATTTTTTGCTTTTTCCTGCTCCTCTTAGCATGATAAACAAGATTCAAAGAGAGTGAGATGCCAGCTCCTTTCATTCAGTCAGTAGCTTCAATCATTTCTGGACGTTTTTCAATGGCAAAAATCATTGAATATTGTAAATGCACAAACAGTAATTTCTCCGCATTGCAAGGTGCAATTCTGAAATTTTTTACTTTTTCCTGCTCCTCTTAGCATGATAAAGAAGATTCAAAGAGAGTGAGATGCCAGCTCCTTTCATTCAGTCAGTAGCTTCAATCATTTCTGGTATATGAATAACATGATGTTTTTCAATCGCAAAAATCAATGAATATTGTAAATGCACAAACAGTAATTTCTCCGCATTGCAAGGTGCAATTCTGAAATTTTTTGCTTTTTCCTGCTCCTCTTAGCATGATAAAGAAGATTCAAAGAGAGTGAGATGCCAGCTCCTTTCATTCAGTCAGTAGCTTCAATCATTTCTGGACGTTTTTCAATGGCAAAAATCAATGAATATTGTAAATGCACAAACAGTAATTTCTCCGCATTGCAAGGTGCAATTCTGAAATTTTTTGCTTTTTCCTGCTCCTCTTAGCATGATAAAGAAGATTCAAAGAGAGTGAGATGCCAGATCCTTTCCTTCAGTCAGTAGCTTCAATCATTTCTGGTATATGAATAACATGATGTTTTTCAATGGCAAAAATCAATGAATTTTGTAAATGCACAAACAGTAATTTCTCCGCATTGCAAGGCGCAATTCTGAAATTTTTTGCTTTTTCCTGCTCCTCTTAGCATGATAAAGAAGATTCAAAGAGAGTGAGATGCCAGCTCCTTTCATTCAGTCAGTAGCTTCAATCATTTCTGGACATTTTTCAATGGCAAAAATCAATGAATATTGTAAATGCACAAACAGTAATTTCTCTGCATTGCAAGGTGCAATTCTGAAATTTTTTGCTTTTTCCTGCTCCTCTTAGCATGATAAAGAAGATTCAAAGAGAGTGAGATGCCAGCTCCTTTCATTCAGTCAGTAGCTTCAATCATTTCTGGACGTTTTTCAATGGCAAAAATCAATGAATATTGTAAATGCACAAACAGTAATTTCTCCGCATTGCAAGGTGCAATTCTGAAAGTTTTTGCTTTTTCCTGCTCCTCTTAGCATGATAAAGAAGATTCAAAGAGAGTGAGATGCCAGCTCCTTTCATTCAGTCAGTAGCTTCAATCATTTCTGGACGTTTTTCAATGGCAAAAATCAATGAATATTGTAAATGCACAAACAGTAATTTCTCCGCATTGCAAGGTGCAATTCTGAAATTTTTTGCTTTTTCCTGCTCCTCTTAGCATGATAAAGAAGATTCAAAGAGAGTGAGATGCCAGATCCTTTCCTTCAGTCAGTAGCTTCAATCATTTCTGGTATATGAATAACATGATGTTTTTCAATGGCAAAAATCAATGAATTTTGTAAATGCACAAACAGTAATTTCTCCGCATTGAAAGGCGCAATTCTGAAATTTTTTGCTTTTTCCTGCTCCTCTTAGCATGATAAAGAAGATTCAAAGAGAGTGAGATGCCAGCTCCTTTCATTCAGTCAGTAGCTTCAATCATTTCTGGACATTTTTCAATGGCAAAAATCAATGAATATTGTAAATGCACAAACAGTAATTTCTCCGCATTGCAAGGTGCAATTCTGAAATTTTTTGCTTTTTCCTGCTCCACTTAGCATGATAAAGAAGATTCAAAGAGAGTGAGATGCCAGCTCCTTTCATTCAGTCAGTAGCTTCAATCATTTCTGGACGTTTTTCCATGGCAAAAATCAATGAATATTGTAAATGCACAAACAGTAATTTCTCCGCATTGCAAGGTGCAATTCTGAAATTTTTTGCTTTTTCCTGCTCCTCTTAGCATGATAAAGAAGATTCAAAGAGAGTGAGATGCCAGCTCCTTTCATTCAGTCAGTAGCTTCAATCATTTCTGGACGTTTTTCAATGGCAAAAATCAATGAATATTGTAAATGCACAAACAGTAATTTCTCCGCATTGCAATGTGCAATTCTGAAATTTTTTGCTTTTTCCTGCTCCTCTTAGCATGATAAAGAAGATTCAAAGAGAGTGAGATGCCAGCTCCTTTCATTCAGTCAGTAGCTTCAATCATTTCTGGACATTTTTCAATGGCAAAAATCAATGAATATTGTAAATGCACAAACAGTAATTTCTCCGCATTGCAAGGTGCAATTCTGAAATTTTTTGCTTTTTCCTGCTCCTCTTAGCATGATAAAGAAGATTCAAAGAGAGTGAGATGCCAGCTCCTTTCATTCAGTCAGTAGCTTCAATCATTTCTGGACGTTTTTCAATGACAAAAATCAATGAATATTGTAAATGCACAAACAGTAATTTCTCTGCATTGCAAGGTGCAATTCTGAAATTTTTTGCTTTTTCCTGCTCCTCTTAGCATGATAAAGAAGATTCAAAGAGAGTGAGATGCCAGCTCCTTTCATTCAGTCAGTAGCTTCAATCATTTCTGGTATATGAATAACATGATGTTTTTCAATCGCAAAAATCAATGAATATTGTAAATGCACAAACAGTAATTTCTCCGCATTGCAAGGTGCAATTCTGAAATTTTTTGCTTTTTCCTGCTCCTCTTAGCATGATAAAGAAGATTCAAAGAGAGTGAGATGCCAGCTCCTTTCATTCAGTCAGTAGCTTCAATCATTTCTGGACGTTTTTCAATGGCAAAAATCAATGAATATTGTAAATGCACAAACAGTAATTTCTCCGCATTGCAAGGTGCAATTCTGAAATTTTTTGCTTTTTCCTGCTCCTCTTAGCATGATAAAGAAGATTCAAAGAGAGTGAGATGCCAGATCCTTTCCTTCAGTCAGTAGCTTCAATCATTTCTGGTATATGAATAACATGATGTTTTTCAATGGCAAAAATCAATGAATTTTGTAAATGCACAAACAGTAATTTCTCCGCATTGCAAGGCGCAATTCTGAAATTTTTTGCTTTTTCCTGCTCCTCTTAGCATGATAAAGAAGATTCAAAGAGAGTGAGATGCCAGCTCCTTTCATTCAGTCAGTAGCTTCAATCATTTCTGGACATTTTTCAATGGCAAAAATCAATGAATATTGTAAATGCACAAACAGTAATTTCTCTGCATTGCAAGGTGCAATTCTGAAATTTTTTGCTTTTTCCTGCTCCTCTTAGCATGATAAAGAAGATTCAAAGAGAGTGAGATGCCAGCTCCTTTCATTCAGTCAGTAGCTTCAATCATTTCTGGACGTTTTTCAATGGCAAAAATCAATGAATATTGTAAATGCACAAACAGTAATTTCTCCGCATTGCAAGGTGCAATTCTGAAATTTTTTGCTTTTTCCTGCTCCTCTTAGCATGATAAAGAAGATTCAAAGAGAGTGAGATGCCAGCTCCTTTCATTCAGTCAGTAGCTTCAATCATTTCTGGACGTTTTTCAATGGCAAAAATCAATGAATATTGTAAATGCACAAACAGTAATTTCTCCGCATTGCAAGGTGCAATTCTGAAATTTTTTGCTTTTTCCTGCTCCTCTTAGCATGATAAAGAAGATTCAAAGAGAGTGAGATGCCAGATCCTTTCCTTCAGTCAGTAGCTTCAATCATTTCTGGTATATGAATAACATGATGTTTTTCAATGGCAAAAATCAATGAATTTTGTAAATGCACAAACAGTAATTTCTCCGCATTGAAAGGCGCAATTCTGAAATTTTTTGCTTTTTCCTGCTCCTCTTAGCATGATAAAGAAGATTCAAAGAGAGTGAGATGCCAGCTCCTTTCATTCAGTCAGTAGCTTCAATCATTTCTGGACATTTTTCAATGGCAAAAATCAATGAATATTGTAAATGCACAAACAGTAATTTCTCCGCATTGCAAGGTGCAATTCTGAAATTTTTTGCTTTTTCCTGCTCCACTTAGCATGATAAAGAAGATTCAAAGAGAGTGAGATGCCAGCTCCTTTCATTCAGTCAGTAGCTTCAATCATTTCTGGACGTTTTTCCATGGCAAAAATCAATGAATATTGTAAATGCACAAACAGTAATTTCTCCGCATTGCAAGGTGCAATTCTGAAATTTTTGCTTTTTCCTGCTCCTCTTAGCATGATAAAGAAGATTCAAAGAGAGTGAGATGCCAGCTCCTTTCATTCAGTCAGTAGCTTCAATCATTTCTGGACGTTTTTCAATGGCAAAAATCAATGAATATTGTAAATGCACAAACAGTAATTTCTCCGCATTGCAATGTGCAATTCTGAAATTTTTTGCTTTTTCCTGCTCCTCTTAGCATGATAAAGAAGATTCAAAGAGAGTGAGATGCCAGCTCCTTTCATTCAGTCAGTAGCTTCAATCATTTCTGGACATTTTTCAATGGCAAAAATCAATGAATATTGTAAATGCACAAACAGTAATTTCTCCGCATTGCAAGGTGCAATTCTGAAATTTTTTGCTTTTTCCTGCTCCTCTTAGCATGATAAAGAAGATTCAAAGAGAGTGAGATGCCAGCTCCTTTCATTCAGTCAGTAGCTTCAATCATTTCTGGACGTTTTTCAATGACAAAAATCAATGAATATTGTAAATGCACAAACAGTAATTTCTCTGCATTGCAAGGTGCAATTCTGAAATTTTTTGCTTTTTCCTGCTCCTCTTAGCATGATAAAGAAGATTCAAAGAGAGTGAGATGCCAGATCCTTTCCTTCAGTCAGTAGCTTCAATCATTTCTGGTATATGAATAACATGATGTTTTTCAATGGCAAAAATCAATGAATTTTGTAAATGCACAAACAGTAATTTCTCCGCATTGCAAGGCGCAATTCTGAAATTTTTTGCTTTTTCCTGCTCCTCTTAGCATGATAAAGAAGATTCAAAGAGAGTGAGATGCCAGCTCCTTTCATTCAGTCAGTAGCTTCAATCATTTCTGGACATTTTTCAATGGCAAAAATCAATGAATATTGTAAATGCACAAACAGTAATTTCTCCGCATTGCAAGGTGCAATTCTGAAATTTTTTGCTTTTTCCTGCTCCTCTTAGCATGATAAAGAAGATTCAAAGAGAGTGAGATGCCAGCTCCTTTCATTCAGTCAGTAGCTTCAATCATTTCTGGACGTTTTTCAATGGCAAAAATCAATGAATATTGTAAATGCACAAACAGTAATTTCTCCGCATTGCAAGGTGCAATTCTGAAATTTTTTGCTTTTTCCTGCTCCTCTTAGCATGATAAAGAAGATTCAAAGAGAGTGAGATGCCAGCTCCTTACATTCAGTCAGTAGCTTCAATCATTTCTGGATGTTTTTCAATGGCAAAAATCAATGAATATTGTAAATGCACAAACAGTAATTTCTCCGCATTGCAAGGTGCAATTCTGAAATTTTTTGCTTTTTCCTGCTCCTCTTAGCATGATAAAGAAGATTCAAAGAGAGTGAGATGCCAGATCCTTTCCTTCAGTCAGTAGCTTCAATCATTTCTGGTATATGAATAACATGTTTTTCAATGGCAAAAATCAATGAATTTTGTAAATGCACAAACAGTAATTTCTCAGCATTGCAAGGCGCAATTCTGAAATTTTTTGCTTTTTCCTGCTCCTCTTAGCATGATAAAGAAGATTCAAAGAGAGTGAGATGCCAGCTCCTTTCATTCAGTCAGTAGCTTCAATCATTTCTGGACATTTTTCAATGGCAAAAATCAATGAATATTGTAAATGCACAAACAGTAATTTCTCCGCATTGCAAGGTGCAATTCTGAAATTTTTTGCTTTTTCCTGCTCCTCTTAGCATGATAAAGAAGATTCAAAGAGAGTGAGATGCCAGCTCCTTTCATTCAGTCAGTAGCTTCAATCATTTCTGGACGTTTTTCAATGGCAAAAATCAATGAATATTGTAAATGCACAAACAGTAATTTCTCCGCATTGCAAGGTGCAATTCTGAAATTTTTTGCTTTTTCCTGCTCCTCTTAGCATGATAAAGAAGATTCAAAGAGAGTGAGATGCCAGCTCCTTTCATTCAGTCAGTAGCTTCAATCATTTCTGGACGTTTTTCAATGGCAAAAATCAATGAATATTGTAAATGCACAAACAGTAATTTCTCCGCATTGCAATGTGCAATTCTGAAATTTTTTGCTTTTTCCTGCTCCTCTTAGCATGATAAAGAAGATTCAAAGAGAGTGAGATGCCAGCTCCTTTCATTCAGTCAGTAGCTTCAAACATTTCTGGTACATGAATAACATGATGTTTTTCAATGGCAAAAATCAATGAATATTGTAAATGCACAAACAGTAATTTCTCCGCATTGCAAGGTGCAATTCTGAAATTTTTGCTTTTTCCTGCTCCTCTTAGCATGATAAAGAAGATTCAAAGAGAGTGAGATGCCAGCTCCTTTCGTTCAGTCAGTAGCTTCAATCATTTCTGGACGTTTTTCAATGGCAAAAATCATTGAATATTATAAATGCACAAACAGTAATTTCTCCGCATTGCAAGGTGCAATTCTGAAATTTTTTACTTTTTCCTGCTCCTCTTAGCATGATAAAGAAGATTCAAAGAGAGTGAGATGCCAGCTCCTTTCATTCAGTCAGTAGCTTCAATCATTTCTGGTATATGAATAACATGATGTTTTTCAATGGCAAAAATCAATGAATATTGTAAATGCACAAACAGTAATTTCTCCGCATTGCAAGGTGCAATTCTGAAATTTTTTGCTTTTTCCTGCTCCTCTTAGCATGATAAAGAAGATTCAAAGAGAGTGAGATGCCAGCTCCTTTCATTCAGTCAGTAGCTTCAATCATTTCTGGACGTTTTTCAATGGCAAAAATCAATGAATATTGTAAATGCACAAACAGTAATTTCTCCGCATTGCAAGGTGCAGTTCTGAAATTTTTTTGCTTTTTCCTGCTCCTCTTAGCATGATAAACAAGATTCAAAGAGAGTGAGATGCCAGCTCATTTCATTCAGTCAGTAGCTTCAATCATTTCTGGACGTTTTTCAATGGCAAAAATCATTGAATATTGTAAATGCACAAACAGTAATTTCTCCGCATTGCAAGGTGCAATTCTGAAATTTTTTACTTTTTCCTGCTCCTCTTAGCATGATAAAGAAGATTCAAAGAGAGTGAGATGCCAGCTCCTTTCATTCAGTCAGTAGCTTCAATCATTTCTGGTATATGAATAACATGATGTTTTTCAATCGCAAAAATCAATGAATATTGTAAATGCACAAACAGTAATTTCTCCGCATTGCAAGGTGCAATTCTGAAATTTTTTGCTTTTTCCTGCTCCTCTTAGCATGATAAAGAAGATTCAAAGAGAGTGAGATGCCAGCTCCTTTCATTCAGTCAGTAGCTTCAATCATTTCTGGACATTTTTCAATGGCAAAAATCAATGAATATTGTAAATGCACAAACAGTAATTTCTCCGCATTGCAAGGTGCAATTCTGAAATCTTTTGCTTTTTCCTGCTCCTCTTAGCATGATAAAGAAGATTCAAAGAGAGTGAGATGCCAGCTCCTTTCATTCAGTCAGTAGCTTCAATCATTTCTGGACATTTTTCCATGGCAAAAATCAATGAATATTGTAAATGCACAAACAGTAATTTCTCCGCATTGCAAGGTGCAATTCTGAAATTTTTTGCTTTTTCCTGCTCCTCTTAGCATGATAAAGAAGATTCAAAGAGAGTGAGATGCCAGCTCCTTTCATTCAGTCAGTAGCTTCAATCATTTCTGGACGTTTTTCAATGGCAAAAATCAATGAATATTGTAAATGCACAAACAGTAATTTCTCCGCATTGCAATGTGCAATTCTGAAATTTTTTGCTTTTTCCTGCTCCTCTTAGCATGATAAAGAAGATTCAAAGAGAGTGAGATGCCAGCTCCTTTCATTCAGTCAGTAGCTTCAATCATTTCTGGACATTTTTCAATGGCAAAAATCAATGAATATTGTAAATGCACAAACAGTAATTTCTCCGCATTGCAAGGTGCAATTCTGAAATTTTTTGCTTTTTCCTGCTCCTCTTAGCATGATAAAGAAGATTCAAAGAGAGTGAGATGCCAGCTCCTTTCATTCAGTCAGTAGCTTCAATCATTTCTGGACGTTTTTCAATGACAAAAATCAATGAATATTGTAAATGCACAAACAGTAATTTCTCTGCATTGCAAGGTGCAATTCTGAAATTTTTTGCTTTTTCCTGCTCCTCTTAGCATGATAAAGAAGATTCAAAGAGAGTGAGATGCCAGATCCTTTCCTTCAGTCAGTAGCTTCAATCATTTCTGGTATATGAATAACATGATGTTTTTCAATGGCAAAAATCAATGAATTTTGTAAATGCACAAACAGTAATTTCTCCGCATTGCAAGGCGCAATTCTGAAATTTTTTGCTTTTTCCTGCTCCTCTTAGCATGATAAAGAAGATTCAAAGAGAGTGAGATGCCAGCTCCTTTCCTTCAGTCAGTAGCTTCAATCATTTCTGGTATATGAATAACATGATGTTTTTCAATGGCAAAAATCAATGAATTTTGTAAATGCACAAACAGTAATTTCTCCGCATTGCAAGGCGCAATTCTGAAATTTTTTGCTTTTTCCTGCTCCTCTTAGCATGATAAAGAAGATTCAAAGAGAGTGAGATGCCAGCTCCTTTCATTCAGTCAGTAGCTTCAATCATTTCTGGACATTTTTCAATGGCAAAAATCAATGAATATTGTAAATGCACAAACAGTAATTTCTCCGCATTGCAAGGTGCAATTCTGAAATTTTTTGCTTTTTCCTGCTCCTCTTAGCATGATAAAGAAGATTCAAAGAGAGTGAGATGCCAGCTCCTTTCATTCAGTCAGTAGCTTCAATCATTTCTGGAATTTTTTCAATGGCAAAAATCAATGAATATTGTAAATGCACAAACAGTAATTTCTCCGCATTGCAAGGAGCAATTCTGAAATTTTTTGCTTTTTCCTGCTCCTCTTAGCATGATAAAGAAGATTCAAAGAGAGTGAGATGCCAGCTCCTTACATTCAGTCAGTAGCTTCAATCATTTCTGGATGTTTTTCAATGGCAAAAATCAATGAATATTGTAAATGCACAAACAGTAATTTCTCCGCATTGCAAGGTGCAATTCTGAAATTTTTTGCTTTTTCCTGCTCCTCTTAGCATGATAAAGAAGATTCAAAGAGAGTGAGATGCCAGATCCTTTCCTTCAGTCAGTAGCTTCAATCATTTCTGGTATATGAATAACATGTTTTTCAATGGCAAAAATCAATGAATTTTGTAAATGCACAAACAGTAATTTCTCCGCATTGCAAGGTGCAATTCTGAAATTTTTTGCTTTTTCCTGCTCCTCTTAGCATGATAAAGAAGATTCAAAGAGAGTGAGATGCCAGCTCCTTTCATTCAGTCAGTAGCTTCAATCATTTCTGGACATTTTTCAATGGCAAAAATCAATGAATATTGTAAATGCACAAACAGTAATTTCTCCGCATTGCAAGGTGCAATTCTGAAATTTTTTGCTTTTTCCTGCTCCTCTTAGCATGATAAAGAAGATTCAAAGAGAGTGAGATGCCAGCTCCTTTCATTCAGTCAGTAGCTTCAATCATTTCTGGACGTTTTTCAATGGCAAAAATCAATGAATATTGTAAATGCACAAACAGTAATTTCTCCGCATTGCAAGGTGCAATTCTGAAATTTTTTGCTTTTTCCTGCTCCTCTTAGCATGATAAAGAAGATTCAAAGAGAGTGAGATGCCAGCTCCTTTCATTCAGTCAGTAGCTTCAATCATTTCTGGACGTTTTTCAATGGCAAAAATCAATGAATATTGTAAATGCACAAACAGTAATTTCTCCGCATTGCAATGTGCAATTCTGAAATTTTTTGCTTTTTCCTGCTCCTCTTAGCATGATAAAGAAGATTCAAAGAGAGTGAGATGCCAGCTCCTTTCATTCAGTCAGTAGCTTCAAACATTTCTGGTACATGAATAACATGATGTTTTTCAATGGCAAAAATCAATGAATATTGTAAATGCACAAACAGTAATTTCTCCGCATTGCAAGGTGCAATTCTGAAATTTTTTGCTTTTTCCTGCTCCTCTTAGCATGATAAAGAAGATTCAAAGAGAGTGAGATGCCAGCTCCTTTCGTTCAGTCAGTAGCTTCAATCATTTCTGGACGTTTTTCAATGGCAAAAATCATTGAATATTATAAATGCACAAACAGTAATTTCTCCGCATTGCAAGGTGCAATTCTGAAATTTTTTACTTTTTCCTGCTCCTCTTAGCATGATAAAGAAGATTCAAAGAGAGTGAGATGCCAGCTCCTTTCATTCAGTCAGTAGCTTCAATCATTTCTGGTATATGAATAACATGATGTTTTTCAATGGCAAAAATCAATGAATATTGTAAATGCACAAACAGTAATTTCTCCGCATTGCAAGGTGCAATTCTGAAATTTTTTGCTTTTTCCTGCTCCTCTTAGCATGATAAAGAAGATTCAAAGAGAGTGAGATGCCAGCTCCTTTCATTCAGTCAGTAGCTTCAATCATTTCTGGACGTTTTTCAATGGCAAAAATCAATGAATATTGTAAATGCACAAACAGTAATTTCTCCGCATTGCAAGGTGCAATTCTGAAATTTTTTGCTTTTTCCTGCTCCTCTTAGCATGATAAACAAGATTCAAAGAGAGTGAGATGCCAGCTCATTTCATTCAGTCAGTAGCTTCAATCATTTCTGGACGTTTTTCAATGGCAAAAATCATTGAATATTGTAAATGCACAAACAGTAATTTCTCCGCATTGCAAGGTGCAATTCTGAAATTTTTTACTTTTTCCTGCTCCTCTTAGCATGATAAAGAAGATTCAAAGAGAGTGAGATGCCAGCTCCTTTCATTCAGTCAGTAGCTTCAATCATTTCTGGTATATGAATAACATGATGTTTTTCAATCGCAAAAATCAATGAATATTGTAAATGCACAAACAGTAATTTCTCCGCATTGCAAGGTGCAATTCTGAAATTTTTTGCTTTTTCCTGCTCCTCTTAGCATGATAAAGAAGATTCAAAGAGAGTGAGATGCCAGCTCCTTTCATTCAGTCAGTAGCTTCAATCATTTCTGGACGTTTTTCAATGGCAAAAATCAATGAATATTGTAAATGCACAAACAGTAATTTCTCCGCATTGCAAGGTGCAATTCTGAAATTTTTTGCTTTTTCCTGCTCCTCTAAGCATGATAAAGAAGATTCAAAGAGAGTGAGATGCCAGATCCTTTCCTTCAGTCAGTAGCTTCAATCATTTCTGGTATATGAATAACATGATGTTTTTCAATGGCAAAAATCAATGAATTTTGTAAATGCACAAACAGTAATTTCTCCGCATTGCAAGGCGCAATTCTGAAATTTTTTGCTTTTTCCTGCTCCTCTTAGCATGATAAAGAAGATTCAAAGAGAGTGAGATGCCAGCTCCTTTCATTCAGTCAGTAGCTTCAATCATTTCTGGACATTTTTCAATGGCAAAAATCAATGAATATTGTAAATGCACAAACAGTAATTTCTCCGCATTGCAAGGTGCAATTCTGAAATTTTTTGCTTTTTCCTGCTCCTCTTAGCATGATAAAGAAGATTCAAAGAGAGTGAGATGCCAGCTCCTTTCATTCAGTCAGTAGCTTCAATCATTTCTGGACGTTTTTCAATGGCAAAAATCAATGAATATTGTAAATGCACAAACTGTAATTTCTCCGCATTGCAAGGTGCAATTCTGAAATTTTTTGCTTTTTCCTGCTCCTCTTAGCATGATAAAGAAGATTCAAAGAGAGTGAGATGCCAGCTCCTTTCATTCAGTCAGTAGCTTCAATCATTTCTGGTATATGAATAACATGATGTTTTTCAATAGCAAAAATCAATGAATATTTTAAATGCACAAACAGTAATTTCTCCGCATTGCAAGGTGCAATTCTGAAATTTTTTGCTTTTTCCTGCTCCTCTTAGCATGATAAAGAAGATTCAAAGAGAGTGAGATGCCAGCTCCTTTCATTCAGTCAGTAGCTTCAATCATTTCTGGATGTTTTTCAATGGCAAAAATCAATGAATATTGTAAATGCACAAACAGTAATTTCTCCGCATTGCAAGGTGCAATTCTGAAATTTTTTGCTTTTTCCTGCTCCTCTTAGCATGATAAAGAAGATTCAAAGAGAGTGAGATGCCAGCTCCTTTCATTCAGTCAGTAGCTTCAATCATTTCTGGTATATGAATAACATGATGTTTTTCAATCGCAAAAATCAATGAATATTGTAAATGCACAAACAGTAATTTCTCCGCATTGCAAGGTGCAATTCTGAAATTTTTTGCTTTTTCCTGCTCCTCTTAGCATGATAAAGAAGATTCAAAGAGAGTGAGATGCCAGCTCCTTTCATTCAGTCAGTAGCTTCAATCATTTCTGGACGTTTTTCAATGGCAAAAATCAATGAATATTGTAAATGCACAAACAGTAATTTCTCCGCATTGCAAGGTGCAATTCTGAAATTTTTTGCTTTTTCCTGCTCCTCTAAGCATGATAAAGAAGATTCAAAGAGAGTGAGATGCCAGATCCTTTCCTTCAGTCAGTAGCTTCAATCATTTCTGGTATATGAATAACATGATGTTTTTCAATGGCAAAAATCAATGAATTTTGTAAATGCACAAACAGTAATTTCTCCGCATTGCAAGGCGCAATTCTGAAATTTTTTGCTTTTTCCTGCTCCTCTTAGCATGATAAAGAAGATTCAAAGAGAGTGAGATGCCAGCTCCTTTCATTCAGTCAGTAGCTTCAATCATTTCTGGACATTTTTCAATGGCAAAAATCAATGAATATTGTAAATGCACAAACAGTAATTTCTCCGCATTGCAAGGTGCAATTCTGAAATTTTTTGCTTTTTCCTGCTCCTCTTAGCATGATAAAGAAGATTCAAAGAGAGTGAGATGCCAGCTCCTTTCATTCAGTCAGTAGCTTCAATCATTTCTGGACGTTTTTCAATGGCAAAAATCAATGAATATTGTAAATGCACAAACAGTAATTTCTCCGCATTGCAAGGTGCAATTCTGAAATTTTTTGCTTTTTTCTGCTCCTCTTAGCATGATAAAGAAGATTCAAAGAGAGTGAGATGCCAGCTCCTTTCATTCAGTCAGTACCTTCAATCATTTCTGGACGTTTTTCAATGGCAAAAATCAATGAATATTGTAAATGCACAAACAGTAATTTCTCCGCATTGCAAGGTGCAATTCTGAAATTTTTTGCTTTTTCCTGCTCCTCTTAGCATGATAAAGAAGATTCAAAGAGAGTGAGATGCCAGCTCCTTTCATTCAGTCAGTAGCTTCAATCATTTCTGGACGTTTTTCAATGGCAAAAATCAATGAATATTGTAAATGCACAAACTGTAATTTCTCCGCATTGCAAGGTGCAATTCTGAAATTTTTTGCTTTTTCCTGCTCCTCTTAGCATGATAAAGAAGATTCAAAGAGAGTGAGATGCCAGCTCCTTTCATTCAGTCAGTAGCTTCAATCATTTCTGGTATATGAATAACATGATGTTTTTCAATCGCAAAAATCAATGAATATTGTAAATGCACAAACAGTAATTTCTCCGCATTGCAAGGTGCAATTCTGAAATTTTTTGCTTTTTCCTGCTCCTCTTAGCATGATAAAGAAGATTCAAAGAGAGTGAGATGCCAGCTCCTTTCCTTCAGTCAGTAGCTTCAATCATTTCTGGTATATGAATAACATGATGTTTTTCAATGGCAAAAATCAATGAATTTTGTAAATGCACAAACAGTAATTTCTCCGCATTGCAAGGCGCAATTCTGAAATTTTTTGCTTTTTCCTGCTCCTCTTAGCATGATAAAGAAGATTCAAAGAGAGTGAGATGCCAGCTCCTTTCATTCAGTCAGTAGCTTCAATCATTTCTGGACATTTTTCAATGGCAAAAATCAATGAATATTGTAAATGCACAAACAGTAATTTCTCCGCATTGCAAGGTGCAATTCTGAAATTTTTTGCTTTTTCCTGCTCCTCTTAGCATGATAAAGAAGATTCAAAGAGAGTGAGATGCCAGCTCCTTTCATTCAGTCAGTAGCTACAATCATTTCTGGACGTTTTTCAATGGCAAAAATCAATGAATATTGTAAATGCACAAACAGTAATTTCTCCGCATTGCAAGGTGCAATTCTGAAATTTTTTGCTTTTTCCTGCTCCTCTTAGCATGATAAAGAAGATTCAAAGAGAGTGAGGTGCCAGCTCCTTTCATTCAGTCAGGAGCTTCAAACATTTCTGGTATATGAATAACATGTTTTTCAATGGCAAAAATCAATGAATATTGTAAATGCACAAACAGTAATTTCTCCGCATTGCAAGGTGCAATTCTGAAATTTTTTGCTTTTTCCTGCTCCTCTTAGCATGATAAAGAAGATTCAAAGAGAGTGAGATGCCAGCTCCTTTCATTCAGTCAGTAGCTTCAATCATTTCTGGACGTTTTTCAATGGCAAAAATCAATGAATATTGTAAATGCACAAACTGTAATTTCTCCGCATTGCAAGGTGCAATTCTGAAATTTTTTGCTTTTTCCTGCTCCTCTTAGCATGATAAAGAAGATTCAAAGAGAGTGACATGCCAGCTCCTTTCATTCAGTCAGTAGCTTCAATCATTTCTGGACGTTTTTCAATGGCAAAAATCAACGAATATTGTAAATGCACAAACAGTAATTTCTCCGCATTGCAAGGTGCAATTCTGAAATTTTTTGCTTTTTCCTGCTCCTCTTAGCATGATAAAGAAGATTCAAAGAGAGTGAGATGCCAGCTCCTTTCATTCAGTCAGTAGCTTCAATCATTTCTGGTATATGAATAACATGATGTTTTTCAATCGCAAAAATCAATGAATATTGTAAATGCACAAACAGTAATTTCTCCGCATTGCAAGGTGCAATTCTGAAATTTTTTGCTTTTTCCTGCTCCTCTTAGCATGATAAAGAAGATTCAAAGAGAGTGAGATGCCAGCTCCTTTCATTCAGTCAGTAGCTTCAATCATTTCTGGACGTTTTTCAATGGCAAAAATCAATGAATATTGTAAATGCACAAACAGTAATTTCTCCGCATTGCAAGGTGCAATTCTGAAATTTTTTGCTTTTTCCTGCTCCTCTAAGCATGATAAAGAAGATTCAAAGAGAGTGAGATGCCAGATCCTTTCCTTCAGTCAGTAGCTTCAATCATTTCTGGTATATGAATAACATGATGTTTTTCAATGGCAAAAATCAATGAATTTTGTAAATGCACAAACAGTAATTTCTCCGCATTGCAAGGCGCAATTCTGAAATTTTTTGCTTTTTCCTGCTCCTCTTAGCATGATAAAGAAGATTCAAAGAGAGTGAGATGCCAGCTCCTTTCATTCAGTCAGTAGCTTCAATCATTTTTGGACATTTTTCAATGGCAAAAATCAATGAATATTGTAAATGCACAAACAGTAATTTCTCCGCATTGCAAGGTGCAATTCTGAAATTTTTTGCTTTTTCCTGCTCCTCTTAGCATGATAAAGAAGATTCAAAGAGAGTGAGATGCCAGCTCCTTTCATTCAGTCAGTAGCTTCAATCATTTCTGGACGTTTTTCAATGGCAAAAATCAATGAATATTGTAAATGTATAAACTGTAATTTCTCCGCATTGCAAGGTGCAATTCTGAAATTTTTTGCTTTTTCCTGCTCCTCTTAGCATGATAAAGAAGATTCAAAGAGAGTGAGATACCAGCTCCTTTCATTCAGTCAGTAGCTTCAATCATTTCTGGTATATGAATAACATGATGTTTTTCAATAGCAAAAATCAATGAATATTTTAAATGCACAAACAGTAATTTCTCCGCATTGCAAGGTGCAATTCTGAAATTTTTTGCTTTTTCCTGCTCCTCTTAGCATGATAAAGAAGATTCAAAGAGAGTGAGATGCCAGCTCCTTTCATTCAGTCAGTAGCTTCAATCATTTCTGGATGTTTTTCAATGGCAAAAATCAATGAATATTGTAAATGCACAAACAGTAATTTCTCCGCATTGCAAGGTGCAATTCTGAAATTTTTTGCTTTTTCCTGCTCCTCTTAGCATGATAAAGAAGATTCAAAGAGAGTGAGATGCCAGCTCCTTTCATTCAGTCAGTAGCTTCAATCATTTCTGGTATATGAATAACATGATGTTTTTCAATCGCAAAAATCAATGAATATTGTAAATGCACAAACAGTAATTTCTCCGCATTGCAAGGTGCAATTCTGAAATTTTTTGCTTTTTCCTGCTCCTCTTAGCATGATAAAGAAGATTCAAAGAGAGTGAGATGCCAGCTCCTTTCATTCAGTCAGTAGCTTCAATCATTTCTGGACGTTTTTCAATGGCAAAAATCAATGAATATTGTAAATGCACAAACAGTAATTTCTCCGCATTGCAAGGTGCAATTCTGAAATTTTTTGCTTTTTCCTGCTCCTCTAAGCATGATAAAGAAGATTCAAAGAGAGTGAGATGCCAGATCCTTTCCTTCAGTCAGTAGCTTCAATCATTTCTGGTATATGAATAACATGATGTTTTTCAATGGCAAAAATCAATGAATTTTGTAAATGCACAAACAGTAATTTCTCCGCATTGCAAGGCGCAATTCTGAAATTTTTTGCTTTTTCCTGCTCCTCTTAGCATGATAAAGAAGATTCAAAGAGAGTGAGATGCCAGCTCCTTTCATTCAGTCAGTAGCTTCAATCATTTCTGGACATTTTTCAATGGCAAAAATCAATGAATATTGTAAATGCACAAACAGTAATTTCTCCGCATTGCAAGGTGCAATTCTGAAATTTTTTGCTTTTTCCTGCTCCTCTTAGCATGATAAAGAAGATTCAAAGAGAGTGAGATGCCAGCTCCTTTCATTCAGTCAGTAGCTTCAATCATTTCTGGACGTTTTTCAATGGCAAAAATCAATGAATATTGTAAATGCACAAACAGTAATTTCTCCGCATTGCAAGGTGCAATTCTGAAATTTTTTGCTTTTTCCTGCTCCTCTTAGCATGATAAAGAAGATTCAAAGAGAGTGAGATGCCAGCTCCTTTCATTCAGTCAGTAGCTTCAATCATTTCTGGACGTTTTTCAATGGCAAAAATCAATGAATATTGTAAATGCACAAACTGTAATTTCTCCGCATTGCAAGGTGCAATTCTGAAATTTTTTGCTTTTTCCTGCTCCTCTTAGCATGATAAAGAAGATTCAAAGAGAGTGAGATGCCAGCTCCTTTCATTCAGTCAGTAGCTTCAATCATTTCTGGTATATGAATAACATGATGTTTTTCAATAGCAAAAATCAATGAATATTTTAAATGCACAAACAGTAATTTCTCCGCATTGCAAGGTGCAATTCTGAAATTTTTTGCTTTTTCCTGCTCCTCTTAGCATGATAAAGAAGATTCAAAGAGAGTGAGATGCCAGCTCCTTTCATTCAGTCAGTAGCTTCAATCATTTCTGGATGTTTTTCAATGGCAAAAATCAATGAATATTGTAAATGCACAAACAGTAATTTCTCCGCATTGCAAGGTGCAATTCTGAAATTTTTTGCTTTTTCCTGCTCCTCTTAGCATGATAAAGAAGATTCAAAGAGAGTGAGATGCCAGCTCCTTTCATTCAGTCAGTAGCTTCAATCATTTCTGGTATATGAATAACATGATGTTTTTCAATCGCAAAAATCAATGAATATTGTAAATGCACAAACAGTAATTTCTCCGCATTGCAAGGTGCAATTCTGAAATTTTTTGCTTTTTCCTGCTCCTCTTAGCATGATAAAGAAGATTCAAAGAGAGTGAGATGCCAGCTCCTTTCATTCAGTCAGTAGCTTCAATCATTTCTGGACGTTTTTCAATGGCAAAAATCAATGAATATTGTAAATGCACAAACAGTAATTTCTCCGCATTGCAAGGTGCAATTCTGAAATTTTTTGCTTTTTCCTGCTCCTCTAAGCATGATAAAGAAGATTCAAAGAGAGTGAGATGCCAGATCCTTTCCTTCAGTCAGTAGCTTCAATCATTTCTGGTATATGAATAACATGATGTTTTTCAATGGCAAAAATCAATGAATTTTGTAAATGCACAAACAGTAATTTCTCCGCATTGCAAGGCGCAATTCTGAAATTTTTTGCTTTTTCCTGCTCCTCTTAGCATGATAAAGAAGATTCAAAGAGAGTGAGATGCCAGCTCCTTTCATTCAGTCAGTAGCTTCAATCATTTCTGGACATTTTTCAATGGCAAAAATCAATGAATATTGTAAATGCACAAACAGTAATTTCTCCGCATTGCAAGGTGCAATTCTGAAATTTTTTGCTTTTTCCTGCTCCTCTTAGCATGATAAAGAAGATTCAAAGAGAGTGAGATGCCAGCTCCTTTCATTCAGTCAGTAGCTTCAATCATTTCTGGACGTTTTTCAATGGCAAAAATCAATGAATATTGTAAATGCACAAACAGTAATTTCTCCGCATTGCAAGGTGCAATTCTGAAATTTTTTGCTTTTTCCTGCTCCTCTTAGCATGATAAAGAAGATTCAAAGAGAGTGAGATGCCAGCTCCTTTCATTCAGTCAGTACCTTCAATCATTTCTGGACGTTTTTCAATGGCAAAAATCAATGAATATTGTAAATGCACAAACAGTAATTTCTCCGCATTGCAAGGTGCAATTCTGAAATTTTTTGCTTTTTCCTGCTCCTCTTAGCATGATAAAGAAGATTCAAAGAGAGTGAGATGCCAGCTCCTTTCATTCAGTCAGTAGCTTCAATCATTTCTGGACGTTTTTCAATGGCAAAAATCAATGAATATTGTAAATGCACAAACTGTAATTTCTCCGCATTGCAAGGTGCAATTCTGAAATTTTTTGCTTTTTCCTGCTCCTCTTAGCATGATAAAGAAGATTCAAAGAGAGTGAGATGCCAGCTCCTTTCATTCAGTCAGTAGCTTCAATCATTTCTGGTATATGAATAACATGATGTTTTTCAATCGCAAAAATCAATGAATATTGTAAATGCACAAACAGTAATTTCTCCGCATTGCAAGGTGCAATTCTGAAATTTTTTGCTTTTTCCTGCTCCTCTTAGCATGATAAAGAAGATTCAAAGAGAGTGAGATGCCAGCTCCTTTCCTTCAGTCAGTAGCTTCAATCATTTCAGGTATATGAATAACATGATGTTTTTCAATGGCAAAAATCAATGAATTTTGTAAATGCACAAACAGTAATTTCTCCGCATTGCAAGGCGCAATTCTGAAATTTTTTGCTTTTTCCTGCTCCTCTTAGCATGATAAAGAAGATTCAAAGAGAGTGAGATGCCAGCTCCTTTCATTCAGTCAGTAGCTTCAATCATTTCTGGACATTTTTCAATGGCAAAAATCAATGAATATTGTAAATGCACAAACAGTAATTTCTCCGCATTGCAAGGTGCAATTCTGAAATTTTTTGCTTTTTCCTGCTCCTCTTAGCATGATAAAGAAGATTCAAAGAGAGTGAGATGCCAGCTCCTTTCATTCAGTCAGTAGCTACAATCATTTCTGGACGTTTTTCAATGGCAAAAATCAATGAATATTGTAAATGCACAAACAGTAATTTCTCCGCATTGCAAGGTGCAATTCTGAAATTTTTTGCTTTTTCCTGCTCCTCTTAGCATGATAAAGAAGATTCAAAGAGAGTGAGGTGCCAGCTCCTTTCATTCAGTCAGGAGCTTCAAACATTTCTGGTATATGAATAACATGTTTTTCAATGGCAAAAATCAATGAATATTGTAAATGCACAAACAGTAATTTCTCCGCATTGCAAGGTGCAATTCTGAAATTTTTTGCTTTTTCCTGCTCCTCTTAGCATGATAAAGAAGATTCAAAGAGAGTGAGATGCCAGCTCCTTTCATTCAGTCAGTAGCTTCAATCATTTCTGGACGTTTTTCAATGGCAAAAATCAATGAATATTGTAAATGCACAAACTGTAATTTCTCCGCATTGCAAGGTGCAATTCTGAAATTTTTTGCTTTTTCCTGCTCCTCTTAGCATGATAAAGAAGATTCAAAGAGAGTGACATGCCAGCTCCTTTCATTCAGTCAGTAGCTTCAATCATTTCTGGACGTTTTTCAATGGCAAAAATCAACGAATATTGTAAATGCACAAACAGTAATTTCTCCGCATTGCAAGGTGCAATTCTGAAATTTTTTGCTTTTTCCTGCTCCTCTTAGCATGATAAAGAAGATTCAAAGAGAGTGAGATGCCAGCTCCTTTCATTCAGTCCGTAGCTTCAATCATTTCTGGACGTTTTTCAATGGCAAAAATCAATGAATATTGTAAATGCACAAACTGTAATTTCTCCGCATTGCAAGGTGCAATTCTGAAATTTTTTGCTTTTTCCTGCTCCTCTTAGCATTATAAAGAAGATTCAAAGAGAGTGAGATGCCAGCTCCTTTCATTCAGTCAGTAGCTTCAATCATTTCTGGATGTTTTTCAATGGCAAAAATCAATGAATATTGTAAATGCACAAACAGTAAATTCTCCGCATTGCAAGGTGCAATTCTGAAATTTTTTGCTTTTTCCTGCTCCTCTTAGCATGATAAAGAAGATTCAAAGAGAGTGAGATGCCAGCTCCTTTCCTTCAGTCAGTAGCTTCAATCATTTCTGGTATATGAATAACATGATGTTTTTCAATGGCAAAAATCAATGAATTTTGTAAATGCACAAACAGTAATTTCTCCGCATTGCAAGGCGCAATTCTGAAATTTTTTGCTTTTTCCTGCTCCTCTTAGCATGATAAAGAAGATTCAAAGAGAGTGAGATGCCAGCTCCTTTCATTCAGTCAGTAGCTTCAATCATTTCTGGACATTTTTCAATGGCAAAAATCAATGAATATTGTAAATGCACAAACAGTAATTTCTCCGCATTGCAAGGTGCAATTCTGAAATTTTTTGCTTTTTCCTGCTCCTCTTAGCATGATAAAGAAGATTCAAAGAGAGTGAGATGCCAGCTCCTTTCATTCAGTCAGTAGCTTCAATCATTTCTGGACGTTTTTCAATGGCAAAAATCAATGAATATTGTAAATGCACAAACAGTAATTTCTCCGCATTGCAAGGTGCAATTCTGAAATTTTTTGCTTTTTCCTGCTCCTCTTAGCATGATAAAGAAGATTCAAAGAGAGTGAGGTGCCAGCTCCTTTCATTCAGTCAGGAGCTTCAAACATTTCTGGTATATGAATAACATGTTTTTCAATGGCAAAAATCAATGAATATTGTAAATGCACAAACAGTAAATTCTCCGCATTGCAAGGTGCAATTCTGAAATTTTTTGCTTTTTCCTGCTCCTCTTAGCATGATAAAGAAGATTCAAAGAGAGTGAGATGCCAGCTCCTTTCATTCAGTCAGTAGCTTCAATCATTTCTGGACGTTTTTCAATGGCAAAAATCAATGAATATTGTAAATGCACAAACTGTAATTTCTCCGCATTGCAAGGTGCAATTCTGAAATTTTTTGCTTTTTCCTGCTCCTCTTAGCATGATAAAGAAGATTCAAAGAGAGTGAGATGCCAGCTCCTTTCATTCAGTCAGTAGCTTCAATCATTTCTGGACGTTTTTCAATGGCAAAAATCAACGAATATTGTAAATGCACAAACAGTAATTTCTCCGCATTGCAAGGTGCAATTCTGAAATTTTTTGCTTTTTCCTGCTCCTCTTAGCATGATAAAGAAGATTCAAAGAGAGTGAGATGCCAGCTCCTTTCATTCAGTCAGTAGCTTCAATCATTTCTGGACGTTTTTCAATGGCAAAAATCAATGAATATTGTAAATGCACAAACTGTAATTTCTCCGCATTGCAAGCTGCAATTCTGAAATTTTTTGCTTTTTCCTGCTCCACTTAGCATGATAAAGAAGATTCAAAGAGAGTGAGATGCCAGCTCCTTTCATTCAGTCAGTAGCTTCAATCATTTCTGGACGTTTTTCAATGGCAAAAATCAATGAATATTGTAAATGCACAAACAGTAATTTATCCGCATTGCAAGTTGCAATTCTGAAATTTTTTGCTTTTTCCTGCTCCTCTTAGCATGATAAAGAAGATTCAAAGAGAGTGAGATGCCAGCTCCTTTCATTCAGTCAGTACCTTCAATCATTTCTGTACGTTTTTCAATGGCAAAAATCAATGAATATTGTAAATGCACAAACAGTAATTTCTCCGCATTGCAAGGTGCAATTCTGAAATTTTTTGCTTTTTCCTGCTCCTCTTAGCATGATAAAGAAGATTCAAAGAGAGTGAGATGCCAGCTCCTTTCATTCAGTCAGTAGCTTCAAACATTTCTGGTATATGAATAACATGATGTTTTTCAATGGCAAAAATCAATGAATATTGTAAATGCACAAACAGTAATTTCTCCGCATTGCAAGGTGCAAGTCTGAAATTTTTTGCTTTTTTCTGCTCCTCTTAGCATGATAAAGAAGATTCAAAGAGATTGAGATGCCAGCTCCTTTCATTCAGTCAGTAGCTTCAAACATTTCTGGTATATGAATAACATGATGTTTTTCAATGGCAAAAATCAATGAATATTGTAAATGCACAAACAGTAATTTCTCCGCATTGCAAGGTGCAAGTCTGAAATTTTTTGCTTTTTCCTGCTCCTCTTAGCATGATAAAGAAGATTCAAAGAGAGTGAGATGCCAGCTACTTTCATTCAGTCAGTAGCTTCAATCATTTCTGGACGTTTTTCAATGGTAAAAATCAATGAATATTGTAAATGCACAAACAGTAATTTCTCCACATTGCAAGGTGCAATTCTGAAATTTTTTGCTTTTTCATGCTCCTCTTAGCATGATAAAGAAGATTCAAAGAGATTGAGATGCCAGCTCCTTTCATTCAGTCAGTAGCTTCAAACATTTCTGGTATATGAATAACATTATGTTTTTCAATGGCAAAAATCAATGAATATTGTAAATGCACAAACAGTAATTTCTCCGCATTGCAAGGTGCAATTCTGAAATTTTTTGCTTTTTCCTGCTCCTCTTAGCATGATAAAGAAGATTCAAAGAGAGTGAGATGCCAGCTCCTTTCATTCAGTCAGTAGCTTCAAACATTTCTGGTATATGAATAACATGATGTTTTTCAATGGCAAAAATCAATGAATATTGTAAATGCACAAACAGTAATTTCTCCGCATTGCAAGGTGCAATTCTGAAATTTTTTGCTTTTTCCTGCTCCTCTTAGCATGATAAAGAAGATTCAAAGAGAGTGAGATGCCAGCTCCTTTCATTCAGTCAGTAGCTTCAATCATTTCTGGACGTTTTTCAATGGCAAAAATCAACGAATATTGTAAATGCACAAACAGTAATTTCTCCGCATTGCAAGGTGCAATTCTGAAATTTTTTGCTTTTTCCTGCTCCTCTTAGCATGATAAAGAAGATTCAAAGAGAGTGAGATGCCAGCTCCTTTCATTCAGTCAGTAGCTTCAATCATTTCTGGACATTTTTCAATGGCAAAAATCAATGAATATTGTAAATGCACAAACTGTAATTTCTCCGCATTGCAAGGTGCAATTCTGAAATTTTTTGCTTTTTCCTGCTCCTCTTAGCATGATAAAGAAGATTCAAAGAGAGTGAGATGCCAGCTCCTTTCATTCAGTCAGTAGCTTCAATCATTTCTGGACGTTTTCAATGGCAAAAATCAATGAATATTGTAAATGCACAAACAGTAAATTCTCCGCATTGCAAGGTGCAATTCTGAAAATTTTTGCTTTTTCCTGCTCCTCTTAGCATGATAAAGAAGATTCAAAGAGAGTGAGATGCCAGCTCCTTTCCTTCAGTCAGTAGCTTCAATCATTTCTGGTATATGAATAACATGATGTTTTTCAATGGCAAAAATCAATGAATTTTGTAAATGCACAAACAGTAATTTCTCCGCATTGCAAGGCGCAATTCTGAAATTTTTTGCTTTTTCCTGCTCCTCTTAGCATGATAAAGAAGATTCAAAGAGAGTGAGATGCCAGCTCCTTTCATTCAGTCAGTAGCTTCAATCATTTCTGGACATTTTTCAATGGCAAAAATCAATGAATATTGTAAATGCACAAACAGTAATTTCTCCGCATTGCAAGGTGCAATTCTGAAATTTTTTGCTTTTTCCTGCTCCTCTTAGCATGATAAAGAAGATTCAAAGAGAGTGAGATGCCAGCTCCTTTCATTCAGTCAGTAGCTTCAATCATTTCTGGACGTTTTTCAATGGCAAAAATCAATGAATATTGTAAATGCACAAACAGTAATTTCTCCGCATTGCAAGGTGCAATTCTGAAATTTTTTGCTTTTTCCTGCTCCTCTTAGCATGATAAAGAAGATTCAAAGAGAGTGAGGTGCCAGCTCCTTTCATTCAGTCAGGAGCTTCAAACATTTCTGGTATATGAATAACATGTTTTTCAATGGCAAAAATCAATGAATATTGTAAATGCACAAACAGTAAATTCTCCGCATTGCAAGGTGCAATTTTGAAATTTTTTGCTTTTTCCTGCTCCTCTTAGCATGATAAAGAAGATTCAAAGAGAGTGAGATGCCAGCTCCTTTCATTCAGTCAGTAGCTTCAATCATTTCTGGACGTTTTTCAATGGCAAAAATCAATGAATATTGTAAATGCACAAACTGTAATTTCTCCGCATTGCAAGGTGCAATTCTGAAATTTTTTGCTTTTTCCTGCTCCTCTTAGCATGATAAAGAAGATTCAAAGAGAGTGAGATGCCAGCTCCTTTCATTCAGTCAGTAGCTTCAATCATTTCTGGACGTTTTTCAATGGCAAAAATCAACGAATATTGTAAATGCACAAACAGTAATTTCTCCGCATTGCAAGGTGCAATTCTGAAATTTTTTGCTTTTTCCTGCTCCTCTTAGCATGATAAAGAAGATTCAAAGAGAGTGAGATGCCAGCTCCTTTCATTCAGTCAGTAGCTTCAATCATTTCTGGACGTTTTTCAATGGCAAAAATCAATGAATATTGTAAATGCACAAACTGTAATTTCTCCGCATTGCAAGGTGCAATTCTGAAATTTTTTGCTTTTTCCTGCTCCACTTAGCATGATAAAGAAGATTCAAAGAGAGTGAGATGCCAGCTCCTTTCATTCAGTCAGTAGCTTCAATCATTTCTGGACGTTTTTCAATGGCAAAAATCAATGAATATTGTAAATGCACAAACAGTAATTTCTCCGCATTGCAAGTTGCAATTCTGAAATTTTTTGCTTTTTCCTGCTCCTCTTAGCATGATAAAGAAGATTCAAAGAGAGTGAGATGCCAGCTCCTTTCATTCAGTCTGTACCTTCAATCATTTCTGGACGTTTTTCAATGGCAAAAATCAATGAATATTGTAAATGCACAAACAGTAATTTCTCCGCATTGCAAGGTGCAATTCTGAAATTTTTTGCTTTTTCCTGCTCCTCTTAGCATGATAAAGAAGATTCAAAGAGAGTGAGATGCCAGCTCCTTTCATTCAGTCAGTAGCTTCAAACATTTCTGGTATATGAATAACATGATGTTTTTCAATGGCAAAAATCAATGAATATTGTAAATGCACAAACAGTAATTTCTCCGCATTGCAAGGTGCAAGTCTGAAATTTTTTGCTTTTTTCTGCTCCTCTTAGCATGATAAAGAAGATTCAAAGAGAGTGAGATGCCAGCTCCTTTCATTCAGTCAGTAGCTTCAAACATTTCTGGTATATGAATAACATGATGTTTTTCAATGGCAAAAATCAATGAATATTGTAAATGCACAAACAGTAATTTCTCCGCATTGCAAGGTGCAAGTCTGAAATTTTTTGCTTTTTCCTGCTCCTCTTAGCATGATAAAGAAGATTCAAAGAGAGTGAGATGCCAGCTACTTTCATTCAGTCAGTAGCTTCAATCATTTCTGGACGTTTTTCAATGGTAAAAATCAATGAATATTGTAAATGCACAAACAGTAATTTCTCCACATTGCAAGGTGCAATTCTGAAATTTTTTGCTTTTTCCTGCTCCTCTTAGCATGATAAAGAAGATTCAAAGAGATTGAGATGCCAGCTCCTTTCATTCAGTCAGTAGCTTCAAACATTTCTGGTATATGAATAACATTATGTTTTTCAATGGCAAAAATCAATGAATATTGTAAATGCACAAACAGTAATTTCTCCGCATTGCAAGATGCAATTCTGAAATTTTTTGCTTTTTCCTGCTCCTCTTAGCATGATAAAGAAGATTCAAAGAGAGTGAGATGCCAGCTCCTTTCATTCAGTCAGTAGCTTCAAACATTTCTGGTATATGAATAACATGATGTTTTTCAATGGCAAAAATCAATGAATATTGTAAATGCACAAACAGTAATTTCTCCGCATTGCAAGGTGCAATTCTGAAATTTTTTGCTTTTTCCTGCTCCTCTTAGCATGATAAAGAAGATTCAAAGAGAGTGAGATGCCAGCTCCTTTCATTCAGTCAGTAGCTTCAATCATTTCTGGATGTTTTTCAATGGCAAAAATCAATGAATATTGTAAATGCACAAACAGTAATTTCTCCGCATTGCAAGGTGCAATTCTGAAATTTTTTGCTTTTTCCTGCTCCTCTTAGCATGATAAAGAAGATTCAAAGAGAGTGAGATGCCAGCTCCTTTCATTCAGTCAGTAGCTTCAATCATTTCTGGACGTTTTTCAATGGCAAAAATCAATGAATATTGTAAATGCACAAACAGTAATTTCTCCGCATTGCAAGGTGCAATTCTGAAATTTTTTGCTTTTTCCTGCTCCTCTTAGCATGATAAAGAAGATTCAAAGAGAGTGAGATGCCAGCTCCTTTCATTCAGTCAGTACCTTCAATCATTTCTGGACGTTTTTCAATGGCAAAAATCAATGAATATTGTAAATGCACAAACAGTAATTTCTCCGCATTGCAAGGTGCAAGTCTGAAATTTTTTGCTTTTTCCTGCTCCTCTTAGCATGATAAAGAAGATTCAAAGAGAGTGAGATGCCAGATACTTTCATTCAGTCAGTAGCTTCAATCATTTCTGGACGTTTTTCAATGGTAAAAATCAATGAATATTGTAAATGCACAAACAGTAATTTCTCCGCATTGCAAGGTGCAATTCTGAAATTTTTTGCTTTTTCCTGCTCCTCTTAGCATGATAAAGAAGATTCAAAGAGAGTGAGATGCCAGCTCCTTTCATTCAGTCAGTAGCTTCAAACATTTCTGGTATATGAATAACATGATGTTTTTCAATGGCAAAAATCAATGAATATTGTAAATGCACAAACAGTAATTTCTCCGCATTGCAAGGTGCAATTCTGAAATTTTTTGCTTTTTCCTGCTCCTCTTAGCATGATAAAGAAGATTCAAAGAGAGTGAGATGCCAGCTCCTTTCATTCAGTCAGTAGCTTCAATCATTTCTGGATGTTTTTCAATGGCAAAAATCAATGAATATTGTAAATGCACAAACAGTAAATTCTCCGCATTGCAAGGTGCAATTCTGAAATTTTTTGCTTTTTCCTGCTCCTCTTAGCATGATAAAGAAGATTCAAAGAGAGTGAGATGCCAGCTCCTTTCCTTCAGTCAGTAGCTTCAATCATTTCTGGTATATGAATAACATGATGTTTTTCAATGGCAAAAATCAATGAATTTTGTAAATGCACAAACAGTAATTTCTCCGCATTGCAAGGCGCAATTCTGAAATTTTTTGCTTTTTCCTGCTCCTCTTAGCATGATAAAGAAGATTCAAAGAGAGTGAGATGCCAGCTCCTTTCATTCAGTCAGTAGCTTCAATCATTTCTGGACATTTTTCAATGGCAAAAATCAATGAATATTGTAAATGCACAAACAGTAATTTCTCCGCATTGCAAGGTGCAATTCTGAAATTTTTTGCTTTTTCCTGCTCCTCTTAGCATGATAAAGAAGATTCAAAGAGAGTGAGATGCCAGCTCCTTTCATTCAGTCAGTAGCTTCAATCATTTCTGGACGTTTTTCAATGGCAAAAATCAATGAATATTGTAAATGCACAAACAGTAATTTCTCCGCATTGCAAGGTGCAATTCTGAAATTTTTTGCTTTTTCCTGCTCCTCTTAGCATGATAAAGAAGATTCAAAGAGAGTGAGGTGCCAGCTCCTTTCATTCAGTCAGGAGCTTCAAACATTTCTGGTATATGAATAACATGTTTTTCAATGGCAAAAATCAATGAATATTGTAAATGCACAAACAGTAAATTCTCCGCATTGCAAGGTGCAATTCTGAAATTTTTTGCTTTTTCCTGCTCCTCTTAGCATGATAAAGAAGATTCAAAGAGAGTGAGATGCCAGCTCCTTTCATTCAGTCAGTAGCTTCAATCATTTCTGGACGTTTTTCAATGGCAAAAATCAATGAATATTGTAAATGCACAAACTGTAATTTCTCCGCATTGCAAGGTGCAATTCTGAAATTTTTTGCTTTTTCCTGCTCCTCTTAGCATGATAAAGAAGATTCAAAGAGAGTGAGATGCCAGCTCCTTTCATTCAGTCAGTAGCTTCAATCATTTCTAGACGTTTTTCAATGGCAAAAATCAACGAATATTGTAAATGCACAAACAGTAATTTCTCCGCATTGCAAGGTGCAATTCTGAAATTTTTTGCTTTTTCCTGCTCCTCTTAGCATGATAAAGAAGATTCAAAGAGAGTGAGATGCCAGCTCCTTTCATTCAGTCAGTAGCTTCAAACATTTCTGGTATATGAATAACATGATGTTTTTCAATGGCAAAAATCAATGAATATTGTAAATGCACAAACAGTAATTTCTCCGCATTGCAAGGTGCAATTCTGAAATTTTTTGCTTTTTCCTGCTCCTCTTAGCATGATAAAGAAGATTCAAAGAGAGTGAGATGCCAGCTCCTTTCATTCAGTCAGTAGCTTCAATCATTTCTGGATGTTTTTCAATGGCAAAAATCAATGAATATTGTAAATGCACAAACAGTAATTTCTCCGCATTGCAAGGTGCAATTCTGAAATTTTTTGCTTTTTCCTGCTCCTCTTAGCATGATAAAGAAGATTCAAAGAGAGTGAGATGCCAGCTCCTTTCATTCAGTCAGTAGCTTCAATCATTTCTGGACGTTTTTCAATGGCAAAAATCAATGAATATTGTAAATGCACAAACAGTAATTTCTCCGCATTGCAAGGTGCAATTCTGAAATTTTTTGCTTTTTCCTGCTCCTCTTAGCATGATAAAGAAGATTCAAAGAGAGTGAGATGCCAGCTCCTTTCATTCAGTCAGTACCTTCAATCATTTCTGGACGTTTTTCAATGGCAAAAATCAATGAATATTGTAAATGCACAAACAGTAATTTCTCCGCATTGCAAGGTGCAAGTCTGAAATTTTTTGCTTTTTCCTGCTCCTCTTAGCATGATAAAGAAGATTCAAAGAGAGTGAGATGCCAGCTACTTTCATTCAGTCAGTAGCTTCAATCATTTCTGGACGTTTTTCAATGGTAAAAATCAATGAATATTGTAAATGCACAAACAGTAATTTCTCCGCATTGCAAGGTGCAATTCTGAAATTTTTTGCTTTTTCCTGCTCCTCTTAGCATGATAAAGAAGATTCAAAGAGAGTGAGATGCCAGCTCCTTTCATTCAGTCAGTAGCTTCAAACATTTCTGGTATATGAATAACATGATGTTTTTCAATGGCAAAAATCAATGAATATTGTAAATGCACAAACAGTAATTTCTCCGCATTGCAAGGTGCAATTCTGAAATTTTTTGCTTTTTCCTGCTCCTCTTAGCATGATAAAGAAGATTCAAAGAGAGTGAGATGCCAGCTCCTTTCATTCAGTCAGTAGCTTCAATCATTTCTGGATGTTTTTCAATGGCAAAAATCAATGAATATTGTAAATGCACAAACAGTAAATTCTCCGCATTGCAAGGTGCAATTCTGAAATTTTTTGCTTTTTCCTGCTCCTCTTAGCATGATAAAGAAGATTCAAAGAGAGTGAGATGCCAGCTCCTTTCCTTCAGTCAGTAGCTTCAATCATTTCTGGTATATGAATAACATGATGTTTTTCAATGGCAAAAATCAATGAATTTTGTAAATGCACAAACAGTAATTTCTCCGCATTGCAAGGCGCAATTCTGAAATTTTTTGCTTTTTCCTGCTCCTCTTAGCATGATAAAGAAGATTCAAAGAGAGTGAGATGCCAGCTCCTTTCATTCAGTCAGTAGCTTCAATCATTTCTGGACATTTTTCAATGGCAAAAATCAATGAATATTGTAAATGCACAAACAGTAATTTCTCCGCATTGCAAGGTGCAATTCTGAAATTTTTTGCTTTTTCCTGCTCCTCTTAGCATGATAAAGAAGATTCAAAGAGAGTGAGATGCCAGCTCCTTTCATTCAGTCAGTAGCTTCAATCATTTCTGGACGTTTTTCAATGGCAAAAATCAATGAATATTGTAAATGCACAAACAGTAATTTCTCCGCATTGCAAGGTGCAATTCTGAAATTTTTTGCTTTTTCCTGCTCCTCTTAGCATGATAAAGAAGATTCAAAGAGAGTGAGGTGCCAGCTCCTTTCATTCAGTCAGGAGCTTCAAACATTTCTGGTATATGAATAACATGTTTTTCAATGGCAAAAATCAATGAATATTGTAAATGCACAAACAGTAAATTCTCCGCATTGCAAGGTGCAATTCTGAAATTTTTTGCTTTTTCCTGCTCCTCTTAGCATGATAAAGAAGATTCAAAGAGAGTGAGATGCCAGCTCCTTTCATTCAGTCAGTAGCTTCAATCATTTCTGGACGTTTTTCAATGGCAAAAATCAATGAATATTGTAAATGCACAAACTGTAATTTCTCCGCATTGCAAGGTGCAATTCTGAAATTTTTTGCTTTTTCCTGCTCCTCTTAGCATGATAAAGAAGATTCAAAGAGAGTGAGATGCCAGCTCCTTTCATTCAGTCAGTAGCTTCAATCATTTCTGGACGTTTTTCAATGGCAAAAATCAACGAATATTGTAAATGCACAAACAGTAATTTCTCCGCATTGCAAGGTGCAATTCTGAAATTTTTTGCTTTTTCCTGCTCCTCTTAGCATGATAAAGAAGATTCAAAGAGAGTGAGATGCCAGCTCCTTTCATTCAGTCAGTAGCTTCAATCATTTCTGGACGTTTTTCAATGGCAAAAATCAATGAATATTGTAAATGCACAAACTGTAATTTCTCCGCATTGCAAGCTGCAATTCTGAAATTTTTTGCTTTTTCCTGCTCCACTTAGCATGATAAAGAAGATTCAAAGAGAGTGAGATGCCAGCTCCTTTCATTCAGTCAGTAGCTTCAATCATTTCTGGACGTTTTTCAATGGCAAAAATCAATGAATATTGTAAATGCACAAACAGTAATTTATCCGCATTGCAAGTTGCAATTCTGAAATTTTTTGCTTTTTCCTGCTCCTCTTAGCATGATAAAGAAGATTCAAAGAGAGTGAGATGCCAGCTCCTTTCATTCAGTCAGTACCTTCAATCATTTCTGTACGTTTTTCAATGGCAAAAATCAATGAATATTGTAAATGCACAAACAGTAATTTCTCCGCATTGCAAGGTGCAATTCTGAAATTTTTTGCTTTTTCCTGCTCCTCTTAGCATGATAAAGAAGATTCAAAGAGAGTGAGATGCCAGCTCCTTTCATTCAGTCAGTAGCTTCAAACATTTCTGGTATATGAATAACATGATGTTTTTCAATGGCAAAAATCAATGAATATTGTAAATGCACAAACAGTAATTTCTCCGCATTGCAAGGTGCAAGTCTGAAATTTTTTGCTTTTTTCTGCTCCTCTTAGCATGATAAAGAAGATTCAAAGAGAGTGAGATGCCAGCTCCTTTCATTCAGTCAGTAGCTTCAAACATTTCTGGTATATGAATAACATGATGTTTTTCAATGGCAAAAATCAATGAATATTGTAAATGCACAAACAGTAATTTCTCCGCATTGCAAGGTGCAAGTCTGAAATTTTTTGCTTTTTCCTGCTCCTCTTAGCATGATAAAGAAGATTCAAAGAGAGTGAGATGCCAGCTACTTTCATTCAGTCAGTAGCTTCAATCATTTCTGGACGTTTTTCAATGGTAAAAATCAATGAATATTGTAAATGCACAAACAGTAAATTCTCCACATTGCAAGGTGCAATTCTGAAATTTTTTGCTTTTTCATGCTCCTCTTAGCATGATAAAGAAGATTCAAAGAGATTGAGATGCCAGCTCCTTTCATTCAGTCAGTAGCTTCAAACATTTCTGGTATATGAATAACATTATGTTTTTCAATGGCAAAAATCAATGAATATTGTAAATGCACAAACAGTAATTTCTCCGCATTGCAAGGTGCAATTCTGAAATTTTTTGCTTTTTCCTGCTCCTCTTAGCATGATAAAGAAGATTCAAAGAGAGTGAGATGCCAGCTCCTTTCATTCAGTCAGTAGCTTCAAACATTTCTGGTATATGAATAACATGATGTTTTTCAATGGCAAAAATCAATGAATATTGTAAATGCACAAACAGTAATTTCTCCGCATTGCAAGGTGCAATTCTGAAATTTTTTGCTTTTTCCTGCTCCTCTTAGCATGATAAAGAAGATTCAAAGAGAGTGAGATGCCAGCTCCTTTCATTCAGTCAGTAGCTTCAATCATTTCTGGACGTTTTTCAATGGCAAAAATCAACGAATATTGTAAATGCACAAACAGTAATTTCTCCGCATTGCAAGGTGCAATTCTGAAATTTTTTGCTTTTTCCTGCTCCTCTTAGCATGATAAAGAAGATTCAAAGAGAGTGAGATGCCAGCTCCTTTCATTCAGTCAGTAGCTTCAATCATTTCTGGACATTTTTCAATGGCAAAAATCAATGAATATTGTAAATGCACAAACTGTAATTTCTCCGCATTGCAAGGTGCAATTCTGAAATTTTTTGCTTTTTCCTGCTCCTCTTAGCATGATAAAGAAGATTCAAAGAGAGTGAGATGCCAGCTCCTTTCATTCAGTCAGTAGCTTCAATCATTTCTGGACGTTTTCAATGGCAAAAATCAATGAATATTGTAAATGCACAAACAGTAAATTCTCCGCATTGCAAGGTGCAATTCTGAAAATTTTTGCTTTTTCCTGCTCCTCTTAGCATGATAAAGAAGATTCAAAGAGAGTGAGATGCCAGCTCCTTTCCTTCAGTCAGTAGCTTCAATCATTTCTGGTATATGAATAACATGATGTTTTTCAATGGCAAAAATCAATGAATTTTGTAAATGCACAAACAGTAATTTCTCCGCATTGCAAGGCGCAATTCTGAAATTTTTTGCTTTTTCCTGCTCCTCTTAGCATGATAAAGAAGATTCAAAGAGAGTGAGATGCCAGCTCCTTTCATTCAGTCAGTAGCTTCAATCATTTCTGGACATTTTTCAATGGCAAAAATCAATGAATATTGTAAATGCACAAACAGTAATTTCTCCGCATTGCAAGGTGCAATTCTGAAATTTTTTGCTTTTTCCTGCTCCTCTTAGCATGATAAAGAAGATTCAAAGAGAGTGAGATGCCAGCTCCTTTCATTCAGTCAGTAGCTTCAATCATTTCTGGACGTTTTTCAATGGCAAAAATCAATGAATATTGTAAATGCACAAACAGTAATTTCTCCGCATTGCAAGGTGCAATTCTGAAATTTTTTGCTTTTTCCTGCTCCTCTTAGCATGATAAAGAAGATTCAAAGAGAGTGAGGTGCCAGCTCCTTTCATTCAGTCAGGAGCTTCAAACATTTCTGGTATATGAATAACATGTTTTTCAATGGCAAAAATCAATGAATATTGTAAATGCACAAACAGTAAATTCTCCGCATTGCAAGGTGCAATTTTGAAATTTTTTGCTTTTTCCTGCTCCTCTTAGCATGATAAAGAAGATTCAAAGAGAGTGAGATGCCAGCTCCTTTCATTCAGTCAGTAGCTTCAATCATTTCTGGACGTTTTTCAATGGCAAAAATCAATGAATATTGTAAATGCACAAACTGTAATTTCTCCGCATTGCAAGGTGCAATTCTGAAATTTTTTGCTTTTTCCTGCTCCTCTTAGCATGATAAAGAAGATTCAAAGAGAGTGAGATGCCAGCTCCTTTCATTCAGTCAGTAGCTTCAATCATTTCTGGACGTTTTTCAATGGCAAAAATCAACGAATATTGTAAATGCACAAACAGTAATTTCTCCGCATTGCAAGGTGCAATTCTGAAATTTTTTGCTTTTTCCTGCTCCTCTTAGCATGATAAAGAAGATTCAAAGAGAGTGAGATGCCAGCTCCTTTCATTCAGTCAGTAGCTTCAATCATTTCTGGACGTTTTTCAATGGCAAAAATCAATGAATATTGTAAATGCACAAACTGTAATTTCTCCGCATTGCAAGGTGCAATTCTGAAATTTTTTGCTTTTTCCTGCTCCACTTAGCATGATAAAGAAGATTCAAAGAGAGTGAGATGCCAGCTCCTTTCATTCAGTCAGTAGCTTCAATCATTTCTGGACGTTTTTCAATGGCAAAAATCAATGAATATTGTAAATGCACAAACAGTAATTTCTCCGCATTGCAAGTTGCAATTCTGAAATTTTTTGCTTTTTCCTGCTCCTCTTAGCATGATAAAGAAGATTCAAAGAGAGTGAGATGCCAGCTCCTTTCATTCAGTCTGTACCTTCAATCATTTCTGGACGTTTTTCAATGGCAAAAATCAATGAATATTGTAAATGCACAAACAGTAATTTCTCCGCATTGCAAGGTGCAATTCTGAAATTTTTTGCTTTTTCCTGCTCCTCTTAGCATGATAAAGAAGATTCAAAGAGAGTGAGATGCCAGCTCCTTTCATTCAGTCAGTAGCTTCAAACATTTCTGGTATATGAATAACATGATGTTTTTCAATGGCAAAAATCAATGAATATTGTAAATGCACAAACAGTAATTTCTCCACATTGCAAGGTGCAAGTCTGAAATTTTTTGCTTTTTTCTGCTCCTCTTAGCATGATAAAGAAGATTCAAAGAGAGTGAGATGCCAGCTCCTTTCATTCAGTCAGTAGCTTCAAACATTTCTGGTATATGAATAACATGATGTTTTTCAATGGCAAAAATCAATGAATATTGTAAATGCACAAACAGTAATTTCTCCGCATTGCAAGGTGCAAGTCTGAAATTTTTTGCTTTTTCCTGCTCCTCTTAGCATGATAAAGAAGATTCAAAGAGAGTGAGATGCCAGCTACTTTCATTCAGTCAGTAGCTTCAATCATTTCTGGACGTTTTTCAATGGTAAAAATCAATGAATATTGTAAATGCACAAACAGTAATTTCTCCACATTGCAAGGTGCAATTCTGAAATTTTTTGCTTTTTCATGCTCCTCTTAGCATGATAAAGAAGATTCAAAGAGATTGAGATGCCAGCTCCTTTCATTCAGTCAGTAGCTTCAAACATTTCTGGTATATGAATAACATTATGTTTTTCAATGGCAAAAATCAATGAATATTGTAAATGCACAAACAGTAATTTCTCCGCATTGCAAGATGCAATTCTGAAATTTTTTGCTTTTTCCTGCTCCTCTTAGCATGATAAAGAAGATTCAAAGAGAGTGAGATGCCAGCTCCTTTCATTCAGTCAGTAGCTTCAAACATTTCTGGTATATGAATAACATGATGTTTTTCAATGGCAAAAATCAATGAATATTGTAAATGCACAAACAGTAATTTCTCCGCATTGCAAGGTGCAATTCTGAAATTTTTTGCTTTTTCCTGCTCCTCTTAGCATGATAAAGAAGATTCAAAGAGAGTGAGATGCCAGCTCCTTTCATTCAGTCAGTAGCTTCAATCATTTCTGGATGTTTTTCAATGGCAAAAATCAATGAATATTGTAAATGCACAAACAGTAATTTCTCCGCATTGCAAGGTGCAATTCTGAAATTTTTTGCTTTTTCCTGCTCCTCTTAGCATGATAAAGAAGATTCAAAGAGAGTGAGATGCCAGCTCCTTTCATTCAGTCAGTAGCTTCAATCATTTCTGGACGTTTTTCAATGGCAAAAATCAATGAATATTGTAAATGCACAAACAGTAATTTCTCCGCATTGCAAGGTGCAATTCTGAAATTTTTTGCTTTTTCCTGCTCCTCTTAGCATGATAAAGAAGATTCAAAGAGAGTGAGATGCCAGCTCCTTTCATTCAGTCAGTACCTTCAATCATTTCTGGACGTTTTTCAATGGCAAAAATCAATGAATATTGTAAATGCACAAACAGTAATTTCTCCGCATTGCAAGGTGCAAGTCTGAAATTTTTTGCTTTTTCCTGCTCCCCTTAGCATGATAAAGAAGATTCAAAGAGAGTGAGATGCCAGCTACTTTCATTCAGTCAGTAGCTTCAATCATTTCTGGACGTTTTTCAATGGTAAAAATCAATGAATATTGTAAATGCACAAACAGTAATTTCTCCACATTGCAAGGTGCAATTCTGAAATTTTTTGCTTTTTCCTGCTCCTCTTAGCATGATAAAGAAGATTCAAAGAGAGTGAGATGCCAGCTCCTTTCATTCAGTCAGTAGCTTCAAACATTTCTGGTATATGAATAACATGATGTTTTTCAATGGCAAAAATCAATGAATATTGTAAATGCACAAACAGTAATTTCTCCGCATTGCAAGGTGCAATTCTGAAATTTTTTGCTTTTTCCTGCTCCTCTTAGCATGATAAAGAAGATTCAAAGAGAGTGAGATGCCAGCTCCTTTCATTCAGTCAGTAGCTTCAATCATTTCTGGACGTTTTTCAATGGCAAAAATCAATGAATATTGTAAATGCACAAACTGTAATTTCTCCGCATTGCAAGGTGCAATTCTGAAATTTTTTGCTTTTTCCTGCTCCTCTTAGCATGATAAAGAAGATTCAAAGAGAGTGAGATGCCAGCTCCTTTCATTCAGTCAGTAGCTTCAATCATTTCTGGACGTTTTTCAATGGCAAAAATCAACGAATATTGTAAATGCACAAACAGTAATTTCTCCGCATTGCAAGGTGCAATTCTGAAATTTTTTGCTTTTTCCTGCTCCTCTTAGCATGATAAAGAAGATTCAAAGAGAGTGAGATGCCAGCTCCTTTCATTCAGTCAGTAGCTTCAATCATTTCTGGACGTTTTTCAATGGCAAAAATCAATGAATATTGTAAATGCACAAACTGTAATTTCTCCGCATTGCAAGGTGCAATTCTGAAATTTTTTGCTTTTTCCTGCTCCACTTAGCATGATAAAGAAGATTCAAAGAGAGTGAGATGCCAGCTCCTTTCATTCAGTCAGTAGCTTCAATCATTTCTGGACGTTTTTCAATGGCAAAAATCAATGAATATTGTAAATGCACAAACAGTAATTTCTCCGCATTGCAAGTTGCAATTCTGAAATTTTTTGCTTTTTCCTGCTCCTCTTAGCATGATAAAGAAGATTCAAAGAGAGTGAGATGCCAGCTCCTTTCATTCAGTCTGTACCTTCAATCATTTCTGGACGTTTTTCAATGGCAAAAATCAATGAATATTGTAAATGCACAAACAGTAATTTCTCCGCATTGCAAGGTGCAATTCTGAAATTTTTTGCTTTTTCCTGCTCCTCTTAGCATGATAAAGAAGATTCAAAGAGAGTGAGATGCCAGCTCCTTTCATTCAGTCAGTAGCTTCAAACATTTCTGGTATATGAATAACATGATGTTTTTCAATGGCAAAAATCAATGAATATTGTAAATGCACAAACAGTAATTTCTCCACATTGCAAGGTGCAAGTCTGAAATTTTTTGCTTTTTTCTGCTCCTCTTAGCATGATAAAGAAGATTCAAAGAGAGTGAGATGCCAGCTCCTTTCATTCAGTCAGTAGCTTCAAACATTTCTGGTATATGAATAACATGATGTTTTTCAATGGCAAAAATCAATGAATATTGTAAATGCACAAACAGTAATTTCTCCGCATTGCAAGGTGCAAGTCTGAAATTTTTTGCTTTTTCCTGCTCCTCTTAGCATGATAAAGAAGATTCAAAGAGAGTGAGATGCCAGCTACTTTCATTCAGTCAGTAGCTTCAATCATTTCTGGACGTTTTTCAATGGTAAAAATCAATGAATATTGTAAATGCACAAACAGTAATTTCTCCACATTGCAAGGTGCAATTCTGAAATTTTTTGCTTTTTCATGCTCCTCTTAGCATGATAAAGAAGATTCAAAGAGATTGAGATGCCAGCTCCTTTCATTCAGTCAGTAGCTTCAAACATTTCTGGTATATGAATAACATTATGTTTTTCAATGGCAAAAATCAATGAATATTGTAAATGCACAAACAGTAATTTCTCCGCATTGCAAGATGCAATTCTGAAATTTTTTGCTTTTTCCTGCTCCTCTTAGCATGATAAAGAAGATTCAAAGAGAGTGAGATGCCAGCTCCTTTCATTCAGTCAGTAGCTTCAAACATTTCTGGTATATGAATAACATGATGTTTTTCAATGGCAAAAATCAATGAATATTGTAAATGCACAAACAGTAATTTCTCCGCATTGCAAGGTGCAATTCTGAAATTTTTTGCTTTTTCCTGCTCCTCTTAGCATGATAAAGAAGATTCAAAGAGAGTGAGATGCCAGCTCCTTTCATTCAGTCAGTAGCTTCAATCATTTCTGGATGTTTTTCAATGGCAAAAATCAATGAATATTGTAAATGCACAAACAGTAATTTCTCCGCATTGCAAGGTGCAATTCTGAAATTTTTTGCTTTTTCCTGCTCCTCTTAGCATGATAAAGAAGATTCAAAGAGAGTGAGATGCCAGCTCCTTTCATTCAGTCAGTAGCTTCAATCATTTCTGGACGTTTTTCAATGGCAAAAATCAATGAATATTGTAAATGCACAAACAGTAATTTCTCCGCATTGCAAGGTGCAATTCTGAAATTTTTTGCTTTTTCCTGCTCCTCTTAGCATGATAAAGAAGATTCAAAGAGAGTGAGATGCCAGCTCCTTTCATTCAGTCAGTACCTTCAATCATTTCTGGACGTTTTTCAATGGCAAAAATCAATGAATATTGTAAATGCACAAACAGTAATTTCTCCGCATTGCAAGGTGCAAGTCTGAAATTTTTTGCTTTTTCCTGCTCCCCTTAGCATGATAAAGAAGATTCAAAGAGAGTGAGATGCCAGCTACTTTCATTCAGTCAGTAGCTTCAATCATTTCTGGACGTTTTTCAATGGTAAAAATCAATGAATATTGTAAATGCACAAACAGTAATTTCTCCACATTGCAAGGTGCAATTCTGAAATTTTTTGCTTTTTCCTGCTCCTCTTAGCATGATAAAGAAGATTCAAAGAGAGTGAGATGCCAGCTCCTTTCATTCAGTCAGTAGCTTCAAACATTTCTGGTATATGAATAACATGATGTTTTTCAATGGCAAAAATCAATGAATATTGTAAATGCACAAACAGTAATTTCTCCGCATTGCAAGGTGCAATTCTGAAATTTTTTGCTTTTTCCTGCTCCTCTTAGCATGATAAAGAAGATTCAAAGAGAGTGAGATGCCAGCTCCTTTCATTCAGTCAGTAGCTTCAATCATTTCTGGATGTTTTTCAATGGCAAAAATCAATGAATATTGTAAATGCACAAACAGTAATTTCTCCGCATTGCAAGGTGCAATTCTGAAATTTTTTGCTTTTTCCTGCTCCTCTTAGCATGATAAAGAAGATTCAAAGAGAGTGAGATGCCAGCTCCTTTCATTCAGTCAGTAGCTTCAATCATTTCTGGACGTTTTTCAATGACAAAAATCAATGAATATTGTAAATGCACAAACAGTAATTTCTCCGCATTGCAAGGTGCAATTCTGAAATTTTTTGCTTTTTCCTGCTCCTCTTAGCATGATAAAGAAGATTCAAAGAGAGTGAGATGCCAGCTCCTTTCATTCAGTCAGTACCTTCAATCATTTCTGGACGTTTTTCAATGGCAAAAATCAATGAATATTGTAAATGCACAAACAGTAATTTCTCCGCATTGCAAGGTGCAATTCTGAAATTTTTTGCTTTTTCCCGCTCCTCTTAGCATGATAAAGAAGATTCAAAGAGATTGAGGTGCCAGCTCCTTTCATTCAGTCAGTAGCTTCAAACATTTCTGGTATATGAATAACATGTTTTTCAATGGCAAAAATCAATGAATATTGTAAATGCACAAACAGTAATTTCTCCGCATTGCAAGGTGCAATTCTGAAATTTTTTGCTTTTTCCTGCTCCTCTTAGCATGATAAAGAAGATTCAAAGAGAGTGAGATGCCAGCTCCTTTCATTCAGTCAGTAGCTTCAATCATTTCTGGACGTTTTTCAATGGCAAAAATCAATGAATATTGTAAATGCACAAACAGTAATTTCTCCGCATTGCAAGGTGCAATTCTGAAATTTTTTGCTTTTTCCTGCTCCTCTTAGCATGATAAAGAAGATTCAAAGAGAGTGAGATGCCAGCTCCTTTCATTCAGTCAGTAGCTTCAAACATTTCTGGTATATGAATAACATGATGTTTTTCAATGGCAAAAATCAATGAATATTGTAAATGCACAAACAGTAATTTCTCCGCATTGCAAGGTGCAAGTCTGAAATTTTTTGCTTTTTCCTGCTCCTCTTAGCATGATAAAGAAGATTCAAAGAGAGTGAGATGCCAGCTACTTTCATTCAGTCAGTAGCTTCAATCATTTCTGGACGTTTTTCAATGGTAAAAATCAATGAATATTGTAAATGCACAAACAGTAATTTCTCCACATTGCAAGGTGCAATTCTAAAATTTTTTGCTTTTTCCTGCTCCTCTTAGCATGATAAAGAAGATTCAAAGAGAGTGAGATGCCAGCTCCTTTCATTCAGTCAGTAGCTTCAAACATTTCTGGTATATGAATAACATGATGTTTTTCAATGGCAAAAATCAATGAATATTGTAAATGCAGAAACAGTAATTTCTCCGCATTGCAAGGTGCAATTCTGAAATTTTTTGCTTTTTCCTGCTCCTCTTAGCATGATTCAAAGAGAGTGAGATGCCAGCTCCTTTCATTCAGTCAGTAGCTTCAATCATTTCTGGACGTTTTTCAATGGCAAAAATCAATGAATATTGTAAATGCACAAACAGTAATTTCTCCGCATTGCAAGGTGCAATTCTGAAATTTTTTGCTTTTTCCTGCTCCTCTTAGCATGATAAAGAAGATTCAAAGAGAGTGAGATGTCAGCTCCTTTCATTCAGTCAGTAGCTTCAAACATTTCTGGTATATGAATAACATGATGTTTTTCAATGGCAAAAATCAATGAATATTGTAAATGCACAAACAGTAATTTCTCCGCATTGCAAGGTGCAATTCTGAAATTTTTTGCTTTTTCCTGCTCCTCTTAGCATGATAAAGAAGATTCAAAGAGAGTGAGATGCCAGCTCCTTTCATTCAGTCAGTAGCTTCAAACATTTCTGGTATATGAATAACATGATGTTTTTCAATGGCAAAAATCAATGAATATTGTAAATGCACAAACAGTAATTTCTCCGCATTGCAAGGTGCAAGTCTGAAATTTTTTGCTTTTTCCTGCTCCTCTTAGCATGATAAAGAAGATTCAAAGAGAGTGAGATGCCAGCTACTTTCATTCAGTCAGTAGCTTCAATCATTTCTGGACGTTTTTCAATGGTAAAAATCAATGAATATTGTAAATGCACAAACAGTAATTTCTCCGCATTGCAAGGTGCAATTCTGAAATTTTTTGCTTTTTCCTGCTCCTCTTAGCATGATAAAGAAGATTCAAAGAGAGTGAGATGCCAGCTCCTTTCATTCAGTCAGTAGCTTCAATCATTTCTGGACGTTTTTCAATGGCAAAAATCAATGAATATTGTAAATGCACAAACAGTAATTTCTCCGCATTGCAAGGTGCAATTCTGAAATTTTTTGCTTTTTCCTGCTCCTCTTAGCATGATAAAGAAGATTCAAAGAGAGTGAGATGCCAGCTCCTTTCATTCAGTCAGTAGCTTCAAACATTTCTGGTATATGAATAACATGATGTTTTTCAATGGCAAAAATCAATGAATATTGTAAATGCACAAACAGTAATTTCTCCGCATTGCAAGGTGCAAGTCTGAAATTTTTTGCTTTTTCCTGCTCCTCTTAGCATGATAAAGAAGATTCAAAGAGAGTGAGATGCCAGCTACTTTCATTCAGTCAGTAGCTTCAATCATTTCTGGACGTTTTTCAATGGTAAAAATCAATGAATATTGTAAATGCACAAACAGTAATTTCTCCACATTGCAAGGTGCAATTATAAAATTTTTTGCTTTTTCCTGCTCCTCTTAGCATGATAAAGAAGATTCAAAGAGAGTGAGATGCCAGCTCCTTTCATTCAGTCAGTAGCTTCAAACATTTCTGGTATATGAATAACATGATGTTTTTCAATGGCAAAAATCAATGAATATTGTAAATGCACAAACAGTAATTTCTCCGCATTGCAAGGTGCAATTCTGAAATTTTTTGCTTTTTCCTGCTCCTCTTAGCATGATTCAAAGAGAGTGAGATGCCAGCTCCTTTCATTCAGTCAGTAGCTTCAATCATTTCTGGACGTTTTTCAATGGCAAAAATCAATGAATATTGTAAATGCACAAACAGTAATTTCTCCGCATTGCAAGGTGCAATTCTGAAATTTTTTGCTTTTTCCTGCTCCTCTTAGCATGATAAAGAAGATTCAAAGAGAGTGAGATGTCAGCTCCTTTCATTCAGTCAGTAGCTTCAAACATTTCTGGTATATGAATAACATGATGTTTTTCAATGGCAAAAATCAATGAATATTGTAAATGCACAAACAGTAATTTCTCCGCATTGCAAGGTGCAATTCTGAAATTTTTTGCTTTTTCCTGCTCCTCTTAGCATGATAAAGAAGATTCAAAGAGAGTGAGATGCCAGCTCCTTTCATTCAGTCAGTAGCTTCAAACATTTCTGGTATATGAATAACATGATGTTTTTCAATGGCAAAAATCAATGAATATTGTAAATGCACAAACAGTAATTTCTCCGCATTGCAAGGTGCAAGTCTGAAATTTTTTGCTTTTTCCTGCTCCTCTTAGCATGATAAAGAAGATTCAAAGAGAGTGAGATGTCAGCTACTTTCATTCAGTCAGTAGCTTCAATCATTTCTGGACGTTTTTCAATGGTAAAAATCAATGAATATTGTAAATGCACAAACAGTAATTTCTCCACATTGCAAGGTGCAATTCTGAAGTTTTTTGCTTTTTCCTGCTCCTCTTAGCATGATAAAGAAGATTCAAAGAGATTGAGATGCCAGCTCCTTTCATTCAGTCAGTAGCTTCAAACATTTCTGGTATATGAATAACATGATGTTTTTCAATGGAAAAAATCAATGAATATTGTAAATGCACAAACAGTAATTTCTCCGCATTGCAAGGTGCAATTCTGAAATTTTTTGCTTTTTCCTGCTCCTCTTAGCATGATAAAGAAGATTCAAAGAGAGTGAGATGCCAGCTCCTTTCATTCAGTCAGTAGCTTCAAACATTTCTGGTATATCAATAACATGATGTTTTTCAATGGCAAAAATCAATGAATATTGTAAATGCACAAACAGTAATTTCTCCGCATTGCAAGGTGCAAGTCTGAAATTTTTTGCTTTTTCCTGCTCCTCTTAGCATGATAAAGAAGATTCAAAGAGAGTGAGATGCCAGCTACTTTCATTCAGTCAGTAGCTTCAATCATTTCTGGACGTTTTTCAATGGTAAAAATCAATGAATATTGTAAATGCACAAACAGTAATTTCTCCACATTGCAAGGTGCAATTCTGAAATTTTTTGCTTTTTCCTGCTCCTCTTAGCATGATAAAGAAGATTCAAAGAGAGTGAGATGCCAGCTCCTTTCATTCAGTCAGTAGCTTCAAACATTTCTGGTATATGAATAACATGATGTTTTTCAATGGCAAAAATCAATGAATATTGTAAATGCACAAACAGTAATTTCTCCGCATTGCAAGGTGCAATTCTGAAATTTTTTGCTTTTTCCTGCTCCTCTTAGCATGATAAAGATTCAAAGAGAGTGAGATGCCAGCTCCTTTCATTCAGTCAGTAGCTTCAATCATTTCTGGACGTTTCTCAATGGCAAAAATCAATGAATATTGTAAATGCACAAACTGTAATTTCTCCGCATTGCAAGGTGCAATTCTGAAATTTTTTGCTTTTTCCTGCTCCTCTTAGCATGATAAAGAAGATTCAAAGAGAGTGAGATGCCAGCTCCTTTCATTCAGTCAGTAGCTTCAATCATTTCTGGACGTTTTTCAATGGCAAAAATCAATGAATTTTGTAAATGCACAAACAGTAATTTCTCCGCATTGCAAGGTGCAATTCTGAAATTTTTTGCTTTTTCCTGCTCCTCTTAGCATGATAAAGAAGATTCAAAGAGAGTGAGATGCCAGCTCCTTTCATTCAGTCAGTACCTTCAATCATTTCTGGACGTTTTTCAATGGCAAAAATCAATGAATATTGTAAATGCACAAACAGTAATTTCTCCGCATTGCAAGGTGCAATTCTGAAATTTTTTGCTTTTTCCCGCTCCTCTTAGCATGATAAAGAAGATTCAAAGAGAGTGAGGTGCCAGCTCCTTTCATTCAGTCAGTAGCTTCAAACATTTCTGGTATATGAATAACATGTTTTTCAATGGCAAAAATCAATGAATATTGTAAATGCACAAACAGTAATTTCTCCGCATTGCAAGGTGCAATTCTGAAATTTTTTGCTTTTTCCTGCTCCTCTTAGCATGATAAAGAAGATTCAAAGAGAGTGAGATGCCAGCTCCTTTCATTCAGTCAGTAGCTTCAATCATTTCTGGACGTTTTTCAATGGCAAAAATCAATGAATATTGTAAATGCACAAACAGTAATTTCTCCGCATTGCAAGGTGCAATTCTGAAATTTTTTGCTTTTTCCTGCTCCTCTTAGCATGATAAAGAAGATTCAAAGAGAGTGAGATGCCAGCTCCTTTCATTCAGTCAGTAGCTTCAATCATTTCTGGACGTTTTTCAATGGCAAAAATCAATGAATATTGTAAATGCACAAACAGTAATTTCTCCGCATTGCAAGGTGCAATTCTGAAATTTTTTGCTTTTTCCTGCTCCTCTTAGCATGATAAAGAAGATTAAAAGAGAGTGAGATGCCAGCTCCTTTCATTCAGTCAGTAGCTTCAAACATTTCTGGTATATGAATAACATGATGTTTTTCAATGGCAAAAATCAATGAATATTGTAAATGCACAAACAGTAATTTCTCCGCATTGCAAGGTGCAAGTCTGAAATTTTTTGCTTTTTCCTGCTCGTCTTAGCATGATAAAGAAGATTCAAAGAGAGTGAGATGCCAGCTACTTTCATTCAGTCAGTAGCTTCAATCATTTCTGGACGTTTTTCAATGGTAAAAATCAATGAATATTGTAAATGCACAAACAGTAATTTCTCCACATTGCAAGGTGCAATTCTGAAATTTTTTGCTTTTTCCTGCTCCTCTTAGCATGATAAAGAAGATTCAAAGAGAGTGAGGTGCCAGCTCCTTTCATTCAGTCAGTAGCTTCAAACATTTCTGGTATATGAATAACATGTTTTTCAATGGCAAAAATCAATGAATATTGTAAATGCACAAACAGCAATTTCTCCGCATTGCAAGGTGCAATTCTGAAATTTTTTGCTTTTTCCTGCTCCTCTTAGCATGATAAAGAAGATTCAAAGAGAGTGAGATGCCAGCTCTTCATTCAGTCAGTAGCTTCAATAATTTCTGGACGTTTTTCAATGGCAAAAATCAATGAATATTGTAAATGCACAAACAGTAATTTCTCCGCATTGCAAGGTGCAATTCTGAAATTTTTTGCTTTTTCCTGCTCCTCTTAGCATGATAAAGAAGATTCAAAGAGAGTGAGATGCCAGCTCCTTTCATTCAGTCAGTAGCTTCAATCATTTCTGGACGTTTTTCAATGGCAAAAATCAATGAATATTGTAAATGCACAAACAGTAATTTCTCCGCATTGCAAGGTGCAATTCTGAAATTTTTTGCTTTTTCCTGCTCCTCTTAGCATGATAAAGAAGATTCAAAGAGAGTGAGATGCCAGCTCCTTTCATTCAGTCAGTAGCTTCAAACATTTCTGGTATATGAATAACATGATGTTTTTCAATGGCAAAAATCAATGAATATTGTAAATGCACAAACAGTAATTTCTCCGCATTGCAAGGTGCAAGTCTGAAATTTTTTGCTTTTTCCTGCTCGTCTTAGCATGATAAAGAAGATTCAAAGAGAGTGAGATGCCAGCTACTTTCATTCAGTCAGTAGCTTCAATCATTTCTGGACGTTTTTCAATGGTAAAAATCAATGAATATTGTAAATGCACAAACAGTAATTTCTCCACATTGCAAGGTGCAATTCTGAAATTTTTTGCTTTTCCCTGCTCCTCTTAGCATGATAAAGAAGATTCAAAGAGAGTGAGATGCCAGCTCCTTTCGTTCAGTCAGTAGCTTCAAACATTTCTGGTATATGAATAACATGATGTTTTTCAATGGCAAAAATCAATGAATATTGTCAATGCACAAACAGTAATTTCTCCGCATTGCAAGGTGCAATTCTGAAATTTTTTGCTTTTTCCTGCTCCTCTTAGCATGATAAAGAAGATTCAAAGAGAGTGAGATGCCAGCTCCTTTCATTCAGTCAGTAGCTTCAAACATTTCTGGTATATGAATAACATGATGTTTTTCAATGGCAAAAATCAATGAATATTGTAAATGCACAAACAGTAATTTCTCCGCATTGCAAGGTGCAATTCTGAAATTTTTTGCTTTTTCCTGCTCCTCTTAGCATGATAAAGAAGATTCAAAGAGAGTGAGATGCCAGCTCCTTTCATTCAGTCAGTAGCTTCAATCAATTCTGGACGTTTTTCAATGGCAAAAATCAATGAATATTGTAAATGCACAAACAGTAATTTCTCCGCATTGCAAGGTGCAATTCTGAAATTTTTTGCTTTTTCCTGCTCCTCTTAGCATGATAAAGAAGATTCAAAGAGCGTGAGATGTCAGCTCCTTTCATTCAGTCAGTAGCTTCAAACATTTCTGGTATATGAATAACATGATGTTTTTCAATGGCAAAAATCAATGAATATTGTAAATGCACAAACAGTAATTTCTCCGCATTGCAAGGTGCAATTCTGAAATTTTTTGCTTTTTCCTGCTCCTCTTAGCATGATAAAGAAGATTCAAAGAGAGTGAGATGCCAGCTCCTTTCGTTCAGTCAGTAGCTTCAATCATTTCTGGACGTTTTTCAATGGCAAAAATCATTGAATATTATAAATGCACAAACAGTAATTTCTCCGCATTGCAAGGTGCAATTCTGAAATTTTTTACTTTTTCCTGCTCCTCTTAGCATGATAAAGAAGATTCAAAGAGAGTGAGATGCCAGCTCCTTTCATTCAGTCAGTAGCTTCAATCATTTCTGGTATATGAATAACATGATGTTTTTCAATGGCAAAAATCAATGAATATTGTAAATGCACAAACAGTAATTTCTCCGCATTGCAAGGTGCAATTCTGAAATTTTTTGCTTTTTCCTGCTCCTCTTAGCATGATAAACAAGATTCAAAGAGAGTGAGATGCCAGCTCCTTTCATTCAGTCAGTAGCTTCAATCATTTCTGGACGTTTTTCAATGGCAAAAATCAATGAATATTGTAAATGCACAAACAGTAATTTCTCCGCATTGCAAGGTGCAATTCTGAAATTTTTTGCTTTTTCCTGCTCCTCTTAGCATGATAAAGAAGATTCAAAGAGAGTGAGATGCCAGCTCCTTTCATTCAGTCAGTAGCTTCAAACATTTCTGGTATATGAATAACATGATGTTTTTCAATGGCAAAAATCAATGAATATTGTAAATGCACAAACAGTAATTTCTCCGCATTGCAAGGTGCAAGTCTGAAATTTTTTGCTTTTTCCTGCTCGTCTTAGCATGATAAAGAAGATTCAAAGAGAGTGAGATGCCAGCTACTTTCATTCAGTCAGTAGCTTCAATCATTTCTGGACGTTTTTCAATGGTAAAAATCAATGAATATTGTAAATGCACAAACAGTAATTTCTCCACATTGCAAGGTGCAATTCTGAAATTTTTTGCTTTTCCCTGCTCCTCTTAGCATGATAAAGAAGATTCAAAGAGAGTGAGATGCCAGCTCCTTTCATTCAGTCAGTAGCTTCAAACATTTCTGGTATATGAATAACATGATGTTTTTCAATGGCAAAAATCAATGAATATTGTAAATGCACAAACAGTAATTTCTCCGCATTGCAAGGTGCAATTCTGAAATTTTTTGCTTTTTCCTGCTCCTCTTAGCATGATAAAGAAGATTCAAAGAGAGTGAGATGCCAGCTCCTTTCATTCAGTCAGTAGCTTCAAACATTTCTGGTATATGAATAACATGATGTTTTTCAATGGCAAAAATCAATGAATATTGTAAATGCACAAACAGTAATTTCTCCGCATTGCAAGGTGCAATTCTGAAATTTTTTGCTTTTTCCTGCTCCTCTTAGCATGATAAAGAAGATTCAAAGAGAGTGAGATGCCAGCTCCTTTCATTCAGTCAGTAGCTTCAATCAATTCTGGACGTTTTTCAATGGCAAAAATCAATGAATATTGTAAATGCACAAACAGTAATTTCTCCGCATTGCAAGGTGCAATTCTGAAATTTTTTGCTTTTTCCTGCTCCTCTTAGCATGATAAAGAAGATTCAAAGAGCGTGAGATGTCAGCTCCTTTCATTCAGTCAGTAGCTTCAAACATTTCTGGTATATGAATAACATGATGTTTTTCAATGGCAAAAATCAATGAATATTGTAAATGCACAAACAGTAATTTCTCCGCATTGCAAGGTGCAATTCTGAAATTTTTTGCTTTTTCCTGCTCCTCTTAGCATGATAAAGAAGATTCAAAGAGAGTAAGATGCCAGCTCCTTTCATTCAGTCAGTAGCTTCAATCATTTCTGGACGTTTTTCAATGGCAAAAATCAATGAATATTGTAAATGCACAAACAGTAATTTCTCCGCATTGCAAGGTGCAATTCTGAAATTTTTTGCTTTTTCCTGCTCCTCTTAGCATGATAAAGAAGATTCAAAGAGAGTGAGATGCCAGCTCCTTTCGTTCAGTCAGTAGCTTCAATCATTTCTGGACGTTTTTCAATGGCAAAAATCATTGAATATTATAAATGCACAAACAGTAATTTCTCCGCATTGCAAGGTGCAATTCTGAAATTTTTTACTTTTTCCTGCTCCTCTTAGCATGATAAAGAAGATTCAAAGAGAGTGAGATGCCAGCTCATTTCATTCAGTCAGTAGCTTCAATCATTTCTGGTATATGAATAACATGATGTTTTTCAATGGCAAAAATCAATGAATATTGTAAATGCACAAACAGTAATTTCTCCGCATTGCAAGGTGCAATTCTGAAATTTTTTGCTTTTTCCTGCTCCTCTTAGCATGATAAACAAGATTCAAAGAGAGTGAGATGCCAGCTCCTTTCATTCAGTCAGTAGCTTCAATCATTTCTGGACGTTTTTCAATGGCAAAAATCAATGAATATTGTAAATGCACAAACAGTAATTTCTCCGCATTGCAAGGTGCAATTCTGAAATTTTTTGCTTTTTCCTGCTCCTCTTAGCATGATAAAGAAGATTCAAAGAGAGTGAGATGCCAGCTCCTTTCATTCAGTCAGTAGCTTCAAACATTTCTGGTATATGAATAACATGATGTTTTTCAATGGCAAAAATCAATGAATATTGTAAATGCACAAACAGTAATTTCTCCGCATTGCAAGGTGCAATTCTGAAATTTTTTGCTTTTTCCTGCTCCTCTTAGCATGATAAAGAAGATTCAAAGAGAGTGAGATGCCAGCTCCTTTCATTCAGTCAGTAGCTTCAATCATTTCTGGACGTTTTTCAATGGCAAAAATCAATGAATATTGTAAATGCACAAACAGTAATTTCTCCGCATTGCAAGGTGCAATTCTGAAATTTTTTGCTTTTTCCTGCTCCTCTTAGCATGATAAAGAAGATTCAAAGAGAGTGAGATGCCAGCTCCTTTCATTCAGTCAGTAGCTTCAATCATTTCTGGACGTTTTTCAATGGCAAAAATCAATGAATGTTGTAAATGCACAAACAGTAATTTCTCCGCATTGCAAGGTGCAATTCTGAAATGTTTTGCTTTTTCCTGCTCCTCTTAGCATGATAAAGAAGATTCAAAGAGAGTGAGATGCCAGCTCCTTTCATTCAGTCAGTAGCTTCAATCATTTCTGGACGTTTTTCAATGGCAAAAATCAATGAATATTGTAAATGCACAAACAGTAATTTCTCCGCATTGCAAGGTGCAATTCTGAAATTTTTTGCTTTTTCCTGCTCCTCTTAGCATGATAAAGAAGATTCAAAGAGAGTGAGATGCCAGCTCCTTTCATTCAGTCAGTAGCTTCAATCATTTCTGGACGTTTTTCAATGGCAAAAATCAATGAATATTGTAAATGCACAAACAGTAATTTCTCCGCATTGCAAGGTGCAATTCTGAAATTTTTTGCTTTTTCCTGCTCGTCTTAGCATGATAAAGAAGATTCAAAGAGAGTGAGATGCCAGCTCCTTTCATTCAGTCAGTAGCTTCAAACATTTCTGGTATATGAATAACATGATGTTTTTCAATGGCAAAAATCAATGAATATTGTAAATGCACAAACAGTAATTTCTCCGCATTGCAAGGTGCAAGTCTGAAATTTTTTGCTTTTTCCTGCTCGTCTTAGCATGATAAAGAAGATTCAAAGAGAGTGAGATGCCAGCTACTTTCATTCAGTCAGTAGCTTCAATCATTTCTGGACGTTTTTCAATGGTAAAAATCAATGAATATTGTAAATGCACAAACAGTAATTTCTCCACATTGCAAGGTGCAATTCTGAAATTTTTTGCTTTTCCCTGCTCCTCTTAGCATGATAAAGAAGATTCAAAGAGAGTGAGATGCCAGCTCCTTTCATTCAGTCAGTAGCTTCAAACATTTCTGGTATATGAATAACATGATGTTTTTCAATGGCAAAAATCAATGAATATTGTAAATGCACAAACAGTAATTTCTCCGCATTGCAAGGTGCAATTCTGAAATTTTTTGCTTTTTCCTGCTCCTCTTAGCATGATAAAGAAGATTCAAAGAGAGTGAGATGCCAGCTCCTTTCATTCAGTCAGTAGCTTCAAACATTTCTGGTATATGAATAACATGATGTTTTTCAATGGCAAAAATCAATGAATATTGTAAATGCACAAACAGTAATTTCTCCGCATTGCAAGGTGCAATTCTGAAATTTTTTGCTTTTTCCTGCTCCTCTTAGCATGATAAAGAAGATTCAAAGAGAGTGAGATGCCAGCTCCTTTCATTCAGTCAGTAGCTTCAATCAATTCTGGACGTTTTTCAATGGCAAAAATCAATGAATATTGTAAATGCACAAACAGTAATTTCTCCGCATTGCAAGGTGCAATTCTGAAATTTTTTGCTTTTTCCTGCTCCTCTTAGCATGATAAAGAAGATTCAAAGAGCGTGAGATGTCAGCTCCTTTCATTCAGTCAGTAGCTTCAAACATTTCTGGTATATGAATAACATGATGTTTTTCAATGGCAAAAATCAATGAATATTGTAAATGCACAAACAGTAATTTCTCCGCATTGCAAGGTGCAATTCTGAAATTTTTTGCTTTTTCCTGCTCCTCTTAGCATGATAAAGAAGATTCAAAGAGAGTGAGATGCCAGCTCCTTTCATTCAGTCAGTAGCTTCAATCATTTCTGGACGTTTTTCAATGGCAAAAATCAATGAATATTGTAAATGCACAAACAGTAATTTCTCCGCATTGCAAGGTGCAATTCTGAAATTTTTTGCTTTTTCCTGCTCCTCTTAGCATGATAAAGAAGATTCAAAGAGAGTGAGATGCCAGCTCCTTTCGTTCAGTCAGTAGCTTCAATCATTTCTGGACGTTTTTTAATGGCAAAAATCATTGAATATTATAAATGCACAAACAGTAATTTCTCCGCATTGCAAGGTGCAATTCTGAAATTTTTTACTTTTTCCTGCTCCTCTTAGCATGATAAAGAAGATTCAAAGAGAGTGAGATGCCAGCTCCTTTCATTCAGTCAGTAGCTTCAATCATTTCTGGTATATGAATAACATGATGTTTTTCAATGGCAAAAATCAATGAATATTGTAAATGCACAAACAGTAATTTCTCCGCATTGCAAGGTGCAGTTCTGAAATTTTTTGCTTTTTCCTGCTCCTCTTAGCATGATAAACAAGATTCAAAGAGAGTGAGATGCCAGCTCCTTTCATTCAGTCAGTAGCTTCAATCATTTCTGGACGTTTTTCAATGGCAAAAATCAATGAATATTGTAAATGCACAAACAGTAATTTCTCCGCATTGCAAGGTGCAATTCTGAAATTTTTTGCTTTTTCCTGCTCCTCTTAGCATGATAAAGAAGATTCAAAGAGAGTGAGATGCCAGCTCCTTTCATTCAGTCAGTAGCTTCAAACATTTCTGGTATATGAATAACATGATGTTTTTCAATGGCAAAAATCAATGAATATTGTAAATGCACAAACAGTAATTTCTCCGCATTGCAAGGTGCAAGTCTGAAATTTTTTGCTTTTTCCTGCTCGTCTTAGCATGATAAAGAAGATTCAAAGAGAGTGAGATGCCAGCTACTTTCATTCAGTCAGTAGCTTCAATCATTTCTGGACGTTTTTCAATGGTAAAAATCAATGAATATTGTAAATGCACAAACAGTAATTTCTCCACATTGCAAGGTGCAATTCTGAAATTTTTTGCTTTTCCCTGCTCCTCTAAGCATGATAAAGAAGATTCAAAGAGAGTGAGATGCCAGCTCCTTTCATTCAGTCAGTAGCTTCAAACATTTCTGGTATATGAATAACATGATGTTTTTCAATGGCAAAAATCAATGAATATTGTAAATGCACAAACAGTAATTTCTCCGCATTGCAAGGTGCAATTCTGAAATTTTTTGCTTTTTCCTGCTCCTCTTAGCATGATACAGAAGATTCAAAGAAAGTGAGATGCCAGCTCCTTTCATTCAGTCAGTAGCTTCAAACATTTCTGGTATATGAATAACATGATGTTTTTCAATGGCAAAAATCAACGAATATTGTAAATGCACAAACAGTAATTTCTCCGCATTGCAAGGTGCAATTCTGAAATTTTTTGCTTTTTCCTGCTCCTCTTAGCATGATAAAGAAGATTCAAAGAGAGTGAGATGCCAGCTCCTTTCATTCAGTCAGTAGCTTCAATCATTTCTGGTATATGAATAACATGATGTTTTTCAATGGCAAAAATCAATGAATATTGTAAATGCACAAACAGTAATTTCTCCGCATTGCAAGGTGCAATTCTGAAATTTTTTGCTTTTTCCTGCTGTCTTAGCATGATAAAGAAGATTCAAAGAGAGTGAGATGCCAGCTCCTTTCATTCAGTCAGTAGCTTCAAACATTTCTGGTATATGAATAACATGATGTTTTTCAATGGCAAAAATCAATGAATATTGTAAATGCACAAACAGTAATTTCTCCGCATTGCAAGGTGCAATTCTGAAATTTTTTGCTTTTTCCTGCTCCTCTTAGCATGATAAAGAAGATTCAAAGAGAGTGAGATGCCAGCTCCTTTCATTCAGTCAGTAGCTTCAATCATTTCTGGACGTTTTTCAATGGCAAAAATCAATGAATATTGTAAATGCACAAACAGTAATTTCTCCGCATTGCAAGGTGCAATTCTGAAATTTTTTGCTTTTTCCTGCTCCTCTTAGCATGATAAAGAAGATTCAAAGAGAGTGAGATGCCAGCTCCTTTCATTCAGTCAGTAGCTTCAATCATTTCTGGACGTTTTTCAATGGCAAAAATCAATGAATGTTGTAAATGCACAAACAGTAATTTCTCCGCATTGCAAGGTGCAATTCTGAAATGTTTTGCTTTTTCCTGCTCCTCTTAGCATGATAAAGAAGATTCAAAGAGAGTGAGATGCCAGCTCCTTTCATTCAGTCAGTAGCTTCAATCATTTCTGGACGTTTTTCAATGGCAAAAATCAATGAATATTGTAAATGCACAAACAGTAATTTCTCCGCATTGCAAGGTGCAATTCTGAAATTTTTTGCTTTTTCCTGCTCCTCTTAGCATGATAAAGAAGATTCAAAGAGAGTGAGATGCCAGCTCCTTTCATTCAGTCAAGAGCTTCAATCATTTCTGGTATATGAATAACATGATGTTTTTCAATGGCAAAAATCAATGAATATTGTAAATGCACAAACAGTAATTTCTCCGCATTGCAAGGTGCAATTCTGAAATGTTTTGCTTTTTCCTGCTCCTCTTAGCATGATAAAGAAGATTCAAAGAGAGTGAGATGCCAGCTCCTTTCATTCAGTCAGTAGCTTCAATCATTTCTGGACGTTTTTCAATGGCAAAAATCAATGAATATTGTAAATGCACAAACAGTAATTTCTCCGCATTGCAAGGTGCAATTCTGAAATTTTTTGCTTTTTCCTGCTCCTCTTAGCATGATAAAGAAGATTCAAAGAGAGTGAGATGCCAGCTCCTTTCATTCAGTCAGTAGCTTCAAACATTTCTGGTATATGAATAACATGATGTTTTTCAATGGCAAAAATCAATGAATATTGTAAATGCACAAACAGTAATTTCTCCGCATTGCAAGGTGCAATTCTGAAATTTTTTGCTTTTTCCTGCTCCTCTTAGCATGATAAAGAAGATTCAAAGAGAGTGAGATGCCAGCTCCTTTCATTCAGTCAGTAGCTTCAATCATTTCTGGACGTTTTTCAATGGCAAAAATCAATGAATATTGTAAATGCACAAACAGTAATTTCTCCGCATTGCAAGGTGCAATTCTGAAATTTTTTGCTTTTTCCTGCTCCTCTTAGCATGATAAAGAAGATTCAAAGAGAGTGAGATGCCAGCTCCTTTCATTCAGTCAGTAGCTTCAATCATTTCTGGACGTTTTTCAATGGCAAAAATCAATGAATGTTGTAAATGCACAAACAGTAATTTCTCCGCATTGCAAGGTGCAATTCTGAAATGTTTTGCTTTTTCCTGCTCCTCTTAGCATGATAAAGAAGATTCAAAGAGAGTGAGATGCCAGCTCCTTTCATTCAGTCAGTAGCTTCAATCATTTCTGGACGTTTTTCAATGGCAAAAATCAATGAATATTGTAAATGCACAAACAGTAATTTCTCCGCATTGCAAGGTGCAATTCTGAAATTTTTTGCTTTTTCCTGCTCCTCTTAGCATGATAAAGAAGATTCAAAGAGAGTGAGATGCCAGCTCCTTTCATTCAGTCAGTAGCTTCAAACATTTCTGGTATATGAATAACATGATGTTTTTCAATGGCAAAAATCAATGAATATTGTAAATGCACAAACAGTAATTTTTCCGCATTGCAAGGTGCAATTCTGAAATTTTTTGCTTTTTCCTGCTCCTCTTAGCATGATAAAGAAGATTCAAAGAGAGTGAGATGCCAGCTCCTTTCATTCAGTCAGTAGCTTCAAACATTTCTGGTATATGAATAACATGATGTTTTTCAATGGCAAAAATCAATGAATATTGTAAATGCACAAACAGTAATTTCTCCGCATTGCAAGGTGCAATTCTGAATTTTTTTGCTTTTTCCTGCTCCTCTTAGCATGATAAAGAAGATTCAAAGAGAGTGAGATGCCAGCTCCTTTCATTCAGTCAGTAGCTTCAATCATTTCTGGACGTTTTTCAATGGCAAAAATCAATGAATATTGTAAATGCACAAAAAGTAATTTCTCTGCATTGCAAGGTGCAATTCTGAAATTTTTTGCTTTTTCCTGCTCCTCTTAGCATGATAAAGAAGATTCAAAGAGCGTGAGATGTCAGCTCCTTTCATTCAGTCAGTAGCTTCAAACATTTCTGGTATATGAATAACATGATGTTTTTCAAAAGCAAAAATCAATGAATATTGTAAATGCACAAACAGTAATTTCTCCGCATTGCAAGGTGCAATTCTGAAATTTTTTGCTTTTTCCTGCTCCTCTTAGCATGATAAAGAAGATTCAAAGAGAGTGAGATGCCAGCTCCTTTCATTCAGTCAGTAGCTTCAATCATTTCTGGACGTTTTTCAATGGCAAAAATCAATGAATATTGTAAATGCACAAACAGTAATTTCTCCGCATTGCAAGGTGCAATTCTGAAATTTTTTGCTTTTTCCTGCTCCTCTTAGCATGATAAAGAAGATTCAAAGAGAGTGAGATGCCAGCTCCTTTCATTCAGTCAGTAGCTTCAAACATTTCTGGTATATGAATAACATGATGTTTTTCAATGGCAAAAATCAATGAATATTGTAAATGCACAAACAGTAATTTCTCCGCATTGCAAGGTGCAATTCTGAAATTTTTTGCTTTTTCCTGCTCCTCTTAGCATGATAAAGAAGATTCAAAGAGAGTGAGATGCCAGCTCCTTTCATTCAGTCAGTAGCTTCAATCATTTCTGGACGTTTTTCAATGGCAAAAATCAATGAATATTGTAAATGCACAAACAGTAATTTCTCCGCATTGCAAGGTGCAATTCTGAAATGTTTTGCTTTTTCCTGCTCCTCTTAGCATGATAAAGAAGATTCAAAGAGCGTGAGATGTCAGCTCCTTTCATTCAGTCAGTAGCTTCAAACATTTCTGGTATATGAATAACATGATGTTTTTCAAAGGCAAAAATCAATGAATATTGTAAATGCACAAACAGTAATTTCTCCGCATTGCAAGGTGCAATTCTGAAATTTTTTGCTTTTTCCTGCTCCTCTTAGCATGATAAAGAAGATTCAAAGAGAGTGAGATGCCAGCTCCTTTCATTCAGTCAGTAGCTTCAATCATTTCTGGACGTTTTTCAATGGCAAAAATCAATGAATATTGTAAATGCACAAACAGTAATTTCTCCGCATTGCAAGGTGCAATTCTGAAATTTTTTGCTTTTTCCTGCTCCTCTTAGCATGATAAAGAAGATTCAAAGAGAGTGAGATGCCAGCTCCTTTCATTCAGTCAGTAGCTTCAAACATTTCTGGTATATGAATAACATGATGTTTTTCAATGGCAAAAATCAATGAATATTGTAAATGCACAAACAGTAATTTCTCCGCATTGCAAGGTGCAATTCTGAAATTTTTTGCTTTTTCCTGCTCCTCTTAGCATGATAAAGAAGATTCAAAGAGAGTGAGATGCCATCTCCTTTCATTCAGTCAGTAGCTTCAAACATTTCTGGTATATGAATAACATGATGTTTTTCAATGGCAAAAATCAATGAATATTGTAAATGCACAAACAGTAATTTCTCCGCATTGCAAGGTGCAATTCTGAAATTTTTTGCTTTTTCCTGCTCCTCTTAGCATGATAAAGAAGATTCAAAGAGAGTGAGATGCCAGCTCCTTTCATTCAGTCAGTAGCTTCAATCATTTCTGGACGTTTTTCAATGGCAAAAATCAATGAATATTGTAAATGCACAAACAGTAATTTCTCCGCATTGCAAGGTGCAATTCTGAAATTTTTTGCTTTTTCCCGCTCCTCTTAGCATGATAAAGAAGATTCAAAGAGCGTGAGATGTCAGCTCCTTTCATTCAGTCAGTAGCTTCAAACATTTCTGGTATATGAATAACATGATGTTTTTCAATGGCAAAAATCAATGAATATTGTAAATGCACAAACAGTAATTTCTCCGCATTGCAAGGTGCAATTCTGAAATTTTTTGCTTTTTCCTGCTCCTCTTAGCATGATAAAGAAGATTCAAAGAGAGTGAGATGCCAGCTCCTTTCATTCAGTCAGTAGCTTCAATCATTTCTGGACGTTTTTCAATGGCAAAAATCAATGAATATTGTAAATGCACAAACAGTAATTTCTCCGCATTGCAAGGTGCAATTCTGAAATTTTTTGCTTTTTCCTGCTCCTCTTAGCATGATAAAGAAGATTCAAAGAGAGTGAGATGCCAGCTCCTTTCATTCAGTCAGTAGCTTCAAACATTTCTGGTATATGAATAACATGATGTTTTTCAATGGCAAAAATCAATGAATATTGTAAATGCACAAACAGTAATTTCTCCGCATTGCAAGGTGCAATTCTGAAATGTTTTGCTTTTTCCTGCTCCTCTTAGCATGATAAAGAAGATTCAAAGAGCGTGAGATGTCAGCTCCTTTCATTCAGTCAGTAGCTTCAAACATTTCTGGTATATGAATAACATGATGTTTTTCAAAGGCAAAAATCAATGAATATTGTAAATGCACAAACAGTAATTTCTCCGCATTGCAAGGTGCAATTCTGAAATTTTTTGCTTTTTCCTGCTCCTCTTAGCATGATAAAGAAGATTCAAAGAGAGTGAGATGCCAGCTCCTTTCATTCAGTCAGTAGCTTCAATCATTTCTGGACGTTTTTCAATGGCAAAAATCAATGAATATTGTAAATGCACAAACAGTAATTTCTCCGCATTGCAAGGTGCAATTCTGAAATTTTTTGCTTTTTCCTGCTCCTCTTAGCATGATAAAGAAGATTCAAAGAGAGTGAGATGCCAGCTCCTTTCATTCAGTCAGTAGCTTCAAACATTTCTGGTATATGAATAACATGATGTTTTTCAATGGCAAAAATCAATGAATATTGTAAATGCACAAACAGTAATTTCTCCGCATTGCAAGGTGCAATTCTGAAATTTTTTGCTTTTTCCTGCTCCTCTTAGCATGATAAAGAAGATTCAAAGAGAGTGAGATGCCAGCTCCTTTCATTCAGTCAGTAGCTTCAATCAATTCTGGACGTTTTTCAATGGCAAAAATCAATGAATATTGTAAATGCACAAACAGTAATTTCTCCGCATTGCAAGGTGCAATTCTGAAATTTTTTGCTTTTTCCTGCTCCTCTTAGCATGATAAAGAAGATTCAAAGAGCGTGAGATGTCAGCTCCTTTCATTCAGTCAGTAGCTTCAAACATTTCTGGTATATGAATAACATGATGTTTTTCAATGGCAAAAATCAATGAATATTGTAAATGCACAAACAGTAATTTCTCCGCATTGCAAGGTGCAATTCTGAAATTTTTTGCTTTTTCCTGCTCCTCTTAGCATGATAAAGAAGATTCAAAGAGAGTGAGATGCCAGCTCCTTTCATTCAATCAGTAGCTTCAATCATTTCTGGACGTTTTTCAATGGCAAAAATCAATGAATATTGTAAATGCACAAACAGTAATTTCTCCGCATTGCAAGGTGCAATTCTGAAATTTTTTGCTTTTTCCTGCTCCTCTTAGCATGATAAAGAAGATTCAAAGAGAGTGAGATGCCAGCTCCTTTCGTTCAGTCAGTAGCTTCAATCATTTCTGGACGTTTTTCAATGGCAAAAATCATTGAATATTATAAATGCACAAACAGTAATTTCTCCGCATTGCAAGGTGCAATTCTGAAATTTTTTACTTTTTCCTGCTCCTCTTAGCATGATAAAGAAGATTCAAAGAGAGTGAGATGCCAGCTCCTTTCATTCAGTCAGTAGCTTCAATCATTTCTGGTATATGAATAACATGATGTTTTTCAAAGGCAAAAATCAATGAATATTGTAAATGCACAAACAGTAATTTCTCCGCATTGCAAGGTGCAATTCTGAAATTTTTTGCTTTTTCCTGCTCCTCTTAGCATGATAAAGAAGATTCAAAGAGAGTGAGATGCCAGCTCCTTTCATTCAGTCAGTAGCTTCAATCATTTCTGGACGTTTTTCAATGGCAAAAATCAATGAATATTGTAAATGCACAAACAGTAATTTCTCCGCATTGCAAGGTGCAATTCTGAAATTTTTTGCTTTTTCCTGCTCCTCTTAGCATGATAAAGAAGATTCAAAGAGAGTGAGATGCCAGCTCCTTTCATTCAGTCAGTAGCTTCAAACATTTCTGGTATATGAATAACATGATGTTTTTCAATGGCAAAAATCAATGAATATTGTAAATGCACAAACAGTAATTTCTCCGCATTGCAAGGTGCAATTCTGAAATTTTTTGCTTTTTCCTGCTCCTCTTAGCATGATAAAGAAGATTCAAAGAGAGTGAGATGCCAGCTCCTTTCATTCAGTCAGTAGCTTCAATCAATTCTGGACGTTTTTCAATGGCAAAAATCAATGAATATTGTAAATGCACAAACAGTAATTTCTCCGCATTGCAAGGTGCAATTCTGAAATTTTTTGCTTTTTCCTGCTCCTCTTAGCATGATAAAGAAGATTCAAAGAGCGTGAGATGTTAGCTCCTTTCATTCAGTCAGTAGCTTCAAACATTTCTGGTATATGAATAACATGATGTTTTTCAATGGCAAAAATCAATGAATATTGTAAATGCACAAACAGTAATTTCTCCGCATTGCAAGGTGCAATTCTGAAATTTTTTGCTTTTTCCTGCTCCTCTTAGCATGATAAAGAAGATTCAAAGAGAGTGAGATGCCAGCTCCTTTCATTCAGTCAGTAGCTTCAATCATTTCTGGACGTTTTTCAATGGCAAAAATCAATGAATATTGTAAATGCACAAACAGTAATTTCTCCGCATTGCAAGGTGCAATTCTGAAATTTTTTGCTTTTTCCTGCTCCTCTTAGCATGATAAAGAAGATTCAAAGAGAGTGAGATGCCAGCTCCTTTCATTCAGTCAAGAGCTTCAATCATTTCTGGTATATGAATAACATGATGTTTTTCAATGGCAAAAATCAATGAATATTGTAAATGCACAAACAGTAATTTCTCCGCATTGCAAGGTGCAATTCTGAAATGTTTTGCTTTTTCCTGCTCCTCTTAGCATGATAAAGAAGATTCAAAGAGAGTGAGATGCCAGCTCCTTTCATTCAGTCAGTAGCTTCAATCATTTCTGGACGTTTTTCAATGGCAAAAATCAATGAATATTGTAAATGCACAAACAGTAATTTCTCCGCATTGCAAGGTGCAATTCTGAAATTTTTTGCTTTTTCCTGCTCCTCTTAGCATGATAAAGAAGATTCAAAGAGAGTGAGATGCCAGCTCCTTTCATTCAGTCAGTAGCTTCAAACATTTCTGGTATATGAATAACATGATGTTTTTCAATGGCAAAAATCAATGAATATTGTAAATGCACAAACAGTAATTTCTCCGCATTGCAAGGTGCAATTCTGAAATTTTTTGCTTTTTCCTGCTCCTCTTAGCATGATAAAGAAGATTCAAAGAGAGTGAGATGCCAGCTCCTTTCATTCAGTCAGTAGCTTCAATCATTTCTGGACGTTTTTCAATGGCAAAAATCAATGAATATTGTAAATGCACAAACAGTAATTTCTCCGCATTGCAAGGTGCAATTCTGAAATTTTTTGCTTTTTCCTGCTCCTCTTAGCATGATAAAGAAGATTCAAAGAGAGTGAGATGCCAGCTCCTTTCATTCAGTCAGTAGCTTCAATCATTTCTGGACGTTTTTCAATGGCAAAAATCAATGAATGTTGTAAATGCACAAACAGTAATTTCTCCGCATTGCAAGGTGCAATTCTGAAATGTTTTGCTTTTTCCTGCTCCTCTTAGCATGATAAAGAAGATTCAAAGAGAGTGAGATGCCAGCTCCTTTCATTCAGTCAGTAGCTTCAATCATTTCTGGACGTTTTTCAATGGCAAAAATCAATGAATATTGTAAATGCACAAACAGTAATTTCTCCGCATTGCAAGGTGCAATTCTGAAATTTTTTGCTTTTTCCTGCTCCTCTTAGCATGATAAAGAAGATTCAAAGAGAGTGAGATGCCAGCTCCTTTCATTCAGTCAGTAGCTTCAAACATTTCTGGTATATGAATAACATGATGTTTTTCAATGGCAAAAATCAATGAATATTGTAAATGCACAAACAGTAATTTTTCCGCATTGCAAGGTGCAATTCTGAAATTTTTTGCTTTTTCCTGCTCCTCTTAGCATGATAAAGAAGATTCAAAGAGAGTGAGATGCCAGCTCCTTTCATTCAGTCAGTAGCTTCAAACATTTCTGGTATATGAATAACATGATGTTTTTCAATGGCAAAAATCAATGAATATTGTAAATGCACAAACAGTAATTTCTCCGCATTGCAAGGTGCAATTCTGAATTTTTTTGCTTTTTCCTGCTCCTCTTAGCATGATAAAGAAGATTCAAAGAGAGTGAGATGCCAGCTCCTTTCATTCAGTCAGTAGCTTCAATCATTTCTGGACGTTTTTCAATGGCAAAAATCAATGAATATTGTAAATGCACAAAAAGTAATTTCTCTGCATTGCAAGGTGCAATTCTGAAATTTTTTGCTTTTTCCTGCTCCTCTTAGCATGATAAAGAAGATTCAAAGAGCGTGAGATGTCAGCTCCTTTCATTCAGTCAGTAGCTTCAAACATTTCTGGTATATGAATAACATGATGTTTTTCAAAAGCAAAAATCAATGAATATTGTAAATGCACAAACAGTAATTTCTCCGCATTGCAAGGTGCAATTCTGAAATTTTTTGCTTTTTCCTGCTCCTCTTAGCATGATAAAGAAGATTCAAAGAGAGTGAGATGCCAGCTCCTTTCATTCAGTCAGTAGCTTCAATCATTTCTGGACGTTTTTCAATGGCAAAAATCAATGAATATTGTAAATGCACAAACAGTAATTTCTCCGCATTGCAAGGTGCAATTCTGAAATTTTTTGCTTTTTCCTGCTCCTCTTAGCATGATAAAGAAGATTCAAAGAGAGTGAGATGCCAGCTCCTTTCATTCAGTCAGTAGCTTCAAACATTTCTGGTATATGAATAACATGATGTTTTTCAATGGCAAAAATCAATGAATATTGTAAATGCACAAACAGTAATTTCTCCGCATTGCAAGGTGCAATTCTGAAATTTTTTGCTTTTTCCTGCTCCTCTTAGCATGATAAAGAAGATTCAAAGAGAGTGAGATGCCAGCTCCTTTCATTCAGTCAGTAGCTTCAATCATTTCTGGACGTTTTTCAATGGCAAAAATCAATGAATATTGTAAATGCACAAACAGTAATTTCTCCGCATTGCAAGGTGCAATTCTGAAATGTTTTGCTTTTTCCTGCTCCTCTTAGCATGATAAAGAAGATTCAAAGAGCGTGAGATGTCAGCTCCTTTCATTCAGTCAGTAGCTTCAAACATTTCTGGTATATGAATAACATGATGTTTTTCAAAGGCAAAAATCAATGAATATTGTAAATGCACAAACAGTAATTTCTCCGCATTGCAAGGTGCAATTCTGAAATTTTTTGCTTTTTCCTGCTCCTCTTAGCATGATAAAGAAGATTCAAAGAGAGTGAGATGCCAGCTCCTTTCATTCAGTCAGTAGCTTCAATCATTTCTGGACGTTTTTCAATGGCAAAAATCAATGAATATTGTAAATGCACAAACAGTAATTTCTCCGCATTGCAAGGTGCAATTCTGAAATTTTTTGCTTTTTCCTGCTCCTCTTAGCATGATAAAGAAGATTCAAAGAGAGTGAGATGCCAGCTCCTTTCATTCAGTCAGTAGCTTCAAACATTTCTGGTATATGAATAACATGATGTTTTTCAATGGCAAAAATCAATGAATATTGTAAATGCACAAACAGTAATTTCTCCGCATTGCAAGGTGCAATTCTGAAATTTTTTGCTTTTTCCTGCTCCTCTTAGCATGATAAAGAAGATTCAAAGAGAGTGAGATGCCATCTCCTTTCATTCAGTCAGTAGCTTCAAACATTTCTGGTATATGAATAACATGATGTTTTTCAATGGCAAAAATCAATGAATATTGTAAATGCACAAACAGTAATTTCTCCGCATTGCAAGGTGCAATTCTGAAATTTTTTGCTTTTTCCTGCTCCTCTTAGCATGATAAAGAAGATTCAAAGAGAGTGAGATGCCAGCTCCTTTCATTCAGTCAGTAGCTTCAATCATTTCTGGACGTTTTTCAATGGCAAAAATCAATGAATATTGTAAATGCACAAACAGTAATTTCTCCGCATTGCAAGGTGCAATTCTGAAATTTTTTGCTTTTTCCCGCTCCTCTTAGCATGATAAAGAAGATTCAAAGAGCGTGAGATGTCAGCTCCTTTCATTCAGTCAGTAGCTTCAAACATTTCTGGTATATGAATAACATGATGTTTTTCAATGGCAAAAATCAATGAATATTGTAAATGCACAAACAGTAATTTCTCCGCATTGCAAGGTGCAATTCTGAAATTTTTTGCTTTTTCCTGCTCCTCTTAGCATGATAAAGAAGATTCAAAGAGAGTGAGATGCCAGCTCCTTTCATTCAGTCAGTAGCTTCAATCATTTCTGGACGTTTTTCAATGGCAAAAATCAATGAATATTGTAAATGCACAAACAGTAATTTCTCCGCATTGCAAGGTGCAATTCTGAAATTTTTTGCTTTTTCCTGCTCCTCTTAGCATGATAAAGAAGATTCAAAGAGAGTGAGATGCCAGCTCCTTTCATTCAGTCAGTAGCTTCAAACATTTCTGGTATATGAATAACATGATGTTTTTCAATGGCAAAAATCAATGAATATTGTAAATGCACAAACAGTAATTTCTCCGCATTGCAAGGTGCAATTCTGAAATGTTTTGCTTTTTCCTGCTCCTCTTAGCATGATAAAGAAGATTCAAAGAGCGTGAGATGTCAGCTCCTTTCATTCAGTCAGTAGCTTCAAACATTTCTGGTATATGAATAACATGATGTTTTTCAAAGGCAAAAATCAATGAATATTGTAAATGCACAAACAGTAATTTCTCCGCATTGCAAGGTGCAATTCTGAAATTTTTTGCTTTTTCCTGCTCCTCTTAGCATGATAAAGAAGATTCAAAGAGAGTGAGATGCCAGCTCCTTTCATTCAGTCAGTAGCTTCAATCATTTCTGGACGTTTTTCAATGGCAAAAATCAATGAATATTGTAAATGCACAAACAGTAATTTCTCCGCATTGCAAGGTGCAATTCTGAAATTTTTTGCTTTTTCCTGCTCCTCTTAGCATGATAAAGAAGATTCAAAGAGAGTGAGATGCCAGCTCCTTTCATTCAGTCAGTAGCTTCAAACATTTCTGGTATATGAATAACATGATGTTTTTCAATGGCAAAAATCAATGAATATTGTAAATGCACAAACAGTAATTTCTCCGCATTGCAAGGTGCAATTCTGAAATTTTTTGCTTTTTCCTGCTCCTCTTAGCATGATAAAGAAGATTCAAAGAGAGTGAGATGCCAGCTCCTTTCATTCAGTCAGTAGCTTCAATCAATTCTGGACGTTTTTCAATGGCAAAAATCAATGAATATTGTAAATGCACAAACAGTAATTTCTCCGCATTGCAAGGTGCAATTCTGAAATTTTTTGCTTTTTCCTGCTCCTCTTAGCATGATAAAGAAGATTCAAAGAGCGTGAGATGTCAGCTCCTTTCATTCAGTCAGTAGCTTCAAACATTTCTGGTATATGAATAACATGATGTTTTTCAATGGCAAAAATCAATGAATATTGTAAATGCACAAACAGTAATTTCTCCGCATTGCAAGGTGCAATTCTGAAATTTTTTGCTTTTTCCTGCTCCTCTTAGCATGATAAAGAAGATTCAAAGAGAGTGAGATGCCAGCTCCTTTCATTCAATCAGTAGCTTCAATCATTTCTGGACGTTTTTCAATGGCAAAAATCAATGAATATTGTAAATGCACAAACAGTAATTTCTCCGCATTGCAAGGTGCAATTCTGAAATTTTTTGCTTTTTCCTGCTCCTCTTAGCATGATAAAGAAGATTCAAAGAGAGTGAGATGCCAGCTCCTTTCGTTCAGTCAGTAGCTTCAATCATTTCTGGACGTTTTTCAATGGCAAAAATCATTGAATATTATAAATGCACAAACAGTAATTTCTCCGCATTGCAAGGTGCAATTCTGAAATTTTTTACTTTTTCCTGCTCCTCTTAGCATGATAAAGAAGATTCAAAGAGAGTGAGATGCCAGCTCCTTTCATTCAGTCAGTAGCTTCAATCATTTCTGGTATATGAATAACATGATGTTTTTCAAAGGCAAAAATCAATGAATATTGTAAATGCACAAACAGTAATTTCTCCGCATTGCAAGGTGCAATTCTGAAATTTTTTGCTTTTTCCTGCTCCTCTTAGCATGATAAAGAAGATTCAAAGAGAGTGAGATGCCAGCTCCTTTCATTCAGTCAGTAGCTTCAATCATTTCTGGACGTTTTTCAATGGCAAAAATCAATGAATATTGTAAATGCACAAACAGTAATTTCTCCGCATTGCAAGGTGCAATTCTGAAATTTTTTGCTTTTTCCTGCTCCTCTTAGCATGATAAAGAAGATTCAAAGAGAGTGAGATGCCAGCTCCTTTCATTCAGTCAGTAGCTTCAAACATTTCTGGTATATGAATAACATGATGTTTTTCAATGGCAAAAATCAATGAATATTGTAAATGCACAAACAGTAATTTCTCCGCATTGCAAGGTGCAATTCTGAAATTTTTTGCTTTTTCCTGCTCCTCTTAGCATGATAAAGAAGATTCAAAGAGAGTGAGATGCCAGCTCCTTTCATTCAGTCAGTAGCTTCAATCAATTCTGGACGTTTTTCAATGGCAAAAATCAATGAATATTGTAAATGCACAAACAGTAATTTCTCCGCATTGCAAGGTGCAATTCTGAAATTTTTTGCTTTTTCCTGCTCCTCTTAGCATGATAAAGAAGATTCAAAGAGCGTGAGATGTTAGCTCCTTTCATTCAGTCAGTAGCTTCAAACATTTCTGGTATATGAATAACATGATGTTTTTCAATGGCAAAAATCAATGAATATTGTAAATGCACAAACAGTAATTTCTCCGCATTGCAAGGTGCAATTCTGAAATTTTTTGCTTTTTCCTGCTCCTCTTAGCATGATAAAGAAGATTCAAAGAGAGTGAGATGCCAGCTCCTTTCATTCAGTCAGTAGCTTCAATCATTTCTGGACGTTTTTCAATGGCAAAAATCAATGAATATTGTAAATGCACAAACAGTAATTTCTCCGCATTGCAAGGTGCAATTCTGAAATTTTTTGCTTTTTCCTGCTCCTCTTAGCATGATAAAGAAGATTCAAAGAGAGTGAGATGCCAGCTCCTTTCATTCAGTCAGTAGCTTCAAACATTTCTGGTATATGAATAACATGATGTTTTTCAATGGCAAAAATCAATGAATATTGTAAATGCACAAACAGTAATTTCTCCGCATTGCAAGGTGCAATTCTGAAATGTTTTGATTTTTCCTGCTCCTCTTAGCATGATAAAGAAGATTCAAAGAGCGTGAGATGTCAGCTCCTTTCATTCAGTCAGTAGCTTCAAACATTTCTGGTATATGAATAACATGATGTTTTTCAAAGGCAAAAATCAATGAATATTGTAAATGCACAAACAGTAATTTCTCCGCATTGCAAGGTGCAATTCTGAAATTTTTTGCTTTTTCCTGCTCCTCTTAGCATGATAAAGAAGATTCAAAGAGAGTGAGATGCCAGCTCCTTTCATTCAGTCAGTAGCTTCAATCATTTCTGGACGTTTTTCAATGGCAAAAATCAATGAATATTGTAAATGCACAAACAGTAATTTCTCCGCATTGCAAGGTGCAATTCTGAAATTTTTTGCTTTTTCCTGCTCCTCTTAGCATGATAAAGAAGATTCAAAGAGAGTGAGATGCCAGCTCCTTTCATTCAGTCAGTAGCTTCAAACATTTCTGGTATATGAATAACATGATGTTTTTCAATGGCAAAAATCAATGAATATTGTAAATGCACAAACAGTAATTTCTCCGCATTGCAAGGTGCAATTCTGAAATTTTTTGCTTTTTCCTGCTCCTCTTAGCATGATAAAGAAGATTCAAAGAGAGTGAGATGCCAGCTCCTTTCATTCAATCAGTAGCTTCAATCATTTCTGGACGTTTTTCAATGGCAAAAATCAATGAATATTGTAAATGCACAAACAGTAATTTCTCCGCATTGCAAGGTGCAATTCTGAAATTTTTTGCTTTTTCCTGCTCCTCTTAGCATGATAAAGAAGATTCAAAGAGAGTGAGATGCCAGCTCCTTTCGTTCAGTCAGTAGCTTCAATCATTTCTGGACGTTTTTCAATGGCAAAAATCATTGAATATTATAAATGCACAAACAGTAATTTCTCCGCATTGCAAGGTGCAATTCTGAAATTTTTTACTTTTTCCTGCTCCTCTTAGCATGATAAAGAAGATTCAAAGAGAGTGAGATGCCAGCTCCTTTCATTCAGTCAGTAGCTTCAATCATTTCTGGTATATGAATAACATGATGTTTTTCAAAGGCAAAAATCAATGAATATTGTAAATGCACAAACAGTAATTTCTCCGCATTGCAAGGTGCAATTCTGAAATTTTTTGCTTTTTCCTGCTCCTCTTAGCATGATAAAGAAGATTCAAAGAGAGTGAGATGCCAGCTCCTTTCATTCAGTCAGTAGCTTCAATCATTTCTGGACGTTTTTCAATGGCAAAAATCAATGAATATTGTAAATGCACAAACAGTAATTTCTCCGCATTGCAAGGTGCAATTCTGAAATTTTTTGCTTTTTCCTGCTCCTCTTAGCATGATAAAGAAGATTCAAAGAGAGTGAGATGCCAGCTCCTTTCATTCAGTCAGTAGCTTCAAACATTTCTGGTATATGAATAACATGATGTTTTTCAATGGCAAAAATCAATGAATATTGTAAATGCACAAACAGTAATTTCTCCGCATTGCAAGGTGCAATTCTGAAATTTTTTGCTTTTTCCTGCTCCTCTTAGCATGATAAAGAAGATTCAAAGAGAGTGAGATGCCAGCTCCTTTCATTCAGTCAGTAGCTTCAATCAATTCTGGACGTTTTTCAATGGCAAAAATCAATGAATATTGTAAATGCACAAACAGTAATTTCTCCGCATTGCAAGGTGCAATTCTGAAATTTTTTGCTTTTTCCTGCTCCTCTTAGCATGATAAAGAAGATTCAAAGAGCGTGAGATGTTAGCTCCTTTCATTCAGTCAGTAGCTTCAAACATTTCTGGTATATGAATAACATGATGTTTTTCAATGGCAAAAATCAATGAATATTGTAAATGCACAAACAGTAATTTCTCCGCATTGCAAGGTGCAATTCTGAAATTTTTTGCTTTTTCCTGCTCCTCTTAGCATGATAAAGAAGATTCAAAGAGAGTGAGATGCCAGCTCCTTTCATTCAGTCAGTAGCTTCAATCATTTCTGGACGTTTTTCAATGGCAAAAATCAATGAATATTGTAAATGCACAAACAGTAATTTCTCCGCATTGCAAGGTGCAATTCTGAAATTTTTTGCTTTTTCCTGCTCCTCTTAGCATGATAAAGAAGATTCAAAGAGAGTGAGATGCCAGCTCCTTTCGTTCAGTCAGTAGCTTCAATCATTTCTGGACGTTTTTCAATGGCAAAAATCATTGAATATTATAAATGCACAAACAGTAATTTCTCCGCATTGCAAGGTGCAATTCTGAAATTTTTTACTTTTTCCTGCTCCTCTTAGCATGATAAAGAAGATTCAAAGAGAGTGAGATGCCAGCTCCTTTCATTCAGTCAGTAGCTTCAATCATTTCTGGTATATGAATAACATGATGTTTTTCAATGGCAAAAATCAATGAATATTGTAAATGCACAAACAGTAATTTCTCCGCATTGCAAGGTGCAATTCTGAAATTTTTTGCTTTTTCCTGCTCCTCTTAGCATGATAAAGAAGATTCAAAGAGAGTGAGATGCCAGCTCCTTTCGTTCAGTCAGTAGCTTCAATCATTTCTGGACGTTTTTCAATGGCAAAAATCATTGAATATTATAAATGCACAAACAGTAATTTCTCCGCATTGCAAGGTGCAATTCTGAAATTTTTTACTTTTTCCTGCTCCTCTTAGCATGATAAAGAAGATTCAAAGAGAGTGAGATGCCAGCTCCTTTCATTCAGTCAGTAGCTTCAATCATTTCTGGTATATGAATAACATGATGTTTTTCAAAGGCAAAAATCAATGAATATTGTAAATGCACAAACAGTAATTTCTCCGCATTGCAAGGTGCAATTCTGAAATTTTTTGCTTTTTCCTGCTCCTCTTAGCATGATAAAGAAGATTCAAAGAGAGTGAGATGCCAGCTCCTTTCATTCAGTCAGTAGCTTCAATCATTTCTGGACGTTTTTCAATGGCAAAAATCAATGAATATTGTAAATGCACAAACAGTAATTTCTCCGCATTGCAAGGTGCAATTCTGAATTTTTTTGCTTTTTCCTGCTCCTCTTAGCATGATAAAGAAGATTCAAAGAGAGTGAGATGCCAGCTCCTTTCATTCAGTCAGTAGCTTCAAACATTTCTGGTATATGAATAACATGATGTTTTTCAATGGCAAAAATCAATGAATATTGTAAATGCACAAACAGTAATTTCTCCGCATTGCAAGGTGCAATTCTGAAATTTTTTGCTTTTTCCTGCTCCTCTTAGCATGATAAAGAAGATTCAAAGAGAGTGAGATGCCAGCTCCTTTCATTCAGTCAGTAGCTTCAATCAATTCTGGACGTTTTTCAATGGCAAAAATCAATGAATATTGTAAATGCACAAACAGTAATTTCTCCGCATTGCAAGGTGCAATTCTGAAATTTTTTGCTTTTTCCTGCTCCTCTTAGCATGATAAAGAAGATTCAAAGAGCGTGAGATGTTAGCTCCTTTCATTCAGTCAGTAGCTTCAAACATTTCCGGTATATGAATAACATGATGTTTTTCAATGGCAAAAATCAATGAATATTGTAAATGCACAAACAGTAATTTCTCCGCATTGCAAGGTGCAATTCTGAAATTTTTTGCTTTTTCCTGCTCCTCTTAGCATGATAAAGAAGATTCAAAGAGAGTGAGATGCCAGCTCCTTTCATTCAGTCAGTAGCTTCAATCATTTCTGGACGTTTTTCAATGGCAAAAATCAATGAATATTGTAAATGCACAAACAGTAATTTCTCCGCATTGCAAGGTGCAATTCTGAAATTTTTTGCTTTTTCCTGCTCCTCTTAGCATGATAAAGAAGATTCAAAGAGAGTGAGATGCCAGCTCCTTTCGTTCAGTCAGTAGCTTCAATCATTTCTGGACGTTTTTCAATGGCAAAAATCATTGAATATTATAAATGCACAAACAGTAATTTCTCCGCATTGCAAGGTGCAATTCTGAAATTTTTTACTTTTTCCTGCTCCTCTTAGCATGATAAAGAAGATTCAAAGAGAGTGAGATGCCAGCTCCTTTCATTCAGTCAGTAGCTTCAATCATTTCTGGTATATGAATAACATGATGTTTTTCAATGGCAAAAATCAATGAATATTGTAAATGCACAAACAGTAATTTCTCCGCATTGCAAGGTGCAATTCTGAAATTTTTTGCTTTTTCCTGCTCCTCTTAGCATGATAAACAAGATTCAAAGAGAGTGAGATGCCAGCTCCTTTCATTCAGTCAGTAGCTTCAATCATTTCTGGACGTTTTTCAATGGCAAAAATCAATGAATATTGTAAATGCACAAACAGTAATTTCTCCGCATTGCAAGGTGCAATTCTGAAATGTTTTGATTTTTCCTGCTCCTCTTAGCATGATAAAGAAGATTCAAAGAGCGTGAGATGTCAGCTCCTTTCATTCAGTCAGTAGCTTCAAACATTTCTGGTATATGAATAACATGATGTTTTTCAAAGGCAAAAATCAATGAATATTGTAAATGCACAAACAGTAATTTCTCCGCATTGCAAGGTGCAATTCTGAAATTTTTTGCTTTTTCCTGCTCCTCTTAGCATGATAAAGAAGATTCAAAGAGAGTGAGATGCCAGCTCCTTTCATTCAGTCAGTAGCTTCAATCATTTCTGGACGTTTTTCAATGGCAAAAATCAATGAATATTGTAAATGCACAAACAGTAATTTCTCCGCATTGCAAGGTGCAATTCTGAAATTTTTTGCTTTTTCCTGCTCCTCTTAGCATGATAAAGAAGATTCAAAGAGAGTGAGATGCCAGCTCCTTTCATTCAGTCAGTAGCTTCAAACATTTCTGGTATATGAATAACATGATGTTTTTCAATGGCAAAAATCAATGAATATTGTAAATGCACAAACAGTAATTTCTCCGCATTGCAAGGTGCAATTCTGAAATTTTTTGCTTTTTCCTGCTCCTCTTAGCATGATAAAGAAGATTCAAAGAGAGTGAGATGCCAGCTCCTTTCATTCAATCAGTAGCTTCAATCATTTCTGGACGTTTTTCAATGGCAAAAATCAATGAATATTGTAAATGCACAAACAGTAATTTCTCCGCATTGCAAGGTGCAATTCTGAAATTTTTTGCTTTTTCCTGCTCCTCTTAGCATGATAAAGAAGATTCAAAGAGAGTGAGATGCCAGCTCCTTTCGTTCAGTCAGTAGCTTCAATCATTTCTGGACGTTTTTCAATGGCAAAAATCATTGAATATTATAAATGCACAAACAGTAATTTCTCCGCATTGCAAGGTGCAATTCTGAAATTTTTTACTTTTTCCTGCTCCTCTTAGCATGATAAAGAAGATTCAAAGAGAGTGAGATGCCAGCTCCTTTCATTCAGTCAGTAGCTTCAATCATTTCTGGTATATGAATAACATGATGTTTTTCAAAGGCAAAAATCAATGAATATTGTAAATGCACAAACAGTAATTTCTCCGCATTGCAAGGTGCAATTCTGAAATTTTTTGCTTTTTCCTGCTCCTCTTAGCATGATAAAGAAGATTCAAAGAGAGTGAGATGCCAGCTCCTTTCATTCAGTCAGTAGCTTCAATCATTTCTGGACGTTTTTCAATGGCAAAAATCAATGAATATTGTAAATGCACAAACAGTAATTTCTCCGCATTGCAAGGTGCAATTCTGAAATTTTTTGCTTTTTCCTGCTCCTCTTAGCATGATAAAGAAGATTCAAAGAGAGTGAGATGCCAGCTCCTTTCATTCAGTCAGTAGCTTCAAACATTTCTGGTATATGAATAACATGATGTTTTTCAATGGCAAAAATCAATGAATATTGTAAATGCACAAACAGTAATTTCTCCGCATTGCAAGGTGCAATTCTGAAATTTTTTGCTTTTTCCTGCTCCTCTTAGCATGATAAAGAAGATTCAAAGAGAGTGAGATGCCAGCTCCTTTCATTCAGTCAGTAGCTTCAATCAATTCTGGACGTTTTTCAATGGCAAAAATCAATGAATATTGTAAATGCACAAACAGTAATTTCTCCGCATTGCAAGGTGCAATTCTGAAATTTTTTGCTTTTTCCTGCTCCTCTTAGCATGATAAAGAAGATTCAAAGAGCGTGAGATGTTAGCTCCTTTCATTCAGTCAGTAGCTTCAAACATTTCTGGTATATGAATAACATGATGTTTTTCAATGGCAAAAATCAATGAATATTGTAAATGCACAAACAGTAATTTCTCCGCATTGCAAGGTGCAATTCTGAAATTTTTTGCTTTTTCCTGCTCCTCTTAGCATGATAAAGAAGATTCAAAGAGAGTGAGATGCCAGCTCCTTTCATTCAGTCAGTAGCTTCAATCATTTCTGGACGTTTTTCAATGGCAAAAATCAATGAATATTGTAAATGCACAAACAGTAATTTCTCCGCATTGCAAGGTGCAATTCTGAAATTTTTTGCTTTTTCCTGCTCCTCTTAGCATGATAAAGAAGATTCAAAGAGAGTGAGATGCCAGCTCCTTTCGTTCAGTCAGTAGCTTCAATCATTTCTGGACGTTTTTCAATGGCAAAAATCATTGAATATTATAAATGCACAAACAGTAATTTCTCCGCATTGCAAGGTGCAATTCTGAAATTTTTTACTTTTTCCTGCTCCTCTTAGCATGATAAAGAAGATTCAAAGAGAGTGAGATGCCAGCTCCTTTCATTCAGTCAGTAGCTTCAATCATTTCTGGTATATGAATAACATGATGTTTTTCAATGGCAAAAATCAATGAATATTGTAAATGCACAAACAGTAATTTCTCCGCATTGCAAGGTGCAATTCTGAAATTTTTTGCTTTTTCCTGCTCCTCTTAGCATGATAAAGAAGATTCAAAGAGAGTGAGATGCCAGCTCCTTTCGTTCAGTCAGTAGCTTCAATCATTTCTGGACGTTTTTCAATGGCAAAAATCATTGAATATTATAAATGCACAAACAGTAATTTCTCCGCATTGCAAGGTGCAATTCTGAAATTTTTTACTTTTTCCTGCTCCTCTTAGCATGATAAAGAAGATTCAAAGAGAGTGAGATGCCAGCTCCTTTCATTCAGTCAGTAGCTTCAATCATTTCTGGTATATGAATAACATGATGTTTTTCAAAGGCAAAAATCAATGAATATTGTAAATGCACAAACAGTAATTTCTCCGCATTGCAAGGTGCAATTCTGAAATTTTTTGCTTTTTCCTGCTCCTCTTAGCATGATAAAGAAGATTCAAAGAGAGTGAGATGCCAGCTCCTTTCATTCAGTCAGTAGCTTCAATCATTTCTGGACGTTTTTCAATGGCAAAAATCAATGAATATTGTAAATGCACAAACAGTAATTTCTCCGCATTGCAAGGTGCAATTCTGAATTTTTTTGCTTTTTCCTGCTCCTCTTAGCATGATAAAGAAGATTCAAAGAGAGTGAGATGCCAGCTCCTTTCATTCAGTCAGTAGCTTCAAACATTTCTGGTATATGAATAACATGATGTTTTTCAATGGCAAAAATCAATGAATATTGTAAATGCACAAACAGTAATTTCTCCGCATTGCAAGGTGCAATTCTGAAATTTTTTGCTTTTTCCTGCTCCTCTTAGCATGATAAAGAAGATTCAAAGAGAGTGAGATGCCAGCTCCTTTCATTCAGTCAGTAGCTTCAATCAATTCTGGACGTTTTTCAATGGCAAAAATCAATGAATATTGTAAATGCACAAACAGTAATTTCTCCGCATTGCAAGGTGCAATTCTGAAATTTTTTGCTTTTTCCTGCTCCTCTTAGCATGATAAAGAAGATTCAAAGAGCGTGAGATGTTAGCTCCTTTCATTCAGTCAGTAGCTTCAAACATTTCCGGTATATGAATAACATGATGTTTTTCAATGGCAAAAATCAATGAATATTGTAAATGCACAAACAGTAATTTCTCCGCATTGCAAGGTGCAATTCTGAAATTTTTTGCTTTTTCCTGCTCCTCTTAGCATGATAAAGAAGATTCAAAGAGAGTGAGATGCCAGCTCCTTTCATTCAGTCAGTAGCTTCAATCATTTCTGGACGTTTTTCAATGGCAAAAATCAATGAATATTGTAAATGCACAAACAGTAATTTCTCCGCATTGCAAGGTGCAATTCTGAAATTTTTTGCTTTTTCCTGCTCCTCTTAGCATGATAAAGAAGATTCAAAGAGAGTGAGATGCCAGCTCCTTTCGTTCAGTCAGTAGCTTCAATCATTTCTGGACGTTTTTCAATGGCAAAAATCATTGAATATTATAAATGCACAAACAGTAATTTCTCCGCATTGCAAGGTGCAATTCTGAAATTTTTTACTTTTTCCTGCTCCTCTTAGCATGATAAAGAAGATTCAAAGAGAGTGAGATGCCAGCTCCTTTCATTCAGTCAGTAGCTTCAATCATTTCTGGTATATGAATAACATGATGTTTTTCAATGGCAAAAATCAATGAATATTGTAAATGCACAAACAGTAATTTCTCCGCATTGCAAGGTGCAATTCTGAAATTTTTTGCTTTTTCCTGCTCCTCTTAGCATGATAAAGAAGATTCAAAGAGAGTGAGATGCCAGCTCCTTTCGTTCAGTCAGTAGCTTCAATCATTTCTGGACGTTTTTCAATGGCAAAAATCATTGAATATTATAAATGCACAAACAGTAATTTCTCCGCATTGCAAGGTGCAATTCTGAAATTTTTTACTTTTTCCTGCTCCTCTTAGCATGATAAAGAAGATTCAAAGAGAGTGAGATGCCAGCTCCTTTCATTCAGTCAGTAGCTTCAATCATTTCTGGTATATGAATAACATGATGTTTTTCAAAGGCAAAAATCAATGAATATTGTAAATGCACAAACAGTAATTTCTCCGCATTGCAAGGTGCAATTCTGAAATTTTTTGCTTTTTCCTGCTCCTCTTAGCATGATAAAGAAGATTCAAAGAGAGTGAGATGCCAGCTCCTTTCATTCAGTCAGTAGCTTCAATCATTTCTGGACGTTTTTCAATGGCAAAAATCAATGAATATTGTAAATGCACAAACAGTAATTTCTCCGCATTGCAAGGTGCAATTCTGAATTTTTTTGCTTTTTCCTGCTCCTCTTAGCATGATAAAGAAGATTCAAAGAGAGTGAGATGCCAGCTCCTTTCATTCAGTCAGTAGCTTCAAACATTTCTGGTATATGAATAACATGATGTTTTTCAATGGCAAAAATCAATGAATATTGTAAATGCACAAACAGTAATTTCTCCGCATTGCAAGGTGCAATTCTGAAATTTTTTGCTTTTTCCTGCTCCTCTTAGCATGATAAAGAAGATTCAAAGAGAGTGAGATGCCAGCTCCTTTCATTCAGTCAGTAGCTTCAATCAATTCTGGACGTTTTTCAATGGCAAAAATCAATGAATATTGTAAATGCACAAACAGTAATTTCTCCGCATTGCAAGGTGCAATTCTGAAATTTTTTGCTTTTTCCTGCTCCTCTTAGCATGATAAAGAAGATTCAAAGAGCGTGAGATGTTAGCTCCTTTCATTCAGTCAGTAGCTTCAAACATTTCCGGTATATGAATAACATGATGTTTTTCAATGGCAAAAATCAATGAATATTGTAAATGCACAAACAGTAATTTCTCCGCATTGCAAGGTGCAATTCTGAAATTTTTTGCTTTTTCCTGCTCCTCTTAGCATGATAAAGAAGATTCAAAGAGAGTGAGATGCCAGCTCCTTTCATTCAGTCAGTAGCTTCAATCATTTCTGGACGTTTTTCAATGGCAAAAATCAATGAATATTGTAAATGCACAAACAGTAATTTCTCCGCATTGCAAGGTGCAATTCTGAAATTTTTTGCTTTTTCCTGCTCCTCTTAGCATGATAAAGAAGATTCAAAGAGAGTGAGATGCCAGCTCCTTTCGTTCAGTCAGTAGCTTCAATCATTTCTGGACGTTTTTCAATGGCAAAAATCATTGAATATTATAAATGCACAAACAGTAATTTCTCCGCATTGCAAGGTGCAATTCTGAAATTTTTTACTTTTTCCTGCTCCTCTTAGCATGATAAAGAAGATTCAAAGAGAGTGAGATGCCAGCTCCTTTCATTCAGTCAGTAGCTTCAATCATTTCTGGTATATGAATAACATGATGTTTTTCAATGGCAAAAATCAATGAATATTGTAAATGCACAAACAGTAATTTCTCCGCATTGCAAGGTGCAATTCTGAAATTTTTTGCTTTTTCCTGCTCCTCTTAGCATGATAAACAAGATTCAAAGAGAGTGAGATGCCAGCTCCTTTCATTCAGTCAGTAGCTTCAATCATTTCTGGACGTTTTTCAATGGCAAAAATCAATGAATATTGTAAATGCACAAACAGTAATTTCTCCGCATTGCAAGGTGCAATTCTGAAATGTTTTGATTTTTCCTGCTCCTCTTAGCATGATAAAGAAGATTCAAAGAGCGTGAGATGTCAGCTCCTTTCATTCAGTCAGTAGCTTCAAACATTTCTGGTATATGAATAACATGATGTTTTTCAAAGGCAAAAATCAATGAATATTGTAAATGCACAAACAGTAATTTCTCCGCATTGCAAGGTGCAATTCTGAAATTTTTTGCTTTTTCCTGCTCCTCTTAGCATGATAAAGAAGATTCAAAGAGAGTGAGATGCCAGCTCCTTTCATTCAGTCAGTAGCTTCAATCATTTCTGGACGTTTTTCAATGGCAAAAATCAATGAATATTGTAAATGCACAAACAGTAATTTCTCCGCATTGCAAGGTGCAATTCTGAAATTTTTTGCTTTTTCCTGCTCCTCTTAGCATGATAAAGAAGATTCAAAGAGAGTGAGATGCCAGCTCCTTTCATTCAGTCAGTAGCTTCAAACATTTCTGGTATATGAATAACATGATGTTTTTCAATGGCAAAAATCAATGAATATTGTAAATGCACAAACAGTAATTTCTCCGCATTGCAAGGTGCAATTCTGAAATTTTTTGCTTTTTCCTGCTCCTCTTAGCATGATAAAGAAGATTCAAAGAGAGTGAGATGCCAGCTCCTTTCATTCAATCAGTAGCTTCAATCATTTCTGGACGTTTTTCAATGGCAAAAATCAATGAATATTGTAAATGCACAAACAGTAATTTCTCCGCATTGCAAGGTGCAATTCTGAAATTTTTTGCTTTTTCCTGCTCCTCTTAGCATGATAAAGAAGATTCAAAGAGAGTGAGATGCCAGCTCCTTTCGTTCAGTCAGTAGCTTCAATCATTTCTGGACGTTTTTCAATGGCAAAAATCATTGAATATTATAAATGCACAAACAGTAATTTCTCCGCATTGCAAGGTGCAATTCTGAAATTTTTTACTTTTTCCTGCTCCTCTTAGCATGATAAAGAAGATTCAAAGAGAGTGAGATGCCAGCTCCTTTCATTCAGTCAGTAGCTTCAATCATTTCTGGTATATGAATAACATGATGTTTTTCAAAGGCAAAAATCAATGAATATTGTAAATGCACAAACAGTAATTTCTCCGCATTGCAAGGTGCAATTCTGAAATTTTTTGCTTTTTCCTGCTCCTCTTAGCATGATAAAGAAGATTCAAAGAGAGTGAGATGCCAGCTCCTTTCATTCAGTCAGTAGCTTCAATCATTTCTGGACGTTTTTCAATGGCAAAAATCAATGAATATTGTAAATGCACAAACAGTAATTTCTCCGCATTGCAAGGTGCAATTCTGAAATTTTTTGCTTTTTCCTGCTCCTCTTAGCATGATAAAGAAGATTCAAAGAGAGTGAGATGCCAGCTCCTTTCATTCAGTCAGTAGCTTCAAACATTTCTGGTATATGAATAACATGATGTTTTTCAATGGCAAAAATCAATGAATATTGTAAATGCACAAACAGTAATTTCTCCGCATTGCAAGGTGCAATTCTGAAATTTTTTGCTTTTTCCTGCTCCTCTTAGCATGATAAAGAAGATTCAAAGAGAGTGAGATGCCAGCTCCTTTCATTCAGTCAGTAGCTTCAATCAATTCTGGACGTTTTTCAATGGCAAAAATCAATGAATATTGTAAATGCACAAACAGTAATTTCTCCGCATTGCAAGGTGCAATTCTGAAATTTTTTGCTTTTTCCTGCTCCTCTTAGCATGATAAAGAAGATTCAAAGAGCGTGAGATGTTAGCTCCTTTCATTCAGTCAGTAGCTTCAAACATTTCTGGTATATGAATAACATGATGTTTTTCAATGGCAAAAATCAATGAATATTGTAAATGCACAAACAGTAATTTCTCCGCATTGCAAGGTGCAATTCTGAAATTTTTTGCTTTTTCCTGCTCCTCTTAGCATGATAAAGAAGATTCAAAGAGAGTGAGATGCCAGCTCCTTTCATTCAGTCAGTAGCTTCAATCATTTCTGGACGTTTTTCAATGGCAAAAATCAATGAATATTGTAAATGCACAAACAGTAATTTCTCCGCATTGCAAGGTGCAATTCTGAAATTTTTTGCTTTTTCCTGCTCCTCTTAGCATGATAAAGAAGATTCAAAGAGAGTGAGATGCCAGCTCCTTTCGTTCAGTCAGTAGCTTCAATCATTTCTGGACGTTTTTCAATGGCAAAAATCATTGAATATTATAAATGCACAAACAGTAATTTCTCCGCATTGCAAGGTGCAATTCTGAAATTTTTTACTTTTTCCTGCTCCTCTTAGCATGATAAAGAAGATTCAAAGAGAGTGAGATGCCAGCTCCTTTCATTCAGTCAGTAGCTTCAATCATTTCTGGTATATGAATAACATGATGTTTTTCAATGGCAAAAATCAATGAATATTGTAAATGCACAAACAGTAATTTCTCCGCATTGCAAGGTGCAATTCTGAAATTTTTTGCTTTTTCCTGCTCCTCTTAGCATGATAAAGAAGATTCAAAGAGAGTGAGATGCCAGCTCCTTTCGTTCAGTCAGTAGCTTCAATCATTTCTGGACGTTTTTCAATGGCAAAAATCATTGAATATTATAAATGCACAAACAGTAATTTCTCCGCATTGCAAGGTGCAATTCTGAAATTTTTTACTTTTTCCTGCTCCTCTTAGCATGATAAAGAAGATTCAAAGAGAGTGAGATGCCAGCTCCTTTCATTCAGTCAGTAGCTTCAATCATTTCTGGTATATGAATAACATGATGTTTTTCAAAGGCAAAAATCAATGAATATTGTAAATGCACAAACAGTAATTTCTCCGCATTGCAAGGTGCAATTCTGAAATTTTTTGCTTTTTCCTGCTCCTCTTAGCATGATAAAGAAGATCCAAAGAGAGTGAGATGCCAGCTCCTTTCATTCAGTCAGTAGCTTCAATCATTTCTGGACGTTTTTCAATGGCAAAAATCAATGAATATTGTAAATGCACAAACAGTAATTTCTCCGCATTGCAAGGTGCAATTCTGAATTTTTTTGCTTTTTCCTGCTCCTCTTAGCATGATAAAGAAGATTCAAAGAGAGTGAGATGCCAGCTCCTTTCATTCAGTCAGTAGCTTCAAACATTTCTGGTATATGAATAACATGATGTTTTTCAATGGCAAAAATCAATGAATATTGTAAATGCACAAACAGTAATTTCTCCGCATTGCAAGGTGCAATTCTGAAATTTTTTGCTTTTTCCTGCTCCTCTTAGCATGATAAAGAAGATTCAAAGAGAGTGAGATGCCAGCTCCTTTCATTCAGTCAGTAGCTTCAATCAATTCTGGACGTTTTTCAATGGCAAAAATCAATGAATATTGTAAATGCACAAACAGTAATTTCTCCGCATTGCAAGGTGCAATTCTGAAATTTTTTGCTTTTTCCTGCTCCTCTTAGCATGATAAAGAAGATTCAAAGAGCGTGAGATGTTAGCTCCTTTCATTCAGTCAGTAGCTTCAAACATTTCCGGTATATGAATAACATGATGTTTTTCAATGGCAAAAATCAATGAATATTGTAAATGCACAAACAGTAATTTCTCCGCATTGCAAGGTGCAATTCTGAAATTTTTTGCTTTTTCCTGCTCCTCTTAGCATGATAAAGAAGATTCAAAGAGAGTGAGATGCCAGCTCCTTTCATTCAGTCAGTAGCTTCAATCATTTCTGGACGTTTTTCAATGGCAAAAATCAATGAATATTGTAAATGCACAAACAGTAATTTCTCCGCATTGCAAGGTGCAATTCTGAAATTTTTTGCTTTTTCCTGCTCCTCTTAGCATGATAAAGAAGATTCAAAGAGAGTGAGATGCCAGCTCCTTTCGTTCAGTCAGTAGCTTCAATCATTTCTGGACGTTTTTCAATGGCAAAAATCATTGAATATTATAAATGCACAAACAGTAATTTCTCCGCATTGCAAGGTGCAATTCTGAAATTTTTTACTTTTTCCTGCTCCTCTTAGCATGATAAAGAAGATTCAAAGAGAGTGAGATGCCAGCTCCTTTCATTCAGTCAGTAGCTTCAATCATTTCTGGTATATGAATAACATGATGTTTTTCAATGGCAAAAATCAATGAATATTGTAAATGCACAAACAGTAATTTCTCCGCATTGCAAGGTGCAATTCTGAAATTTTTTGCTTTTTCCTGCTCCTCTTAGCATGATAAACAAGATTCAAAGAGAGTGAGATGCCAGCTCCTTTCATTCAGTCAGTAGCTTCAATCATTTCTGGACGTTTTTCAATGGCAAAAATCAATGAATATTGTAAATGCACAAACAGTAATTTCTCCGCATTGCAAGGTGCAATTCTGAAATTTTTTGCTTTTTCCTGCTCCTCTTAGCATGATAAACAAGATTCAAAGAGAGTGAGATGCCAGCTCCTTTCATTCAGTCAGTAGCTTCAAACATTTCTGGTATATGAATAACATGATGTTTTTCAATGGCAAAAATCAATGAATATTGTAAATGCACAAACAGTAATTTCTCCGCATTGCAAGGTGCAATTCTGAAATTTTTTGCTTTTTCCTGCTCCTCTTAGCATGATAAAGAAGATTCAAAGAGAGTGAGATGCCAGCTCCTTTCATTCAGTCAGTAGCTTCAATCATTTCTGGACGTTTTTCAATGGCAAAAATCAATGAATATTGTAAATGCACAAACAGTAATTTCTCCGCATTGCAAGGTGCAATTCTGAAATTTTTTGCTTTTTCCTGCTCCTCTTAGCATGATAAAGAAGATTCAAAGAGAGTGAGATGCCAGCTCCTTTCATTCAGTCAGTAGCTTCAATCATTTCTGGACGTTTTTCAATGGCAAAAATCAATGAATGTTGTAAATGCACAAACAGTAATTTCTCCGCATTGCAAGGTGCAATTCTGAAATGTTTTGCTTTTTCCTGCTCCTCTTAGCATGATAAAGAAGATTCAAAGAGAGTGAGATGCCAGCTCCTTTCATTCAGTCAGTAGCTTCAAACATTTCTGGTATATGAATAACATGATGTTTTTCAATGGCAAAAATCAATGAATATTGTAAATGCACAAACAGTAATTTCTCCGCATTGCAAGGTGCAATTCTGAAATTTTTTGCTTTTTCCTGCTCCTCTTAGCATGATAAAGAAGATTCAAAGAGAGTGAGATGCCAGCTCCTTTCATTCAGTCAGTAGCTTCAAACATTTCTGGTATATGAATAACATGATGTTTTTCAATGGCAAAAATCAATGAATATTGTAAATGCACAAACAGTAATTTCTCCGCATTGCAAGGTGCAATTCTGAAATTTTTTGCTTTTTCCTGCTCCTCTTAGCATGATAAAGAAGATTCAAAGAGAGTGAGATGCCAGCTCCTTTCATTCAGTCAGTAGCTGGTATTCATTCTGGTATTTTTTTTCATATACCAGAAATGATTGAAGCTACTGACTGAATGAAAGGAGCTGGCATCTCACTCTCTTTGAATCTTCTTTATCATGCTAAGAGGAGCAGGAAAAAGCAAAAAATTTCAGAATTGCACCTTGCAATGCGGAGAAATTACTGTTTGTGCATTTACAATATTCATTGATTTTTACCATTGAAAAACATCATGTTATTCATATACCAGAAATGTTTGAAGCTACTGACTGAATGAAAGGAGCTGGCATCTCACTCTCTTTGAATCTCTTTATCATGCTAAGAGGAGCAGGAAAAAGCAAAAAATTTCAGAATTGCACCTTGCAATGCGGAGAAATTACTGTTTGTGCATTTACAATATTCATTGATTTTTGCCATTGAAAAACGTCCAGAAATGATTGAAGCTACTGACTGAATGAAAGGAGCTGGCATCTCACTCTCTTTGAATCTTCTTTATCATGCTAAGAGGAGCAGGAAAAAGCAAAAAATTTCAGAATTGCACCTTGCAATGCGGAGAAATTACTGTTTGTGCATTTACAATATTCATTGATTTTTGCCATTGAAAAACATCATGTTATTCATATACCAGAAATGTTTGAAGCTACTGACTGAATGAAAGGAGCTGGCATCTCACTCTCTTTGAATCTTCTTTATCATGCTAAGAGGAGCAGGAAAAAGCAAAAAATTTCAGAATTGCACCTTGCAATGCGGAGAAATTACTGTTTGTGCATTTACAATATTCATTGATTTTTGCCATTGAAAAACATCATGTTATTCATATACCAGAAATGTTTGAAGCTACTGACTGAATGAAAGGAGCTGGCATCTCACTCTCTTTGAATCTTCTTTATCATGCTAAGAGGAGCAGGAAAAAGCAAAAAATTTCAGAATTGCACCTTGCAATGCGGAGAAATTACTGTTTGTGCATTTACAATATTCATTGATTTTTACCATTGAAAAACGTCCAGAAATGATTGAAGCTACTGACTGAACGAAAGGAGCTGGCATCTCACTCTCTTTGAATCTTCTTTATCATGCTAAGAGGAGCAGGAAAAAGCAAAAAATTTCAGAATTGCACCTTGCAATGCGGAGAAATTACTGTTTGTGCATTTACAATATTCATTGATTTTTGCCATTGAAAAACATCATGTTATTCATATACCAGAAATGTTTGAAGCTACTGACTGAATAAAAGGAGCTGGCATCTCACTCTCTTTGAATCTTCTTTATCATGCTAAGAGGAGCAGGAAAAAGCAAAAAATTTCAGAATTGCACCTTGCAATGCGGAGAAATTACTGTTTGTGCATTTACAATATTCATTGATTTTTGCCATTGAAAAACGTCCAGAAATGATTGAAGCTACTGACTGAATGAAAGGAGCTGGCATCTCACTCTCTTTGAATCTTCTTTATCATGCTAAGAGGAGCAGGAAAAAGCAAAAAATTTCAGAATTGCACCTTGCAATGCGGAGAAATTGCTGTTTGTGCATTTACAAAATTCATTGATTTTTGCCATTGAAAAACATCATGTTATTCATATACCAGAAATGATTGAAGCTACTGACTGAATGAAAGGAGCTGGCATCTCACTCTCTTTGAATCTTCTTTATCATGCTAAGAGGAGCAGGAAAAAGCAAAAAATTTCAGAATTGCACCTTGCAATGCGGAGAAATTACTGTTTGTGCATTTACAATATTCATTGATTTTTGCCATTGAAAAACATCATGTTATTCATATACCAGAAATGTTTGAAGCTACTGACTGAATGAAAGGAGCTGGCATCTCACTCTCTTTGAATCTTCTTTATCATGCTAAGAGGAGCAGGAAAAAGCAAAAAATTTCAGAATTGCACCTTGCAATGCGGATAAATTACTCTTTGCGCATTTACAATATTCATTGATTTTTGCCATTGAAAAACATCATGTTATTCATATACCAGAAATGATTGAAGCTACTGACTGAATGAAAGGAGCTGGCATCTCACTCTCTTTGAATCTTCTTTATCATGCTAAGAGGAGCAGGAAAAAGCAAAAAATTTCAGAATTGCACCTTGCAATGCGGAGAAATTACTGTTTGTGCATTTACAATATTCATTGATTTTTGCCATTGAAAAACATCATGTTATTCATATACCAGAAATGATTGAAGCTACTGACTGAATGAAAGTAGCTGGCATCTCACTCTCTTTGAATCTTCTTTATCATGCTAAGAGGAGCAGGAAAAAGCAAAAAATTTCAGAATTGCACCTTGCAATGCGGAGAAATTACTGTTTGTGCATTTACAATATCCATTGATTTTTGCAATTGAAAAACGTCCAGAAATGTTTGAAGCTACTGACTGAATGAAAGGAGCTGGCATCTCACTCTCTTTGAATCTTCTTTATCATGCTAAGAGGAGCAGGAAAAAGCAAAAAATTTCAGAATTGCACCTTGCAATGCGGAGAAATTACTGTTTGTGCATTTACAATATTCATTGATTTTTGCCATTGAAAAACATCATGTTATTCATATACCAGAAATGTTTGAAGCTACTGACTGAATGAAAGGAGCTGGCATCTCACTCTCTTTGAATCTTCTTTATCATGCTAAGAGGAGCAGGAAAAAGCAAAAAATTTCAGAATTGCACCTTGCAATGCGGAGAAATTACTGTTTGTGCATTTACAATATTCATTGATTTTTGCCATTGAAAAACATCATGTTATTCATATACCAGAAATGATTGAAGCTACTGACTGAATGAAAGTAGCTGGCATCTCACTCTCTTTGAATCTTCTTTATCATGCTAAGAGGAGCAGGAAAAAGCAAAAAATTTCAGAATTGCACCTTGCAATGCGGAGAAATTACTGTTTGTGCATTTACAATATCCATTGATTTTTGCAATTGAAAAACGTCCAGAAATGTTTGAAGCTACTGACTGAATGAAAGGAGCTGGCATCTCACTCTCTTTGAATCTTCTTTATCATGCTAAGAGGAGCAGGAAAAAGCAAAAAATTTCAGAATTGCACCTTGCAATGCGGAGAAATTACTGTTTGTGCATTTACAATATTCATTGATTTTTGCCATTGAAAAACATCATGTTATTCATATACCAGAAATGTTTGAAGCTACTGACTGAATGAAAGGAGCTGGCATCTCACTCTCTTTGAATCTTCTTTATCATGCTAAGAGGAGCAGGAAAAAGCAAAAAATTTCAGAATTGCACCTTGCAATGCGGAGAAATTACTGTTTGTGCATTTACAATATTCATTAATTTTTGCCATTGAAAAACTTCCAGAAATGATTGAAGCTACTGACTGAATGAAAGGAGCTCGCATCTCACTCTCTTTGAATCTTCTTTATCATGCTAAGAGGAGCAGGAAAAAGCAAAAAATTTCAGAATTGCACCTTGCAATGCGGAGAAATTACTGTTTGTGCATTTACAATATTCATTGATTTTTGCCATTGAAAAACGTCCAGAAATGATTGAAGCTACTGACTGAATGAAAGGAGCTGGCATCTCACTCTCTTTGAATCTTCTTTATCATGCTAAGAGGAGCAGGAAAAAGCAAAAAATTTCAGAATTGCACCTTGCAATGCGGAGAAATTACTGTTTGTGCATTTACAATATTCATTGATTTTTGCCATTGAAAAACTTCCAGAAATGATTGAAGCTACTGACTGAATGAAAGGAGCTGGCATCTCACTCTCTTTGAATCTTCTTTATCATGCTAAGAGGAGCAGGAAAAAGCAAAAAATTTCAGAATTGCACCTTGCAATGCGGAGAAATTACTGTTTGTGCATTTACAATATTCATTGATTTTTGCCATTGAAAAACGTCCAGAAATGATTGAAGCTACTGACTGAATGAAAGGAGCTGGCATCTCACTCTCTTTGAATCTTCTTTATCATGCTAAGAGGAGCAGGAAAAAGTAAAAAATTTCAGAATTGCACCTTGCAATGCGGAGAAATTACTGTTTGTGCATTTACAATATTCATTGATTTTTGCCATTGAAAAACATCATGTTATTCATATACCAGAAATGTTTGAAGCTACTGACTGAATGAAAGGAGCTGGCATCTCACTCTCTTTGAATCTTCTTTATCATGCTAAGAGGAGCAGGAAAAAGCAAAAAATTTCAGAATTGCACCTTGCAATGCGGAGAAATTACTGTTTGTGCATTTACAATAATCATTGATTTTTGCCATTGAAAAACGTCCAGAAATGATTGAAGCTACTGACTGAATGAAAGGAGCTGGCATCTCACTCTCTTTGAATCTTTCTTTATCATGCTAAGAGGAGCAGGAAAAAGCAAAAAATTTCAGAATTGCACCTTGCAATGCGGAGAAATTACTGTTTGTGCATTTACAATATTCATTGATTTTTGCCATTGAAAAACATCATGTTATTCATATACCAGAAATGTTTGAAGCTACTGACTGAATGAAAGGAGCTGGCATCTCACTCTCTTTGAATCTTCTTTATCATGCTAAGAGGAGCAGGAAAAAGCAAAAAATTTCAGAATTGCACCTTGCAATGCGGAGAAATTACTGTTTGTGCATTTACAATATTCACTGATTTTTGCCATTGAAAAACGTCCAGAAATGATTGAAGCTACTGACTGAATGAAAGGAGCTGGCATCTCACTCTCTTTGAATCTTCTTTATCATGCTAAGAGGAGCAGGAGAAAGCAAAAAATTTCAGAATTGCACCTTGCAATGCGGAGAAATTACTGTTTGTGCATTTACAATATTCATTGATTTTTGCCATTGAAAAACGTCCAGAAATGATTGAAGCTACTGACTGAATGAAAGGAGCTGGCATCTCACTCTCTTTGAATCTTCTTTATCATGCTAAGAGGAGCAGGAAAAAGCAAAAAATTTCAGAATTGCACCTTGCAATGCGGAGAAATTACTGTTTGTGCATTTACAATATTCATTAATTTTTGCCATTGAAAAACTTCCAGAAATGATTGAAGCTACTGACTGAATGAAAGGAGCTGGCATCTCACTCTCTTTGAATCTTCTTTATCATGCTAAGAGGAGCAGGAAAAAGCAAAAAATTTCCGAATTGCACCTTGCAATGCGGAGAAATTACTGTTTGTGCATTTACAATATTCATTGATTTTTGCCATTGAAAAACGTCCAGAAATGATTGAAGCTACTGACTGAATGAAAGGAGCTGGCATCTCACTCTCTTTGAATCTTCTTTATCATGCTAAGAGGAGCAGGAAAAAGCAAAAAATTTCAGAATTGCACCTTGCAATGCGGAGAAATTACTGTTTGTGCATTTACAATATTCATTAATTTTTGCCATTGAAAAACTTCCAGAAATGATTGAAGCTACTGACTGAATGAAAGGAGCTGGCATCTCACTCTCTTTGAATCTTCTTTATCATGCTAAGAGGAGCAGGAAAAAGCAAAAAATTTCCGAATTGCACCTTGCAATGCGGAGAAATTACTGTTTGTGCATTTACAATATTCATTGATTTTTGCCATTGAAAAACGTCCAGAAATGATTGAAGCTACTGACTGAATGAAAGGAGCTGGCATCTCACTCTCTTTGAATCTTCTTTATCATGCTAAGAGGAGCAGGAAAAAGCAAAAAATTTCAGAATTACACCTTGCAATACGGAGAAATTACTGTTTGTGCATTTACAATATTCATTGATTTTTGCCATTGAAAAACTTCCAGAAATGATTGAAGCTACTGACTGAATGAAAGGAGCTGGCATCTCACTCTCTTTGAATCTTATTTATCATGCTAAGAGGAGCAGGAAAAAGCAAAAAATTTCAGAATTGCACCTTGCAATGCGGAGAAATTACAGTTTGTGCATTTACAATATTCATTGATTTTTGCCATTGAAAAACATCATGTTATTCATATACCAGAAATGTTTGAAGCTACTGACTGAATGAAAGGAGCTGGCATCTCACTCTCTTTGAATCTTCTTTATCATGCTAAGAGGAGCAGGAAAAAGCAAAAAATTTCAGAATTGCACCTTGCAATGCGGATAAATTACTGTTTGTGCATTTACAATATTCATTGATTTTTGCCATTGAAAAACATCATGTTATTCATATACCAGAAATGATTGAAGCTACTGACTGAATGAAAGGAGCTGGCATCTCACTCTCTTTGAATCTTCTTTATGCTAAGAGGAGCAGGAAAAAGCAAAAAATTTCAGAATTGCACCTTGCAATGCGGAGAAATGACTGTTTGTGCATTTACAATATTCATTGATTTTTACCATTGAAAAACATCATGTTATTCATATACCAGAAATGTTTGAAGCTACTGACTGAATGAAAGGAGCTGGCATCTCACTCTCTTTGAATCTCTTTATCATGCTAAGAGGAGCAGGAAAAAGCAAAAAATTTCAGAATTGCACCTTGCAATGCGGAGAAATTACTGTTTGTGCATTTACAATATTCATTGATTTTTGCCATTGAAAAACGTCCAGAAATGATTGAAGCTACTGACTGAATGAAAGGAGCTGGCATCTCACTCTCTTTGAATCTTCTTTATCATGCTAAGAGGAGCAGGAAAAAGCAAAAAATTTCAGAATTGCACCTTGCAATGCGGAGAAATTACTGTTTGTGCATTTACAATATTCATTGATTTTTGCCATTGAAAAACATCATGTTATTCATATACCAGAAATGTTTGAAGCTACTGACTGAATGAAAGGAGCTGGCATCTCACTCTCTTTGAATCTTCTTTATCATGCTAAGAGGAGCAGGAAAAAGCAAAAAATTTCAGAATTGCACCTTGCAATGCGGAGAAATTACTGTTTGTGCATTTACAATATTCATTGATTTTTGCCATTGAAAAACATCATGTTATTCATATACCAGAAATGTTTGAAGCTACTGACTGAATGAAAGGAGCTGGCATCTCACTCTCTTTGAATCTTCTTTATCATGCTAAGAGGAGCAGGAAAAAGCAAAAAATTTCAGAATTGCACCTTGCAATGCGGAGAAATTACTGTTTAAGCATTTACAATATTCATTGATTTTTACCATTGAAAAACGTCCAGAAATGATTGAAGCTACTGACTGAACGAAAGGAGCTGGCATCTCACTCTCTTTGAATCTTCTTTATCATGCTAAGAGGAGCAGGAAAAAGCAAAAAATTTCAGAATTGCACCTTGCAATGCGGAGAAATTACTGTTTGTGCATTTACAATATTCATTGATTTTTGCCATTGAAAAACATCATGTTATTCATATACCAGAAATGTTTGAAGCTACTGACTGAATGAAAGGAGCTGGCATCTCACTCTCTTTGAATCTTCTTTATCATGCTAAGAGGAGCAGGAAAAAGCAAAAAATTTCAGAATTGCACCTTGCAATGCGGAGAAATTACTGTTTGTGCATTTACAATATTCATTGATTTTTGCCATTGAAAAACGTCCAGAAATGATTGAAGCTACTGACTGAATGAAAGGAGCTGGCATCTCACTCTCTTTGAATCTTCTTTATCATGCTAAGAGGAGCAGGAAAAAGCAAAAAATTTCAGAATTGCACCTTGCAATGCGGAGAAATTGCTGTTTGTGCATTTACAAAATTCATTGATTTTTGCCATTGAAAAACATCATGTTATTCATATACCAGAAATGATTGAAGCTACTGACTGAATGAAAGGAGCTGGCATCTCACTCTCTTTGAATCTTCTTTATCATGCTAAGAGGAGCAGGAAAAAGCAAAAAATTTCAGAATTGCACCTTGCAATGCGGAGAAATTACTGTTTGTGCATTTACAATATTCATTGATTTTTGCCATTGAAAAACATCATGTTATTCATATACCAGAAATGTTTGAAGCTACTGACTGAATGAAAGGAGCTGGCATCTCACTCTCTTTGAATCTTCTTTATCATGCTAAGAGGAGCAGGAAAAAGCAAAAAATTTCAGAATTGCACCTTGCAATGCGGATAAATTACTCTTTGCGCATTTACAATATTCATTGATTTTTGCCATTGAAAAACATCATGTTATTCATATACCAGAAATGATTGAAGCTACTGACTGAATGAAAGGAGCTGGCATCTCACTCTCTTTGAATCTTCTTTATCATGCTAAGAGGAGCAGGAAAAAGCAAAAAATTTCAGAATTGCACCTTGCAATGCGGAGAAATTACTGTTTGTGCATTTACAATATTCATTGATTTTTGCCATTGAAAAGCATCATGTTATTCATATACCAGAAATGATTGAAGCTACTGACTGAATGAAAGTAGCTGGCATCTCACTCTCTTTGAATCTTCTTTATCATGCTAAGAGGAGCAGGAAAAAGCAAAAAATTTCAGAATTGCACCTTGCAATGCGGAGAAATTACTGTTTGTGCATTTACAATATCCATTGATTTTTGCAATTGAAAAACGTCCAGAAATGTTTGAAGCTACTGACTGAATGAAAGGAGCTGGCATCTCACTCTCTTTGAATCTTCTTTATCATGCTAAGAGGAGCAGGAAAAAGCAAAAAATTTCAGAATTGCACCTTGCAATGCGGAGAAATTACTGTTTGTGCATTTACAATATTCATTGATTTTTGCCATTGAAAAACATCATGTTATTCATATACCAGAAATGTTTGAAGCTACTGACTGAATGAAAGGAGCTGGCATCTCACTCTCTTTGAATCTTCTTTATCATGCTAAGAGGAGCAGGAAAAAGCAAAAAATTTCAGAATTGCACCTTGCAATGCGGAGAAATTACTGTTTGTGCATTTACAATATTCATTGATTTTTGCCATTGAAAAACATCATGTTATTCATATACCAGAAATGATTGAAGCTACTGACTGAATGAAAGTAGCTGGCATCTCACTCTCTTTGAATCTTCTTTATCATGCTAAGAGGAGCAGGAAAAAGCAAAAAATTTCAGAATTGCACCTTGCAATGCGGAGAAATTACTGTTTGTGCATTTACAATATCCATTGATTTTTGCAATTAAAAAACGTCCAGAAATGTTTGAAGCTACTGACTGAATGAAAGGAGCTGGCATCTCACTCTCTTTGAATCTTCTTTATCATGCTAAGAGGAGCAGGAAAAAGCAAAAAATTTCAGAATTGCACCTTGCAATGCGGAGAAATTACTGTTTGTGCATTTACAATATTCATTGATTTTTGCCATTGAAAAACATCATGTTATTCATATACCAGAAATGTTTGAAGCTACTGACTGAATGAAAGGAGCTGGCATCTCACTCTCTTTGAATCTTCTTTATCATGCTAAGAGGAGCAGGAAAAAGCAAAAAATTTCAGAATTGCACCTTGCAATGCGGAGAAATTACTGTTTGTGCATTTACAATATTCATTGATTTTTGCCATTGAAAAACGTCCAGAAATGATTGAAGCTACTGACTGAATGAAAGGAGCTGGCATCTCACTCTCTTTGAATCTTCTTTATCATGCTAAGAGGAGCTGGAAAAAGCAAAAAATTTCAGAATTGCACCTTGCAATGCGGAGAAATTACTGTTTGTGCATTTACAATATTCATTGATTTTTGCCATTGAAAAACATCATGTTATTCATATACCAGAAATGTTTGAAGCTACTGACTGAATGAAAGGAGCTGGCATCTCACTCTCTTTGAATCTTCTTTATCATGCTAAGAGGAGCAGGAAAAAGCAAAAAATTTCAGAATTGCACCTTGCAATGCGGAGAAATTACTGTTTGTGCATTTACAATATTCATTGATTTTTGCCATTGAAAAACGTCCAGAAATGATTGAAGCTACTGACTGAATGAAAGGAGCTGGCATCTCACTCTCTTTGAATCTTCTTTATCATGCTAAGAGGAGCAGGAAAAAGCAAAAAATTTCAGAATTGCACCTTGCAATGCGGAGAAATTACAGTTTGTGCATTTACAATATTCATTGATTTTTGCCATTGAAAAACTTCCAGAAATGATTGAAGCTACTGACTGAATGAAAGGAGCTGGCATCTCACTCTCTTTGAATCTTCTTTATCATGCTAAGAGGAGCAGGAAAAAGCAAAAAATTTCAGAATTGCACCTTGCAATGCGGAGAAATTATTGTTTGTGCATTTACAATATTCATTGATTTTTGACATTGAAAAACGTCCAGAAATGATTGAAGCTACTGACTGAATGAAAGGAGCTGGCATCTCACTCTCTTTGAATCTTCTTTATCATGCTAAGAGGAGCAGGAAAAAGCAAAAAATTTCAGAATTGCACCTTGCAATGCGGAGAAATTACTGTTTGTGCATTTACAATATTCATTGATTTTTGCCATTGAAAAACGTCCAGAAATGATTGAAGCTACTGACTGAATGAAAGGAGCTGGCATCTCACTCTCTTTGAATCTTCTTTATCATGCTAAGAGGAGCAGGAAAAAGCAAAAAATTTCAGAATTGCGCCTTGCAATGCGGAGAAATTACTGTTTGTGCATTTACAAAATTCATTGATTTTTGCCATTGAAAAACATCACGTTATTCATTTACCAGAAATGATTGAAGCTACTGACTGAATGAAAGGAGCTGGCATCTCACTCTCTTTGAATCTTCTTTATCATGCTAAGAGGAGCAGGAAAAAGCAAAAAATTTCAGAATTGCACCTTGCAATGCGGAGAAATTAGTTTATGCATTTACAATATTCATTGATTTTTGCCATTGAAAAACGTCCAGAAATGATTGAAGCTACTGACTGAATGAAAGGAGCTGGCATCTCACTCTCTTTGAATCATCTTTATCATGCTAAGAGGAGCAGGAAAAAGCAAAAAATTTCAGAATTGCACCTTGCAATGCGGAGAAATTACTGTTTGTGCATTTACAATATTCATTGATTTTTGCCATTGAAAAACATCATGTTATTCATATACCAGAAATGATTGAAGCTACTGACTGAATGAAAGGAGCTGGCATCTCACTCTCTTTGAATCTTCTTTACCATGCTAAGAGGAGCAGGAAAAAGTAAAAAATTTCAGAATTGCACCTTGCAATGCGGAGAAATTACTGTTTGTGCATTTACAATATTCATTGATTTTTGCCATTGAAAAACGTCCAGAAATGATTGAAGCTACTGACTGAATGAAAGGAGCTGGCATCTCACTCTCTTTGAATCTTCTTTATCATGCTAAGAGGAGCAGGAAAAAGCAAAAAATTTCAGAATTGCACCTTGCAATGCGGAGAAATTACTGTTTGTGCATTTACAATATTCATTGATTTTTGCCATTGAAAAACATCATGTTATTCATATACCAGAAATGTTTGAAGCTACTGACTGAATGAAAGGAGCTGGCATCTCACTCTCTTTGAATCTTCTTTATCATGCTAAGAGGAGCAGGAAAAAGCAAAAAATTTCAGAATTGCACCTTGCAATGCGGAGAAATTACTGTTTGTGCATTTACAATATTTATTGATTTTTGCCATTGAAAAACGTCCAGAAATGATTGAAGCTACTGACTGAATGAAAGGAGCTGGCATCTCACTCTCTTTGAATCTTCTTTATCATGCTAAGAGGAGCAGGAAAAAGCAAAAAATTTCAGAATTGCACCTTGCAATGCGGAGAAATTACTGTTTGTGCATTTACAATATTCATTGATTTTTGCCATTGAAAAACATCATGTTATTCATATACCAGAAATGTTTGAAGCTACTGACTGAATGAAAGGAGCTGGCATCTCACTCTCTTTGAATCTTCTTTATCATGCTAAGAGGAGCAGGAAAAAGCAAAAAATTTCAGAATTGCACCTTGCAATGCGGATAAATTACTGTTTGTGCATTTACAATATTCATTGATTTTTGCCATTGAAATATTGTAAATGCACAAACAGTAATATCTCCACATTGCAAGGTGCAATTCTGAAATTTTTTGCTTATTCCTGCTAATCCTAGCATGATAAAGAAGATTCAAAGAGAGTGAGATGCCAGCTCCTTTCATTCAGTCAGTAGCTTCAAACATTTCTGGACGTTTTTCAATGGCAAAAATCAATGAATATTGTAAATGCACAAACAGTAATATCTCCACATTGCAAGGTGCAATTCTGAAATTTTTTGCTTTTTCCTGTTAATCCTAGCATGATAAAGAAGATTCAAAGAGAGTGAGATGCCAGCTCCTTTCATTCAGTCAGTAGCTTCAAACATTTCTGGTATATGAAAAACATGTTTTTCAATGGCAAAAATCAATGAATATTGTAAATGCACAAACAGTAATATCTCCACATTGCAAGGTGCAATTCTGAAATGTTTTGCTTTTTCCTGCTAATCCTAGCATGATAAAGAAGATTCAAAGAGAGTGAGATGCCAGCTCCTTTCATTCAGTCAGTAGCTTCAAACATTTCTGGTATATGAAAAACATGTTTTTCAATGGCAAAAATCAATGAATATTGTAAATGCACAAACAGTAATATCTCCACATTGCAAGGTGCAATTCTGAAATTTTTTGCTTTTTCCTGCTAATCCTAGCATGATAAAGAAGATTCAAAGAGAGTGAGATGCCAGCTCCTTTCATTCAGTCAGTAGCTTCAAACATTTCTGGTATATGAAAAACATGTTTTTCAATGGCAAAAATCAATGAATATTGTAAATGCACAAACAGTAATATCTCCACATTGCAAGGTGCAATTCTGAAATTTTTAGCTTTTTCCTGTTAATCCTAGCATGATAAAGAAGATTCAAAGAGAGTGAGATGCCAGCTCCTTTCATTCAGTCAGTAGCTTCAAACATTTCTGGACGTTTTTCAATGGCAAAAATCAATGAATATTGTAAATGCACAAACAGTAATATCTCCACATTGCAAGGTGCAATTCTGAAATTTTTTGCTTTTTCCTGTTAATCCTAGCATGATAAAGAAGATTCAAAGAGAGTGAGATGCCAGCTCCTTTCATTCAGTCAGTAGCTTCAAACATTTCTGGTATATGAAAAACATGTTTTTCAATGGCAAAAATCAATGAATATTGTAAATGCACAAACAGTAATATCTCCACATTGCAAGGTGCAATTCTGAAATTTTTTGCTTTTTCCTGCTAATCCTAGCATGATAAAGAAGATTCAAAGAGAGTGAGATGCCAGCTCCTTTCATTCAGTCAGTAGCTTCAAACATTTCTGGACGTTTTTCAATGGCAAAAATCAATGAATATTGTAAATGCACAAACAGTAATATCTCCACATTGCAAGGTGCAATTCTGAAATTTTTTGCTTTTTCCTGTTAATCCTAGCATGATAAAGAAGATTCAAAGAGAGTGAGATGCCAGCTCCTTTCATTCAGTCAGTAGCTTCAAACATTTCTGGTATATGAAAAACATGTTTTTCAATGGCAAAAATCAATGAATATTGTAAATGCACAAACAGTAATATCTCCACATTGCAAGGTGCAATTCTGAAATTTTTTGCTTTTTCCTGTTAATCCTAGCTTGATAAAGAAGATTCAGAGTGAGATGCCAGCTCCTTTCATTCAGTCAGTAGCTTCAAACATTTCTGGTATATGAAAAACATGTTTTTCAATGGCAAAAATCAATGAATATTGTAAATGCACAAACAGTAATATCTCCACATTGCAAGGTGCAATTCTGAAATTTTTTGCTTTTTCCTGTTAATCCTAGCATGATAAAGAAGATTCAAAGAGAGTCAGTAGCTTCAAACATTTCTGGTATATGAAAAACATGTTTTTCAATGGCAAAAATCAATGAATATTGTAAATGCACAAACAGTAATATCTCCACATTGCAAGGTGCAATTCTGAAATTTTTTGCTTTTTCCTGCTAATCCTAGCATGATAAAGAAGATTCAAAGAGAGTGAGATGCCAGCTCCTTTCATTCAGTCAGTAGCTTCAAACATTTCTGGACGTTTTTCAATGGCAAAAATCAATGAATATTGTAAATGCACAAACAGTAATATCTCCACATTGCAAGGTGCAATTCTGAAATTTTTTGCTTTTTCCTGTTAATCCTAGCATGATAAAGAAGATTCAAAGAGAGTGAGATGCCAGCTCCTTTCATTCAGTCAGTAGCTTCAAACATTTCTGGTATATGAAAAACATGTTTTTCAATGGCAAAAATCAATGAATATTGTAAATGCACAAACAGTAATATCTCCACATTGCAAGGTGCAATTCTGAAATTTTTAGCTTTTTCCTGTTAATCCTAGCATGATAAAGAAGATTCAAAGAGAGTGAGATGCCAGCTCCTTTCATTCAGTCAGTAGCTTCAAACATTTCTGGACGTTTTTCAATGGCAAAAATCAATGAATATTGTAAATGCACAAACAGTAATATCTCCACATTGCAAGGTGCAATTCTGAAATTTTTTGCTTTTTCCTGTTAATCCTAGCATGATAAAGAAGATTCAAAGAGAGTGAGATGCCAGCTCCTTTCATTCAGTCAGTAGCTTCAAACATTTCTGGTATATGAAAAACATGTTTTTCAATGGCAAAAATCAATGAATATTGTAAATGCACAAACAGTAATATCTCCACATTGCAAGGTGCAATTCTGAAATTTTTTGCTTTTTCCTGCTAATCCTAGCATGATAAAGAAGATTCAAAGAGAGTGAGATGCCAGATCCTTTCATTCAGTCAGTAGCTTCAAACATTTCTGGACGTTTTTCAATGGCAAAAATCAATGAATATTGTAAATGCACAAACAGTAATATCTCCACATTGCAAGGTGCAATTCTGAAATTTTTTGCTTTTTCCTGTTAATCCTAGCATGATAAAGAAGATTCAAAGAGAGTGAGATGCCAGCTCCTTTCATTCAGTCAGTAGCTTCAAACATTTCTGGTATATGAAAAACATGTTTTTCAATGGCAAAAATCAATGAATATTGTAAATGCACAAACAGTAATATCTCCACATTGCAAGGTGCAATTCTGAAATTTTTAGCTTTTTCCTGTTAATCCTAGCATGATAAAGAAGATTCAAAGAGAGTGAGATGCCAGCTCCTTTCATTCAGTCAGTAGCTTCAAACATTTCTGGACGTTTTTCAATGGCAAAAATCAATGAATATTGTAAATGCACAAACAGTAATATCTCCACATTGCAAGGTGCAATTCTGAAATTTTTTGCTTTTTCCTGTTAATCCTAGCATGATAAAGAAGATTCAAAGAGAGTGAGATGCCAGCTCCTTTCATTCAGTCAGTAGCTTCAAACATTTCTGGTATATGAAAAACATGTTTTTCAATGGCAAAAATCAATGAATATTGTAAATGCACAAACAGTAATATCTCCACATTGCAAGGTGCAATTCTGAAATTTTTTGCTTTTTCCTGCTAATCCTAGCATGATAAAGAAGATTCAAAGAGAGTGAGATGCCAGCTCCTTTCATTCAGTCAGTAGCTTCAAACATTTCTGGACGTTTTTCAATGGCAAAAATCAATGAATATTGTAAATGCACAAACAGTAATATCTCCACATTGCAAGGTGCAATTCTGAAATTTTTTGCTTTTTCCTGTTAATCCTAGCATGATAAAGAAGATTCAAAGAGAGTGAGATGCCAGCTCCTTTCATTCAGTCAGTAGCTTCAAACATTTCTGGTATATGAAAAACATGTTTTTCAATGGCAAAAATCAATGAATATTGTAAATGCACAAACAGTAATATCTCCACATTGCAAGGTGCAATTCTGAAATTTTTTGCTTTTTCCTGTTAATCCTAGCATGATAAAGAAGATTCAGAGTGAGATGCCAGCTCCTTTCATTCAGTCAGTAGCTTCAAACATTTCTGGTATATGAAAAACATGTTTTTCAATGGCAAAAATCAATGAATATTGTAAATGCACAAACAGTAATATCTCCACATTGCAAGGTGCAATTCTGAAATTTTTTGCTTTTTCCTGCTAATCCTAGCATGATAAAGAAGATTCAAAGAGAGTGAGATGCCAGCTCCTTTCATTCAGTCAGTAGCTTCAAACATTTCTGGCATATGAAAAACGTTTTTCAATGGCAAAAATCAATGAATATTGTAAATGCACAAACAGTAATATCTCCACAATGCAAGGTGCAATTCTGAAATTTTTTGCTTTTTCCTGCTAATCCTAGCATGATAAAGAAGATTCAAAGAGAGTGAGATGCCAGCTCCTTTCATTCAGTCAGTAGCTTCAAACATTTCTGGTATATGAAAAACATGTTTTTCAATGGCAAAAATCAATGAATATTGTAAATGCACAAACAGTAATATCTCCACATTGCAAGGTGCAATTCTGAAATTTTTAGCTTTTTCCTGTTAATCCTAGCATGATAAAGAAGATTCAAAGAGAGTGAGATGCCAGCTCCTTTCATTCAGTCAGTAGCTTCAAACATTTCTGGACGTTTTTCAATGGCTAAAATCAATGAATATTGTAAATGCACAAAGAGTAATATCTCCACATTGCAAGGTGCAATTCTGAAATTTTTTGCTTTTTCCTGTTAATCCTAGCATGATAAAGAAGATTCAAAGAGAGTGAGATGCCAGCTCCTTTCATTCAGTCAGTAGCTTCAAACATTTCTGGTATATGAAAAACATGTTTTTCAATGGCAAAAATCAATGAATATTGTAAATGCACAAACAGTAATATCTCCACATTGCAAGGTGCAATTCTGAAATTTTTTGCTTTTTCCTGCTAATCCTAGCATGATAAAGAAGATTCAAAGAGAGTGAGATGCCAGCTCCTTTCATTCAGTCAGTAGCTTCAAACATTTCTGGTATATGAAAAACATGTTTTTCAATGGCAAAAATCAATGAATATTGTAAATGCACAAACAGTAATATCTCCACATTGCAAGGTGCAATTCTGAAATTTTTTGCTTTTTCCTGCTAATCCTAGCATGATAAAGAAGATTCAAAGAGAGTGAGATGCCAGCTCCTTTCATTCAGTCAGTAGCTTCAAACATTTCTGGACGTTTTTCAATGGCAAAAATCAATGAAAATTGTAAATGCACAAACAGTAATATCTCCACATTGCAAGGTGCAATTCTGAAATTTTTTGCTTTTTCCTGTTAATCCTAGCATGATAAAGAAGATTCAAAGAGAGTGAGATGCCAGCTCCTTTCATTCAGTCAGTAGCTTCAAACATTTCTGGAATATGAAAAACATGTTTTTCAATGGCAAAAATCAATGAATATTGTAAATGCACAAACAGTAATATCTCCACATTGCAAGGTGCAATTCTGAAATTTTTTGCTTTTTCCTGCTAATCCTAGCATGATAAAGAAGATTCAAAGAGAGTGAGATGCCAGCTCCTTTCATTCAGTCAGTAGCTTCAAACATTTCTGGACGTTTTTCAATGGCAAAAATCAATGAATATTGTAAATGCACAAACAGTAATATCTCCACATTGCAAGGTGCAATTCTGAAATTTTTTGCTTTTTCCTGTTAATCCTAGCATGATAAAGAAGATTCAAAGAGAGTGAGATGCCAGCTCCTTTCATTCAGTCAGTAGCTTCAAACATTTCTGGTATATGAAAAACATGTTTTTCAATGGCAAAAATCAATGAATATTGTAAATGCACAAACAGTAATATCTCCACATTGCAAGGTGCAATTCTGAAATTTTTAGCTTTTTCCTGTTAATCCTAGCATGATAAAGAAGATTCAAAGAGAGTGAGATGCCAGCTCCTTTCATTCAGTCAGTAGCTTCAAACATTTCTGGACGTTTTTCAATGGCAAAAATCAATGAATATTGTAAATGCACAAACAGTAATATCTCCACATTGCAAGGTGCAATTCTGAAATTTTTTGCTTTTTCCTGTTAATCCTAGCATGATAAAGAAGATTCAAAGAGAGTGAGATGCCAGCTCCTTTCATTCAGTCAGTAGCTTCAAACATTTCTGGTATATGAAAAACATGTTTTTCAATGGCAAAAATCAATGAATATTGTAAATGCACAAACAGTAATATCTCCACATTGCAAGGTGCAATTCTGAAATTTTTTGCTTTTTCCTGCTAATCCTAGCATGATAAAGAAGATTCAAAGAGAGTGAGATGCCAGATCCTTTCATTCAGTCAGTAGCTTCAAACATTTCTGGACGTTTTTCAATGGCAAAAATCAATGAATATTGTAAATGCACAAACAGTAATATCTCCACATTGCAAGGTGCAATTCTGAAATTTTTTGCTTTTTCCTGTTAATCCTAGCATGATAAAGAAGATTCAAAGAGAGTGAGATGCCAGCTCCTTTCATTCAGTCAGTAGCTTCAAACATTTCTGGTATATGAAAAACATGTTTTTCAATGGCAAAAATCAATGAATATTGTAAATGCACAAACAGTAATATCTCCACATTGCAAGGTGCAATTCTGAAATTTTTAGCTTTTTCCTGTTAATCCTAGCATGATAAAGAAGATTCAAAGAGAGTGAGATGCCAGCTCCTTTCATTCAGTCAGTAGCTTCAAACATTTCTGGACGTTTTTCAATGGCAAAAATCAATGAATATTGTAAATGCACAAACAGTAATATCTCCACATTGCAAGGTGCAATTCTGAAATTTTTTGCTTTTTCCTGTTAATCCTAGCATGATAAAGAAGATTCAAAGAGAGTGAGATGCCAGCTCCTTTCATTCAGTCAGTAGCTTCAAACATTTCTGGTATATGAAAAACATGTTTTTCAATGGCAAAAATCAATGAATATTGTAAATGCACAAACAGTAATATCTCCACATTGCAAGGTGCAATTCTGAAATTTTTTGCTTTTTCCTGCTAATCCTAGCATGATAAAGAAGATTCAAAGAGAGTGAGATGCCAGCTCCTTTCATTCAGTCAGTAGCTTCAAACATTTCTGGACGTTTTTCAATGGCAAAAATCAATGAATATTGTAAATGCACAAACAGTAATATCTCCACATTGCAAGGTGCAATTCTGAAATTTTTTGCTTTTTCCTGTTAATCCTAGCATGATAAAGAAGATTCAAAGAGAGTGAGATGCCAGCTCCTTTCATTCAGTCAGTAGCTTCAAACATTTCTGGTATATGAAAAACATGTTTTTCAATGGCAAAAATCAATGAATATTGTAAATGCACAAACAGTAATATCTCCACATTGCAAGGTGCAATTCTGAAATTTTTTGCTTTTTCCTGTTAATCCTAGCATGATAAAGAAGATTCAGAGTGAGATGCCAGCTCCTTTCATTCAGTCAGTAGCTTCAAACATTTCTGGTATATGAAAAACATGTTTTTCAATGGCAAAAATCAATGAATATTGTAAATGCACAAACAGTAATATCTCCACATTGCAAGGTGCAATTCTGAAATTTTTTGCTTTTTCCTGCTAATCCTAGCATGATAAAGAAGATTCAAAGAGAGTGAGATGCCAGCTCCTTTCATTCAGTCAGTAGCTTCAAACATTTCTGGCATATGAAAAACGTTTTTCAATGGCAAAAATCAATGAATATTGTAAATGCACAAACAGTAATATCTCCACAATGCAAGGTGCAATTCTGAAATTTTTTGCTTTTTCCTGCTAATCCTAGCATGATAAAGAAGATTCAAAGAGAGTGAGATGCCAGCTCCTTTCATTCAGTCAGTAGCTTCAAACATTTCTGGTATATGAAAAACATGTTTTTCAATGGCAAAAATCAATGAATATTGTAAATGCACAAACAGTAATATCTCCACATTGCAAGGTGCAATTCTGAAATTTTTAGCTTTTTCCTGTTAATCCTAGCATGATAAAGAAGATTCAAAGAGAGTGAGATGCCAGCTCCTTTCATTCAGTCAGTAGCTTCAAACATTTCTGGACGTTTTTCAATGGCTAAAATCAATGAATATTGTAAATGCACAAAGAGTAATATCTCCACATTGCAAGGTGCAATTCTGAAATTTTTTGCTTTTTCCTGTTAATCCTAGCATGATAAAGAAGATTCAAAGAGAGTGAGATGCCAGCTCCTTTCATTCAGTCAGTAGCTTCAAACATTTCTGGTATATGAAAAACATGTTTTTCAATGGCAAAAATCAATGAATATTGTAAATGCACAAACAGTAATATCTCCACATTGCAAGGTGCAATTCTGAAATTTTTTGCTTTTTCCTGCTAATCCTAGCATGATAAAGAAGATTCAAAGAGAGTGAGATGCCAGCTCCTTTCATTCAGTCAGTAGCTTCAAACATTTCTGGTATATGAAAAACATGTTTTTCAATGGCAAAAATCAATGAATATTGTAAATGCACAAACAGTAATATCTCCACATTGCAAGGTGCAATTCTGAAATTTTTTGCTTTTTCCTGCTAATCCTAGCATGATAAAGAAGATTCAAAGAGAGTGAGATGCCAGCTCCTTTCATTCAGTCAGTAGCTTCAAACATTTCTGGACGTTTTTCAATGGCAAAAATCAATGAAAATTGTAAATGCACAAACAGTAATATCTCCACATTGCAAGGTGCAATTCTGAAATTTTTTGCTTTTTCCTGTTAATCCTAGCATGATAAAGAAGATTCAAAGAGAGTGAGATGCCAGCTCCTTTCATTCAGTCAGTAGCTTCAAACATTTCTGGAATATGAAAAACATGTTTTTCAATGGCAAAAATCAATGAATATTGTAAATGCACAAACAGTAATATCTCCACATTGCAAGGTGCAATTCTGAAATTTTTTGATTTTTCCTGTTAATCCTAGCATGATAAAGAAGATTCAAAGAGAGTGAGATGCCAGCTCCTTTCATTCAGTCAGTAGCTTCAAACATTTCTGGTATATGAAAAACATGTTTTTCAATGGCAAAAATCAATGAATATTGTAAATGCACAAACAGTAATATCTCCACATTGCAAGGTGCAATTCTGAAATTTTTTGCTTTTTCCTGCTAATCCTAGCATGATAAAGAAGATTCAAAGAGAGTGAGATGCCAGCTCCTTTCATTCAGTCAGTAGCTTCAAACATTTCTGGTATATGAAAAACATGTTTTTCAATGGCAAAAATCAATGAATATTGTAAATGCACAAACAGTAATATCTCCACATTGCAAGGTGCAATTCTGAAATTTTTTGCTTTTTCCTGCTAAACCTAGCATGATAAAGAAGATTCAAAGAGAGTGAGATGCCAGCTCCTTTCATTCAGTCAGTAGCTTCAAACATTTCTGGACGTTTTTCAATGGCAAAAATCAATGAATATTGTAAATGCACAAACAGTAATATCTCCACATTGCAAGGTGCAATTCTGAAATTTTTTGCTTTTTCCTGTTAATCCTAGCATGATAAAGAAGATTCAAAGAGAGTGAGATGCCAGCTCCTTTCATTCAGTCAGTAGCTTCAAACATTTCTGGTATATGAAAAACATGTTTTTCAATGGCAAAAATCAATGAATATTGTAAATGCACAAACAGTAATATCTCCACATTGCAAGGTGCAATTCTGAAATTTTTTGCTTTTTCCTGTTAATCCTAGCATGATAAAGAAGATTCAAAGAGAGTGAGATGCCAGCTCCTTTCATTCAGTCAGTAGCTTCAAACATTTCTGGTATATGAAAAACATGTTTTTCAATGGCAAAAATCAATGAATATTGTAAATGCACAAACAGTAATATCTCCACATTGCAAGGTGCAATTCTGAAATTTTTTGCTTTTTCCTGCTAATCCTAGCATGATAAAGAAGATTCAAAGAGAGTGAGATGCCAGCTCCTTTCATTCAGTCAGTAGCTTCAAACATTTCTGGACGTTTTTCAATGGCAAAAATCAATGAATATTGTAAATGCACAAACAGTAATATCTCCACATTGCAAGGTGCAATTCTGAAATTTTTTGCTTTTTCCTGTTAATCCTAGCATGATAAAGAAGATTCAAAGAGAGTGAGATGCCAGCTCCTTTCATTCAGTCAGTAGCTTCAAACATTTCTGGTATATGAAAAACATGTTTTTCAATGGCAAAAATCAATGAATATTGTAAATGCACAAACAGTAATATCTCCACATTGCAAGGTGCAATTCGGAAATTTTTTGCTTTTTCCTGCTAATCCTAGCATGATAATGAAGATTCAAAGAGAGTGAGATGCCAGCTCCTTTCATTCAGTCAGTAGCTTCAAACATTTCTGGTATATGAATAACATGATGTTTTTCAATGGCAAAAATCAATGAATATTGTAAATGCACAAACAGTAATATCTCCACATTGCAAGGTGCAATTCTGAAATTTTTTGCTTTTTCCTGCTAATCCTAGCATGATAAAGAAGATTCAAAGAGAGTGAGATGCCAGCTCCTTTCATTCAGTCAGTAGCTTCAAACATTTCTGGACGTTTTTCAATGGCAAAAATCAATGAATATTGTAAATGCACAAACAGTAATATCTCCACATTGCAAGGTGCAATTCTGAAATTTTTTGCTTTTTCCTGTTAATCCTAGCATGATAAAGAAGATTCAAAGAGAGTGAGATGCCAGCTCCTTTCATTCAGTCAGTAGCTTCAAACATTTCTGGTATATGAAAAACATGTTTTTCAATGGCAAAAATCAATGAATATTGTAAATGCACAAACAGTAATATCTCCACATTGCAAGGTGCAATTCTGAAATTTTTTGCTTTTTCCTGCTAATCCTAGCATGATAAAGAAGATTCAAAGAGAGTGAGATGCCAGCTCCTTTCATTCAGTCAGTAGCTTCAAACATTTCTGGACGTTTTTCAATGGCAAAAATCAATGAATATTGTAAATGCACAAACAGTAATATCTCCACATTGCAAGGTGCAATTCTGAAATTTTTTGCTTTTTCCTGTTAATCCTAGCATGATAAAGAAGATTCAAAGAGAGTGAGATGCCAGCTCCTTTCATTCAGTCAGTAGCTTCAAACATTTCTGGTATATGAAAAACATGTTTTTCAATGGCAAAAATCAATGAATATTGTAAATGCACAAACAGTAATATCTCCACATTGCAAGGTGCAATTCTGAAATTTTTTGCTTTTTCCTGTTAATCCTAGCATGATAAAGAAGATTCAAAGAGAGTGAGATGCCAGCTCCTTTCATTCAGTCAGTAGCTTCAAACATTTCTGGTATATGAAAAACATGTTTTTCAATGGCAAAAATCAATGAATATTGTAAATGCACAAACAGTAATATCTCCACATTGCAAGGTGCAATTCTGAAATTTTTTGCTTTTTCCTGCTAATCCTAGCATGATAAAGAAGATTCAAAGAGAGTGAGATGCCAGCTCCTTTCATTCAGTCAGTAGCTTCAAACATTTCTGGACGTTTTTCAATGGCAAAAATCAATGAATATTGTAAATGCACAAACAGTAATATCTCCACATTGCAAGGTGCAATTCTGAAATTTTTTGCTTTTTCCTGTTAACCTAGCATGATAAAGAAGATTCAAAGAGAGTGAGATGCCAGCTCCTTTCATTCAGTCAGTAGCTTCAAACATTTCTGGTATATGAAAAACGTTTTTCAATGGCAAAAATCAATGAATATTGTAAATGCACAAACAGTAATATCTCCACATTGCAAGGTGCAATTCTGAATTTTGCTTTTTCCTGCTAATCCTAGCATGATAAAGAAGATTCAAAGAGAGTGAGATGCCAGCTCCTTTCATTCAGTCAGTAGCTTCAAACATTTCTGGACGTTTTTCAATGGCAAAAATCAATGAATATTGTAAATGCACAAACAGTAATATCTCCACATTGCAAGGTGCAATTCTGAAATTTTTTGCTTTTTCCTGTTAATCCTAGCATGATAAAGAAGATTCAAAGAGAGTGAGATGCCAGCTCCTTTCATTCAGTCAGTAGCTTCAAACATTTCTGGAATATGAAAAACATGTTTTTCAATGGCAAAAATCAATGAATATTGTAAATGCACAAACAGTAATATCTCCACATTGCAAGGTGCAATTCTGAAATTTTTTGATTTTTCCCGTTAATCCTAGCATGATAAAGAAGATTCAAAGAGAGTGAGATGCCAGCTCCTTTCATTCAGTCAGTAGCTTCAAACATTTCTGGTATATGAAAAACATGTTTTTCAATGGCAAAAATCAATGAATATTGTAAATGCACAAACAGTAATATCTCCACATTGCAAGGTGCAATTCTGAAATTTTTTGCTTTTTCCTGCTAATCCTAGCATGATAAAGAAGATTCAAAGAGAGTGAGATGCCAGCTCCTTTCATTCAGTCAGTAGCTTCAAACATTTCTGGTATATGAAAAACATGTTTTTCAATGGCAAAAATCAATGAATATTGTAAATGCACAAACAGTAATATCTCCACATTGCAAGGTGCAATTCTGAAATTTTTTGCTTTTTCCTGCTAATCCTAGCATGATAAAGAAGATTCAAAGAGAGTGAGATGCCAGCTCCTTTCATTCAGTCAGTAGCTTCAAACATTTCTGGACGTTTTTCAATGGCAAAAATCAATGAATATTGTAAATGCACAAACAGTAATATCTCCACATTGCAAGGTGCAATTCTGAAATTCTTTGCTTTTTCCTGTTAATCCTGGCATGATAAAGAAGATTCAAAGAGAGTGAGATGCCAGCTCCTTTCATTCAGTCAGTAGCTTCAAACATTTCTGGTATATGAAAAACATGTTTTTCAATGGCAAAAATCAATGAATATTGTAAATGCACAAACAGTAATATCTCCACATTGCAAGGTGCAATCCTGAAATTTTTTGCTTTTTCCTGTTAATCCTAGCATGATAAAGAAGATTCAAAGAGAGTGAGATGCCAGCTCCTTTCATTCAGTCAGTAGCTTCAAACATTTCTGGTATATGAAAAACATGTTTTTCAATGGCAAAAATCAATGAATATTGTAAATGCACAAACAGTAATATCTCCACATTGCAAGGTGCAATTCTGAAATTTTTTGCTTTTTCCTGCTAATCCTAGCATGATAAAGAAGATTCAAAGAGTGAGATGCCAGCTCCTTTCATTCAGTCAGTAGCTTCAAACATTTCTGGTATATGAAAAACATGTTTTTCAATGGCAAAAATCAATGAATATTGTAAATGCACAAACAGTAATATCTCCACATTGCAAGGTGCAATTCTGAAATTTTTTGCTTTTTCCTGTTAATCCTAGCATGATAAAGAAGATTCAAAGAGAGTGAGATGCCAGCTCCTTTCATTCAGTCAGTAGCTTCAAACATTTCTGGTATATGAAAAACATGTTTTTCAATGGCAAAAATCAATGAATATTGTAAATGCACAAACAGTAATATCTCCACATTGCAAGGTGCAATTCGGAAATTTTTTGCTTTTTCCTGCTAATCCTAGCATGATAAAGAAGATTCAAAGAGAGTGAGATGCCAGCTCCTTTCATTCAGTCAGTAGTTTCAAACATTTCTGGTATATGAATAACATGATGTTTTTCAATGGCAAAAATCAATGAATATTGTAAATGCACAAACAGTAATATCTCCACATTGCAAGTTGCAATTCTGAAATTTTTTGCTTTTTCCTGCTAATCCTAGCATGATAAAGAAGATTCAAAGAGAGTGAGATGCCAGCTCCTTTCATTCAGTCAGTAGCTTCAAACATTTCTGGACCTTTTTCAATGGCAAAAATCAATGAATATTGTAAATGCACAAACAGTAATATCTCCACATTGCAAGGTGCAATTCTGAAATTTTTTGCTTTTTCCTGTTAATCCTAGCATGATAAAGAAGATTCAAAGAGAGTGAGATGCCAGCTCCTTTCATTCAGTCAGTAGCTTCAAACATTTCTGGTATATGAAAAACATGTTTTTCAATGGCAAAAATCAATGAATATTGTAAATGCACAAACAGTAATATCTCCACATTGCAAGGTGCAATTCGGAAATTTTTTGCTTTTTCCTGCTAATCCTAGCATGATAATGAAGATTCAAAGAGAGTGAGATGCCAGCTCCTTTCATTCAGTCAGTAGCTTCAAACATTTCTGGTATATGAATAACATGATGTTTTTCAATGGCAAAAATCAATGAATATTGTAAATGCACAAACAGTAATATCTCCACATTGCAAGGTGCAATTCTGAAATTTTTCGCTTTTTCCTGCTAATCCTAGCATGATAAAGAAGATTCAAAGAGAGTGAGATGCCAGCTCCTTTCATTCAGTCAGTAGCTTCAAACATTTCTGGACGTTTTTCAATGGCAAAAATCAATGAATATTGTAAATGCACAAACAGTAATATCTCCACATTGCAAGGTGCAATTCTGAAATGTTTTGCTTTTTCCTGTTAATCCTAGCATGATAAAGAAGATTCAAAGAGAGTGAGATGCCAGCTCCTTTCATTCAGTCAGTAGCTTCAAACATTTCTGATATATGAAAAACATGTTTTTCAATGGCAAAAATCAATGAATATTGTAAATGCACAAACAGTAATATCTCCACATTGCAAGGTGCAATTCTGAAATTTTTTGCTTTTTCCTGCTAATCCTAGCATGATAAAGAAGATTCAAAGAGAGTGAGATGCCAGCTCCTTTCATTCAGTCAGTAGCTTCAAACATTTCTGGTATATGAAAAACATGTTTTTCAATGGCAAAAATCAATGAATATTGTAAATGCACAAACAGTAATATCTCCACATTGCAAGGTGCAATTCTGAAATTTTTAGCTTTTTCCTGTTAATCCTAGCATGATAAAGAAGATTCAAAGAGAGTGAGATGCCAGCTCCTTTCATTCAGTCAGTAGCTTCAAACATTTCTGGTATATGAAAAACATGTTTTTCAATGGCAAAAATCAATGAATATTGTAAATGCACAAACAGTAATATCTCCACATTGCAAGGTGCAATTCTGAAATTTTTTGCTTTTTCCTGCTAATCCTAGCATGATAAAGAAGATTCAAAGAGAGTGAGATGCCAGCTCCTTTCATTCAGTCAGTAGCTTCAAACATTTCTGGTATATGAAAAACATGTTTTTCAATGGCAAAAATCAATGAATATTGTAAATGCACAAACAGTAATATCTCCACATTGCAAGGTGCAATTCGGAAATTTTTTGCTTTTTCCTGCTAATCCTAGCATGATAAAGAAGATTCAAAGAGAGTGAGATGCCAGCTCCTTTCATTCAGTCAGTAGCTTCAAACATTTCTGGTATATGAATAACATGATGTTTTTCAATGGCAAAAATCAATGAATATTGTAAATGCACAAACAGTAATATCTCCACATTGCAAGGTGCAATTCTGAAATTTTTTGCTTTTTCCTGCTAATCCTAGCATGATAAAGAAGATTCAAAGAGAGTGAGATGCCAGCTCCTTTCATTCAGTCAGTAGCTTCAAACATTTCTGGACGTTTTTCAATGGCAAAAATCAATGAATATTGTAAATGCACAAACAGTAATATCTCCACATTGCAAGGTGCAATTCTGAAATTTTTTGCTTTTTCCTGTTAATCCTAGCATGATAAAGAAGATTCAAAGAGAGTGAGATGCCAGCTCCTTTCATTCAGTCAGTAGCTTCAAACATTTCTGGTATATGAAAAACATGTTTTTCAATGGCAAAAATCAATGAATATTGTAAATGCACAAACAGTAATATCTCCACATTGCAAGGTGCAATTCTGAAATTTTTTGCTTTTTCCTGCTAATCCTAGCATGATAAAGAAGATTCAAAGAGTGAGATGCCAGCTCCTTTCATTCAGTCAGTAGCTTCAAACATTTCTGGTATATGAAAAACATGTTTTTCAATGGCGAAAATCAATGAATATTGTAAATGCACAAACAGTAATATCTCCACATTGCAAGGTGCAATTCTGAAATTTTTTGCTTTTTCCTGCTAATCCTAGCATGATAAAGAAGATTCAAAGAGAGTGAGATGCCAGCTCCTTTCATTCAGTCAGTAGCTTCAAACATTTCTGGTATATGAAAAACATGTTTTTCAATGGCAAAAATCAATGAATATTGTAAATGCACAAACAGTAATATCTCCACATTGCAAGGTGCAATTCGGAAATTTTTTGCTTTTTCCTGCTAATCCTAGCATGATAAAGAAGATTCAAAGAGAGTGAGATGCCAGCTCCTTTCATTCAGTCAGTAGCTTCAAACATTTCTGGACGTTTTTCAATGGCAAAAATCAATGAATATTGTAAATGCACAAACAGTAATATCTCCACATTGCAAGGTGCAATTCTGAAATTTTTTGCTTTTTCCTGTTAATCCTAGCATGATAAAGAAGATTCAAAGAGAGTGAGATGCCAGCTCCTTTCATTCAGTCAGTAGCTTCAAACATTTCTGGTATATGAAAAACATGTTTTTCAATGGCAAAAATCAATGAATATTGTAAATGCACAAACAGTAATATCTCCACATTGCAAGGTGCAATTCTGAAATTTTTTGCTTTTTCCTGCTAATCCTAGCATGATAAAGAAGATTCAAAGAGAGTGAGATGCCAGCTCCTTTCATTCAGTCAGTAGCTTCAAACATTTCTGGTATATGAAAAACATGTTTTTCAATGGCAAAAATCAATGAATATTGTAAATGCACAAACAGTAATATCTCCACATTGCAAGGTGCAATTCTGAAATTTTTTGCTTTTTCCTGCTAATCCTAGCATGATAAAGAAGATTCAAAGAGAGTGAGATGCCAGCTCCTTTCATTCAGTCAGTAGCTTCAAACATTTCTGGTATATGAAAAACATGTTTTTCAATGGCAAAAATCAATGAATATTGTAAATGCACAAACAGTAATATCTCCACATTGCAAGGTGCTATTCTGAAATTTTTTGCTTTTTCCTGTTAATCCTAGCATGATAAAGAAGATTCAAAGAGAGTGAGATGCCAGCTCCTTTCATTCAGTCAGTAGCTTCAAACATTTCTGGACGTTTTTCAATGGCAAAAATCAATGAATATTGTAAATGCACAAACAGTAATATCTCCACATTGCAAGGTGCAATTCTGAAATTTTTTGCTTTTTCCTGTTAATCCTAGCATGATAAAGAAGATTCAAAGAGAGTGAGATGCCAGCTCCTTTCATTCAGTCAGTAGCTTCAAACATTTCTGGTATATGAAAAACATGTTTTTCAATGGCAAAAATCAATGAATATTGTAAATGCACAAACAGTAATATCTCCACATTGCAAGGTGCAATTCTGAAATTTTTTGCTTTTTCCTGCTAATCCTAGCATGATAAAGAAGATTCAAAGAGAGTGAGATGCCAGCTCCTTTCATTCAGTCAGTAGCTTCAAACATTTCTGGTATATGAAAAACATGTTTTTCAATGGCAAAAATCAATGAATATTGTAAATGCACAAACAGTAATATCTACACATTGGAAGGTGCAATTCTGAAATTTTTAGCTTTTTCCTGTTAATCCTAGCATGATAAAGAAGATTCAAAGAGAGTGAGATGCCAGCTCCTTTCATTCAGTCAGTAGCTTCAAACATTTCTGGACGTTTTTCAATGGCAAAAATCAATGAATATTGTAAATGCACAAACAGTAATATCTCCACATTGCAAGGTGCAATTCTGAAATTTTTTGCTTTTTCCTGTTAATCCTAGCATGATAAAGAAGATTCAAAGAGAGTGAGATGCCAGCTCCTTTCATTCAGTCAGTAGCTTCAAACATTTCTGGTATATGAAAAACATGTTTTTCAATGGCAAAAATCAATGAATATTGTAAATGCACAAACAGTAATATCTCCACATTGCAAGGTGCAATTCTGAAATTTTTTGCTTTTTCCTGCTAATCCTAGCATGATAAAGAAGATTCAAAGAGAGTGAGATGCCAGCTCCTTTCATTCAGTCAGTAGCTTCAAACATTTCTGGTATATGAAAAACATGTTTTTCAATGGCAAAAATCAATGAATATTGTAAATGCACAAACAGTAATATCTCCACATTGCAAGGTGCAATTCTGAAATTTTTTGCTTTTTCCTGCTAATCCTAGCATGATAAAGAAGATTCAAAGAGAGTGAGATGCCAGCTCCTTTCATTCAGTCAGTAGCTTCAAACATTTCTGGACGTTTTTCAATGGCAAAAATCAATGAATATTGTAAATGCACAAACAGTAATATCTCCACATTGCAAGGTGCAATTCTGAAATTTTTTTGCTTTTTCCTGTTAATCCTAGCATGATAAAGAAGATTCAAAGAGAGTGAGATGCCAGCTCCTTTCATTCAGTCAGTAGCTTCAAACATTTCTGGTATATGAAAAACATGTTTTTCAATGGCAAAAATCAATGAATATTGTAAATGCACAAACAGTAATATCTCCACATTGCAAGGTGCAATTCTGAAATTTTTTGCTTTTTCCTGCTAATCCTAGCATGATAAAGAAGATTCAAAGAGAGTGAGATGCCAGCTCCTTTCATTCAGTCAGTAGCTTCAAACATTTCTGGTATATGAAAAACATGTTTTTCAATGGCAAAAATCAATGAATATTGTAAATGCACAAACAGTAATATCTCCACAATGCAAGGTGCAATTCTGAAATTCTTTGCTTTTTCCTGCTAATCCTAGCATGATAAAGAAGATTCAAAGAGAGTGAGATGCCAGCTCCTTTCATTCAGTCAGTAGCTTCAAACATTTCTGGTATATGAAAAACATGTTTTTCAATGGCAAAAATCAATGAATATTGTAAATGCACAAACAGTAATATCTCCACATTGCAAGGTGCAGTTCTGAAATTTTTAGCTTTTTCCTGCTAATCCTAGCATGATAAAGAAGATTCAAAGAGAGTGAGATGCCAGCTCCTTTCATTCAGTCAGTAGCTTCAAACATTTCTGGTATATGAAAAACATGTTTTTCAATGGCAAAAATCAATGAATATTGTAAATGCACAAACAGTAATATCTCCACATTGCAAGGTGCAATTCTGAAATTTTTTGCTTTTTCCTGCTAATCCTAGCATGATAAAGAAGATTCAAAGAGAGTGAGATGCCAGCTCCTTTCATTCAGTCAGTAGCTTCAAACATTTCTGGACGTTTTTCAATGGCAAAAATCAATGAATATTGTAAATGCACAAACAGTAATATCTCCACATTGCAAGGTGCAATTCTGAAATTTTTTGCTTTTTCCTGTTAATCCTAGCATGATAAAGAAGATTCAAAGAGAGTGAGATGCCAGCTCCTTTCATTCAGTCAGTAGCTTCAAACATTTCTGGACGTTTTCAATGGCAAAAATCAATGAATATTGTAAATGCACAAACAGTAATATCTCCACATTGCAAGGTGCAATTCTGAAATTTTTTGCTTTTTCCTGTTAATCCTAGCATGATAAAGAAGATTCAAAGAGAGTGAGATGCCAGCTCCTTTCATTCAGTCAGTAGCTTCAAACATTTCTGGTATATGAAAAACATGTTTTTCAATGGCAAAAATCAATGAATATTGTAAATGCACAAACAGTAATATCTCCACATTGCAAGGTGCAATTCTGAAATTTTTTGCTTTTTCCTGCTAATCCTAGCATGATAAAGAAGATTCAAAGAGAGTGAGATGCCAGCTCCTTTCATTCAGTCAGTAGCTTCAAACATTTCTGGTATATGAAAAACATGTTTTTCAATGGCAAAAATCAATGAATATTGTAAATGCACAAACAGTAATATCTCCACATTGCAAGGTGCAATTCTGAAATTTTTTGCTTTTTCCTGCTAATCCTAGCATGATAAAGAAGATTCAAAGAGAGTGAGATGCCAGCTCCTTTCATTCAGTCAGTAGCTTCAAACATTTCTGGTATATGAAAAACATGTTTTTCAATGGCAAAAATCAATGAATATTGTAAATGCACAAACAGTAATATCTCCACATTGGAAGGTGCAATTCTGAAATTTTTAGCTTTTTCCTGTTAATCCTAGCATGATAAAGAAGATTCAAAGAGAGTGAGATGCCAGCTCCTTTCATTCAGTCAGTAGCTTCAAACATTTCTGGACGTTTTTCAATGGCAAAAATCAATGAATATTGTAAATGCACAAACAGTAATATCTCCACATTGCAAGGTGCAATTCTGAAATTTTTTGCTTTTTCCTGTTAATCCTAGCATGATAAAGAAGATTCAAAGAGAGTGAGATGCCAGCTCCTTTCATTCAGTCAGTAGCTTCAAACATTTCTGGTATATGAAAAACATGTTTTTCAATGGCAAAAATCAATGAATATTGTAAATGCACAAACAGTAATATCTCCACATTGCAAGGTGCAATTCTGAAATTTTTTGCTTTTTCCTGCTAATCCTAGCATGATAAAGAAGATTCAAAGAGAGTGAGATGCCAGCTCCTTTCATTCAGTCAGTAGCTTCAAACATTTCTGGTATATGAAAAACATGTTTTTCAATGGCAAAAATCAATGAATATTGTAAATGCAAAAACAGTAATATCTCCACATTGCAAGGTGCAATTCTGAAATTTTTTGCTTTTTCCTGCTAATCCTAGCATGATAAAGAAGATTCAAAGAGAGTGAGATGCCAGCTCCTTTCATTCAGTCAGTAGCTTCAAACATTTCTGGACGTTTTTCAATGGCAAAAATCAATGAATATTGTAAATGCACAAACAGTAATATCTCCACATTGCAAGGTGCAATTCTGAAATTTTTTTGCTTTTTCCTGTTAATCCTAGCATGATAAAGAAGATTCAAAGAGAGTGAGATGCCAGCTCCTTTCATTCAGTCAGTAGCTTCAAACATTTCTGGTATATGAAAAACATGTTTTTCAATGGCAAAAATCAATGAATATTGTAAATGCACAAACAGTAATATCTCCACATTGCAAGGTGCAATTCTGAAATTTTTTGCTTTTTCCTGCTAATCCTAGCATGATAAAGAAGATTCAAAGAGAGTGAGATGCCAGCTCCTTTCATTCAGTCAGTAGCTTCAAACATTTCTGGTATATGAAAAACATGTTTTTCAATGGCAAAAATCAATGAATATTGTAAATGCACAAACAGTAATATCTCCACAATGCAAGGTGCAATTCTGAAATTCTTTGCTTTTTCCTGCTAATCCTAGCATGATAAAGAAGATTCAAAGAGAGTGAGATGCCAGCTCCTTTCATTCAGTCAGTAGCTTCAAACATTTCTGGTATATGAAAAACATGTTTTTCAATGGCAAAAATCAATGAATATTGTAAATGCACAAACAGTAATATCTCCACATTGCAAGGTGCAGTTCTGAAATTTTTAGCTTTTTCCTGTTAATCCTAGCATGATAAAGAAGATTCAAAGAGAGTGAGATGCCAGCTCCTTTCATTCAGTCAGTAGCTTCAAACATTTCTGGACGTTTTTCAATGGCAAAAATCAATGAATATTGTAAATGCACAAACAGTAATATCTCCACATTGCAAGGTGCAATTCTGAAATTTTTTGCTTTTTCCTGTTAATCCTAGCATGATAAAGAAGATTCAAAGAGAGTGAGATGCCAGCTCCTTTCATTCAGTCAGTAGCTTCAAACATTTCTGGTATATGAAAAACATGTTTTTCAATGGCAAAAATCAATGAATATTGTAAATGCACAAACAGTAATATCTCCACATTGCAAGGTGCAATTCTGAAATTTTTTGCTTTTTCCTGCTAATCCTAGCATGATAAAGAAGATTCAAAGAGAGTGAGATGCCAGCTCCTTTCATTCAGTCAGTAGCTTCAAACATTTCTGGTATATGAAAAACATGTTTTTCAATGGCAAAAATCAATGAATATTGTAAATGCACAAACAGTAATATCTCCACATTGCAAGGTGCAATTCTGAAATTTTTTGCTTTTTCCTGCTAATCCTAGCATGATAAAGAAGATTCAAAGAGAGTGAGATGCCAGCTCCTTTCATTCAGTCAGTAGCTTCAAACATTTCTGGACGTTTTTCAATGGCAAAAATCAATGAATATTGTAAATGCACAAACAGTAATATCTCCACATTGCAAGGTGCAATTCTGAAATTTTTTGCTTTTTCCTGTTAATCCTAGCATGATAAAGAAGATTCAAAGAGAGTGAGATGCCAGCTCCTTTCATTCAGTCAGTAGCTTCAAACATTTCTGGACGTTTTCAATGGCAAAAATCAATGAATATTGTAAATGCACAAACAGTAATATCTCCACATTGCAAGGTGCAATTCTGAAATTTTTTGCTTTTTCCTGTTAATCCTAGCATGATAAAGAAGATTCAAAGAGAGTGAGATGCCAGCTCCTTTCATTCAGTCAGTAGCTTCAAACATTTCTGGTATATGAAAAACATGTTTTTCAATGGCAAAAATCAATGAATATTGTAAATGCACAAACAGTAATATCTCCACATTGCAAGGTGCAATTCTGAAATTTTTTGCTTTTTCCTGTTAATCCTAGCATGATAAAGAAGATTCAAAGAGAGTGACATGCCAGCTCCTTTCATTCAGTCAGTAGCTTCAAACATTTCTGGTATATGAAAAACGTTTTTCAATGGCAAAAATCAATGAATATTGTAAATGCACAAACAGTAATATCTCCACATTGCAAGGTGCAATTCTGAAATTTTTTGCTTTTTCCTGCTAATCCTAGCATGATAAAGAAGATTCAAAGAGAGTGAGATGCCAGCTCCTTTCATTCAGTCAGTAGCTTCAAACATTTCTGGACGTTTTTCAATGGCAAAAATCAATGAATATTGTAAATGCACAAACAGTAATATCTCCACATTGCAAGGTGCAATTCTGAAATTTTTTGCTTTTTCCTGTTAATCCTAGCATGATAAAGAAGATTCAAAGAGAGTGAGATGCCAGCTCCTTTCATTCAGTCAGTAGCTTCAAACATTTCTGGACGTTTTTCAATGGCAAAAATCAATGAATATTGTAAATGCACAAACAGTAATATCTCCACATTGCAAGGTGCAATTCTGAAATTTTTTGCTTTTTCCTGTTAATCCTAGCATGATAAAGAAGATTCAAAGAGAGTGACATGCCAGCTCCTTTCATTCAGTCAGTAGCTTCAAACATTTCTGGTATATGAAAAACGTTTTTCAATGGCAAAAATCAATGAATATTGTAAATGCACAAACAGTAATATCTCCACATTGCAAGGTGCAATTCTGAAATTTTTTGCTTTTTCCTGCTAATCCTAGCATGATAAAGAAGATTCAAAGAGAGTGAGATGCCAGCTCCTTTCATTCAGTCAGTAGCTTCAAACATTTCTGGACGTTTTTCAATGGCAAAAATCAATGAATATTGTAAATGCACAAACAGTAATATCTCCACATTGCAAGGTGCAATTCTGAAATTTTTTGCTTTTTCCTGTTAATCCTAGCATGAAAAGAAGATTCAAAGAGAGTGAGATGCCAGCTCCTTTCATTCAGTCAGTAGCTTCAAACATTTCTGGTATATGAAAAACATGTTTTTCAATGGCAAAAATCAATGAATATTGTAAATGCACAAACAGTAATATCTCCACATTGCAAGGTGCAATTCTGAAATTTTTTGCTTTTTCCTGCTAATCCTAGCATGATAAAGAAGATTCAAAGAGAGTGAGATGCCAGCTCCTTTCATTCAGTCAGTAGCTTCAAACATTTCTGGTATATGAAAAACACATGTTTTTCAATGGCAAAAATCAATGAATATTGTAAATGCACAAACAGTAATATCTCCACATTGCAAGGTGCAATTCTGAAATTTTTTGCTTTTTCCTGGCATGATAAAGAAGATTCAAAGAGAGTGAGATGCCAGCTCCTTTCATTCAGTCAGTAGCTTCAAACATTTCTGGTATATGAAAAACATGTTTTTCAATGGCAAAAATCAATGAATATTGTAAATGCACAAACAGTAATATCTCCACATTGCAAGGTGCAATTCTGAAATTTTTAGCTTTTTCCTGTTAATCCTAGCATGATAAAGAAGATTCAAAGAGAGTGAGATGCCATCTCCTTTCATTCAGTCAGTAGCTTCAAACATTTCTGGACGTTTTTCAATGGCAAAAATCAATGAATATTGTAAATGCACAAACAGTTATATCTCCACATTGCAAGGTGCAATTCTGAAATTTTTTGCTTTTTCCTGTTAATCCTAGCATGATAAAGAAGATTCAAAGAGAGTGAGATGCCAGCTCCTTTCATTCAGTCAGTAGCTTCAAACATTTCTGGTATATGAAAAACGTTTTTCAATGGCAAAAATCAATGAATATTGTAAATGCACAAACAGTAATATCGACACATTGCAAGGTGCAATTCTGAAATTTTTTGCTTTTTCCTGCTAATCCTAGCATGATAAAGAAGATTCAAAGAGAGTGAGATGCCAGCTCCTTTCATTCCGTCAGTAGCTTCAAACATTTCTGGTATATGAAAAACATGTTTTTCAATGGCAAAAATCAATGAATATTGTAAATGCACAAACAGTAATATCTCCACATTGCAAGGTGCAATTCTGAAATTTTTTGCTTTTTCCTGCTAATCCTAGCATGATAAAGAAGATTCAAAGAGAGTGAGATGCCAGCTCCTTTCATTCAGTCAGTAGCTTCAAACATTTCTGGATGTTTTTCAATGGCAAAAATCAATGAATATTGTAAATGCACAAACAGTAATATCTCCACATTGCAAGGTGCAATTCTGAAATTTTTTGCTTTTTCCTGTTAATCATAGCATGATAAAGAAGATTCAAAGAGAGTGAGATGCCAGCTCCTTTCATTCAGTCAGTAGCTTCAAACATTTCTGGTATATGAAAAACGTTTTTCAATGGCAAAAATCAATGAATATTGTAAATGCACAAACAGTAATATCTCCACATTGCAAGGTGCAATTCTGAAATTTTTTGCTTTTTCCTGCTAATCCTAGCATGATAAAGAAGATTCAAAGAGAGTGAGATGCCAGCTCCTTTCATTCAGTCAGTAGCTTCAAACATTTCTGGTATATGAAAAACATGTTTTTCAATGGCAAAAATCAATGAATATTGTAAATGCACAAACAGTAATATCTCCACATTGCAAGGTGCAATTCTGAAATTTTTTGCTTTTTCCTGCTAATCCTAGCATGATAAAGAAGATTCAAAGAGAGTGAGATGCCAGCTCCTTTCATTCAGTCAGTAGCTTCAAACATTTCTGGACGTTTTTCAATGGCAAAATCAATGAATATTGTAAATGCACAAACAGTAATATCTCCACATTGCAAGGTGCAATTCTGAAATTTTTTGCTTTTTCCTGTTAATCCTAGCATGATAAAGAAGATTCAAAGAGAGTGAGATGCCAGCTCCTTTCATTCAGTCAGTAGCTTCAAACATTTCTGGTATATGAAAAACATGTTTTTCAATGGCAAAAATCAATGAATATTGTAAATGCACAAACAGTAATATCTCCACAATGCAAGGTGCAATTCTGAAATTCTTTGCTTTTTCCTGCTAATCCTAGCATGATAAAGAAGATTCAAAGAGAGTGAGATGCCAGCTCCTTTCATTCAGTCAGTAGCTTCAAACATTTCTGGTATATGAAAAACATGTTTTTCAATGGCAAAAATCAATGAATATTGTAAATGCACAAACAGTAATATCTCCACATTGCAAGGTGCAGTTCTGAAATTTTTAGCTTTTTCCTGTTAATCCTAGCATGATAAAGAAGATTCAAAGAGAGTGAGATGCCAGCTCCTTTCATTCAGTCAGTAGCTTCAAACATTTCTGGACGTTTTTCAATGGCAAAAATCAATGAATATTGTAAATGCACAAACAGTAATATCTCCACATTGCAAGGTGCAATTCTGAAATTTTTTGCTTTTTCCTGTTAATCCTAGCATGATAAAGAAGATTCAAAGAGAGTGAGATGCCAGCTCCTTTCATTCAGTCAGTAGCTTCAAACATTTCTGGTATATGAAAAACATGTTTTTCAATGGCAAAAATCAATGAATATTGTAAATGCACAAACAGTAATATCTCCACATTGCAAGGTGCAATTCTGAAATTTTTTGCTTTTTCCTGCTAATCCTAGCATGATAAAGAAGATTCAAAGAGAGTGAGATGCCAGCTCCTTTCATTCAGTCAGTAGCTTCAAACATTTCTGGTATATGAAAAACATGTTTTTCAATGGCAAAAATCAATGAATATTGTAAATGCACAAACAGTAATATCTCCACATTGCAAGGTGCAATTCTGAAATTTTTTGCTTTTTCCTGCTAATCCTAGCATGATAAAGAAGATTCAAAGAGAGTGAGATGCCAGCTCCTTTCATTCAGTCAGTAGCTTCAAACATTTCTGGACGTTTTTCAATGGCAAAAATCAATGAATATTGTAAATGCACAAACAGTAATATCTCCACATTGCAAGGTGCAATTCTGAAATTTTTTGCTTTTTCCTGTTAATCCTAGCATGATAAAGAAGATTCAAAGAGAGTGAGATGCCAGCTCCTTTCATTCAGTCAGTAGCTTCAAACATTTCTGGACGTTTTTCAATGGCAAAAATCAATGAATATTGTAAATGCACAAACAGTAATATCTCCACATTGCAAGGTGCAATTCTGAAATTTTTTGCTTTTTCCTGTTAATCCTAGCATGATAAAGAAGATTCAAAGAGAGTGAGATGCCAGCTCCTTTCATTCAGTCAGTAGCTTCAAACATTTCTGGTATATGAAAAACATGTTTTTCAATGGCAAAAATCAATGAATATTGTAAATGCACAAACAGTAATATCTCCACATTGCAAGGTGCAATTCTGAAATTTTTTGCTTTTTCCTGTTAATCCTAGCATGATAAAGAAGATTCAAAGAGAGTGACATGCCAGCTCCTTTCATTCAGTCAGTAGCTTCAAACATTTCTGGTATATGAAAAACGTTTTTCAATGGCAAAAATCAATGAATATTGTAAATGCACAAACAGTAATATCTCCACATTGCAAGGTGCAATTCTGAAATTTTTTGCTTTTTCCTGCTAATCCTAGCATGATAAAGAAGATTCAAAGAGAGTGAGATGCCAGCTCCTTTCATTCAGTCAGTAGCTTCAAACATTTCTGGACGTTTTTCAATGGCAAAAATCAATGAATATTGTAAATGCACAAACAGTAATATCTCCACATTGCAAGGTGCAATTCTGAAATTTTTTGCTTTTTCCTGTTAATCCTAGCATGATAAAGAAGATTCAAAGAGAGTGAGATGCCAGCTCCTTTCATTCAGTCAGTAGCTTCAAACATTTCTGGACGTTTTTCAATGGCAAAAATCAATGAATATTGTAAATGCACAAACAGTAATATCTCCACATTGCAAGGTGCAATTCTGAAATTTTTTGCTTTTTCCTGTTAATCCTAGCATGATAAAGAAGATTCAAAGAGAGTGAGATGCCAGCTCCTTTCATTCAGTCAGTAGCTTCAAACATTTCTGGTATATGAAAAACATGTTTTTCAATGGCAAAAATCAATGAATATTGTAAATGCACAAACAGTAATATCTCCACATTGCAAGGTGCAATTCTGAAATTTTTTGCTTTTTCCTGTTAATCCTAGCATGATAAAGAAGATTCAAAGAGAGTGACATGCCAGCTCCTTTCATTCAGTCAGTAGCTTCAAACATTTCTGGTATATGAAAAACGTTTTTCAATGGCAAAAATCAATGAATATTGTAAATGCACAAACAGTAATATCTCCACATTGCAAGGTGCAATTCTGAAATTTTTTGCTTTTTCCTGCTAATCCTAGCATGATAAAGAAGATTCAAAGAGAGTGAGATGCCAGCTCCTTTCATTCAGTCAGTAGCTTCAAACATTTCTGGACGTTTTTCAATGGCAAAAATCAATGAATATTGTAAATGCACAAACAGTAATATCTCCACATTGCAAGGTGCAATTCTGAAATTTTTTGCTTTTTCCTGTTAATCCTAGCATGAAAAGAAGATTCAAAGAGAGTGAGATGCCAGCTCCTTTCATTCAGTCAGTAGCTTCAAACATTTCTGGTATATGAAAAACATGTTTTTCAATGGCAAAAATCAATGAATATTGTAAATGCACAAACAGTAATATCTCCACATTGCAAGGTGCAATTCTGAAATTTTTTGCTTTTTCCTGCTAATCCTAGCATGATAAAGAAGATTCAAAGAGAGTGAGATGCCAGCTCCTTTCATTCAGTCAGTAGCTTCAAACATTTCTGGTATATGAAAAACACATGTTTTTCAATGGCAAAAATCAATGAATATTGTAAATGCACAAACAGTAATATCTCCACATTGCAAGGTGCAATTCTGAAATTTTTTGCTTTTTCCTGGCATGATAAAGAAGATTCAAAGAGAGTGAGATGCCAGCTCCTTTCATTCAGTCAGTAGCTTCAAACATTTCTGGTATATGAAAAACATGTTTTTCAATGGCAAAAATCAATGAATATTGTAAATGCACAAACAGTAATATCTCCACATTGCAAGGTGCAATTCTGAAATTTTTAGCTTTTTCCTGTTAATCCTAGCATGATAAAGAAGATTCAAAGAGAGTGAGATGCCAGCTCCTTTCATTCAGTCAGTAGCTTCAAACATTTCTGGACGTTTTTCAATGGCAAAAATCAATGAATATTGTAAATGCACAAACAGTAATATCTCCACATTGCAAGGTGCAATTCTGAAATTTTTTGCTTTTTCCTGTTAATCCTAGCATGATAAAGAAGATTCAAAGAGAGTGAGATGCCAGCTCCTTTCATTCAGTCAGTAGCTTCAAACATTTCTGGTATATGAAAAACGTTTTTCAATGGCAAAAATCAATGAATATTGTAAATGCACAAACAGTAATATCTCCACATTGCAAGGTGCAATTCTGAAATTTTTTGCTTTTTCCTGCTAATCCTAGCATGATAAAGAAGATTCAAAGAGAGTGAGATGCCAGCTCCTTTCATTCCGTCAGTAGCTTCAAACATTTCTGGTATATGAAAAACATGTTTTTCAATGGCAAAAATCAATGAATATTGTAAATGCACAAACAGTAATATCTCCACATTGCAAGGTGCAATTCTGAAATTTTTTGCTTTTTCCTGCTAATCCTAGCATGATAAAGAAGATTCAAAGAGAGTGAGATGCCAGCTCCTTTCATTCAGTCAGTAGCTTCAAACATTTCTGGATGTTTTTCAATGGCAAAAATCAATGAATATTGTAAATGCACAAACAGTAATATCTCCACATTGCAAGGTGCAATTCTGAAATTTTTTGCTTTTTCCTGTTAATCCTAGCATGATAAAGAAGATTCAAAGAGAGTGAGATGCCAGCTCCTTTCATTCAGTCAGTAGCTTCAAACATTTCTGGTATATGAAAAACGTTTTTCAATGGCAAAAATCAATGAATATTGTAAATGCACAAACAGTAATATCTCCACATTGCAAGGTGCAATTCTGAAATTTTTTGCTTTTTCCTGCTAATCCTAGCATGATAAAGAAGATTCAAAGAGAGTGAGATGCCAGCTCCTTTCATTCAGTCAGTAGCTTCAAACATTTCTGGTATATGAAAAACATGTTTTTCAATGGCAAAAATCAATGAATATTGTAAATGCACAAACAGTAATATCTCCACATTGCAAGGTGCAATTCTGAAATTTTTTGCTTTTTCCTGCTAATCCTAGCATGATAAAGAAGATTCAAAGAGAGTGAGATGCCAGCTCCTTTCATTCAGTCAGTAGCTTCAAACATTTCTGGACGTTTTTCAATGGCAAAAATCAATGAATATTGTAAATGCACAAACAGTAATATCTCCACATTGCAAGGTGCAATTCTGAAATTTTTTGCTTTTTCCTGTTAATCCTAGCATGATAAAGAAGATTCAAAGAGAGTGAGATGCCAGCTCCTTTCATTCAGTCAGTAGCTTCAAACATTTCTGGTATATGAAAAACATGTTTTTCAATGGCAAAAATCAATGAATATTGTAAATGCACAAACAGTAATATCTCCACATTGCAAGGTGCAATTCTGAAATTTTTTGCTTTTTCCTGTTAATCCTAGCATGATAAAGAAGATTCAAAGAGAGTGACATGCCAGCTCCTTTCATTCAGTCAGTAGCTTCAAACATTTCTGGTATATGAAAAACATGTTTTTCAATGGCAAAAATCAATGAATATTGTAAATGCACAAACAGTAATATCTCCACATTGCAAGGTGCAATTCTGAAATTTTTTGCTTTTTCCTGTTAATCCTAGCATGATAAAGAAGATTCAAAGAGAGTGAGATGCCAGCTCCTTTCATTCAGTCAGTAGCTTCAAACATTTCTGGACGTTTTTCAATGGCAAAAATCAATGAATATTGTAAATGCACAAACAGTAATATCTCCACATTGCAAGGTGCAATTCTGAAATTTTTTGCTTTTTCCTGTTAATCCTAGCATGATAAAGAAGATTCAAAGAGAGTGAGATGCCAGCTCCTTTCATTCAGTCAGTAGCTTCAAACATTTCTGGTATATGAAAAACATGTTTTTCAATGGCAAAAATCAATGAATATTGTAAATGCACAAACAGTAATATCTCCACATTGCAAGGTGCAATTCTGAAATTTTTTGCTTTTTCCTGCTAATCCTAGCATGATAAAGAAGATTCAAAGAGTGAGATGCCAGCTCCTTTCATTCAGTCAGTAGCTTCAAACATTTCTGGTATATGAAAAACATGTTTTTCAATGGCAAAAATCAATGAATATTGTAAATGCACAAACAGTAATATCTCCACATTGCAAGGTGCAATTCTGAAATTTTTTGCTTTTTCCTGCTAATCCTAGCATGATAAAGAAGATTCAAAGAGAGTGAGATGCCAGCTCCTTTCATTCAGTCAGTAGCTTCAAACATTTCTGGTATATGAAAAACATGTTTTTCAATGGCAAAAATCAATGAATATTGTAAATGCACAAACAGTAATATCTCCACATTGCAAGGTGCAATTTGGAAATTTTTTGCTTTTTCCTGCTAATCCTAGCATGATAAAGAAGATTCAAAGAGAGTGAGATGCCAGCTCCTTTCATTCAGTCAGTAGCTTCAAACATTTCTGGACGTTTTTCAATGGCAAAAATCAATGAATATTGTAAATGCACAAACAGTAATATCTCCACATTGCAAGGTGCAATTCTGAAATTTTTTGCTTTTTCCTGTTAATCCTAGCATGATAAAGAAGATTCAAAGAGAGTGAGATGCCAGCTCCTTTCATTCAGTCAGTAGCTTCAAACATTTCTGGTATATGAAAAACATGTTTTTCAATGGCAAAAATCAATGAATATTGTAAATGCACAAACAGTAATATCTCCACATTGCAAGGTGCAATTCTGAAATTTTTTGCTTTTTCCTGCTAATCCTAGCATTATAAAGAAGATTCAAAGAGAGTGAGATGCCAGCTCCTTTCATTCAGTCAGTAGCTTCAAACATTTCTGGTATATGAAAAACATGTTTTTCAATGGCAAAAATCAATGAATATTGTAAATGCACAAACAGTAATATCTCCACATTGCAAGGTGCAATTCTGAAATTTTTTGCTTTTTCCTGCTAATCCAAGCATGATAAAGAAGATTCAAAGAGAGTGAGATGCCAGCTCCTTTCATTCAGTCAGTAGCTTCAAACATTTCTGGTATATGAAAAACATGTTTTTCAATGGCAAAAATCAATGAATATTGTAAATGCACAAACAGTAATATCTCCACATTGCAAGGTGCTATTCTGAAATTTTTTGCTTTTTCCTGTTAATCCTAGCATGATAAAGAAGATTCAAAGAGAGTGAGATGCCAGCTCCTTTCATTCAGTCAGTAGCTTCAAACATTTCTGGACGTTTTTCAATGGCAAAAATCAATGAATATTGTAAATGCACAAACAGTAATATCTCCACATTGCAAGGTGCAATTCTGAAATTTTTTGCTTTTTCCTGTTAATCCTAGCATGATAAAGAAGATTCAAAGAGAGTGAGATGCCAGCTCCTTTCATTCAGTCAGTAGCTTCAAACATTTCTGGTATATGAAAAACATGTTTTTCAATGGCAAAAATCAATGAATATTGTAAATGCACAAACAGTAATATCTCCACATTGCAAGGTGCAATTCTGAAATTTTTTGCTTTTTCCTGCTAATCCTAGCATGATAAAGAAGATTCAAAGAGAGTGAGATGCCAGCTCCTTTCATTCAGTCAGTAGCTTCAAACATTTCTGGTATATGAAAAACATGTTTTTCAATGGCAAAAATCAATGAATATTGTAAATGCACAAACAGTAATATCTCCACATTGCAAGGTGCAATTCTGAAATTTTTTGCTTTTTCCTGTTAATCCTAGCATGATAAAGAAGATTCAAAGAGAGTGACATGCCAGCTCCTTTCATTCAGTCAGTAGCTTCAAACATTTCTGGTATATGAAAAACGTTTTTCAATGGCAAAAATCAATGAATATTGTAAATGCACAAACAGTAATATCTCCACATTGCAAGGTGCAATTCTGAAATTTTTTGCTTTTTCCTGCTAATCCTAGCATGATAAAGAAGATTCAAAGAGAGTGAGATGCCAGCTCCTTTCATTCAGTCAGTAGCTTCAAACATTTCTGGACGTTTTTCAATGGCAAAAATCAATGAATATTGTAAATGCACAAACAGTAATATCTCCACATTGCAAGGTGCAATTCTGAAATTTTTTGCTTTTTCCTGTTAATCCTAGCATGATAAAGAAGATTCAAAGAGAGTGAGATGCCAGCTCCTTTCATTCAGTCAGTAGCTTCAAACATTTCTGGACGTTTTTCAATGGCAAAAATCAATGAATATTGTAAATGCACAAACAGTAATATCTCCACATTGCAAGGTGCAATTCTGAAATTTTTTGCTTTTTCCTGTTAATCCTAGCATGATAAAGAAGATTCAAAGAGAGTGAGATGCCAGCTCCTTTCATTCAGTCAGTAGCTTCAAACATTTCTGGTATATGAAAAACATGTTTTTCAATGGCAAAAATCAATGAATATTGTAAATGCACAAACAGTAATATCTCCACATTGCAAGGTGCAATTCTGAAATTTTTTGCTTTTTCCTGTTAATCCTAGCATGATAAAGAAGATTCAAAGAGAGTGACATGCCAGCTCCTTTCATTCAGTCAGTAGCTTCAAACATTTCTGGTATATGAAAAACGTTTTTCAATGGCAAAAATCAATGAATATTGTAAATGCACAAACAGTAATATCTCCACATTGCAAGGTGCAATTCTGAAATTTTTTGCTTTTTCCTGCTATTCCTAGCATGATAAAGAAGATTCAAAGAGAGTGAGATGCCAGCTCCTTTCATTCAGTCAGTAGCTTCAAACATTTCTGGACGTTTTTCAATGGCAAAAATCAATGAATATTGTAAATGCACAAACAGTAATATCTCCACATTGCAAGGTGCAATTCTGAAATTTTTTGCTTTTTCCTGTTAATCCTAGCATGAAAAGAAGATTCAAAGAGAGTGAGATGCCAGCTCCTTTCATTCAGTCAGTAGCTTCAAACATTTCTGGTATATGAAAAACATGTTTTTCAATGGCAAAAATCAATGAATATTGTAAATGCACAAACAGTAATATCTCCACATTGCAAGGTGCAATTCTGAAATTTTTTGCTTTTTCCTGCTAATCCTAGCATGATAAAGAAGATTCAAAGAGAGTGAGATGCCAGCTCCTTTCATTCAGTCAGTAGCTTCAAACATTTCTGGTATATGAAAAACACATGTTTTTCAATGGCAAAAATCAATGAATATTGTAAATGCACAAACAGTAATATCTCCACATTGCAAGGTGCAATTCTGAAATTTTTTGCTTTTTCCTGGCATGATAAAGAAGATTCAAAGAGAGTGAGATGCCAGCTCCTTTCATTCAGTCAGTAGCTTCAAACATTTCTGGTATATGAAAAACATGTTTTTCAATGGCAAAAATCAATGAATATTGTAAATGCACAAACAGTAATATCTCCACATTGCAAGGTGCAATTCTGAAATTTTTAGCTTTTTCCTGTTAATCCTAGCATGATAAAGAAGATTCAAAGAGAGTGAGATGCCAGCTCCTTTCATTCAGTCAGTAGCTTCAAACATTTCTGGACGTTTTTCAATGGCAAAAATCAATGAATATTGTAAATGCACAAACAGTAATATCTCCACATTGCAAGGTGCAATTCTGAAATTTTTTGCTTTTTCCTGTTAATCCTAGCATGATAAAGAAGATTCAAAGAGAGTGAGATGCCAGCTCCTTTCATTCAGTCAGTAGCTTCAAACATTTCTGGTATATGAAAAACGTTTTTCAATGGCAAAAATCAATGAATATTGTAAATGCACAAACAGTAATATCTCCACATTGCAAGGTGCAATTCTGAAATTTTTTGCTTTTTCCTGCTAATCCTAGCATGATAAAGAAGATTCAAAGAGAGTGAGATGCCAGCTCCTTTCATTCCGTCAGTAGCTTCAAACATTTCTGGTATATGAAAAACATGTTTTTCAATGGCAAAAATCAATGAATATTGTAAATGCACAAACAGTAATATCTCCACATTGCAAGGTGCAATTCTGAAATTTTTTGCTTTTTCCTGCTAATCCTAGCATGATAAAGAAGATTCAAAGAGAGTGAGATGCCAGCTCCTTTCATTCAGTCAGTAGCTTCAAACATTTCTGGATGTTTTTCAATGGCAAAAATCAATGAATATTGTAAATGCACAAACAGTAATATCTCCACATTGCAAGGTGCAATTCTGAAATTTTTTGCTTTTTCCTGTTAATCCTAGCATGATAAAGAAGATTCAAAGAGAGTGAGATGCCAGCTCCTTTCATTCAGTCAGTAGCTTCAAACATTTCTGGTATATGAAAAACGTTTTTCAATGGCAAAAATCAATGAATATTGTAAATGCACAAACAGTAATATCTCCACATTGCAAGGTGCAATTCTGAAATTTTTTGCTTTTTCCTGCTAATCCTAGCATGATAAAGAAGATTCAAAGAGAGTGAGATGCCAGCTCCTTTCATTCAGTCAGTAGCTTCAAACATTTCTGGTATATGAAAAACATGTTTTTCAATGGCAAAAATCAATGAATATTGTAAATGCACAAACAGTAATATCTCCACATTGCAAGGTGCAATTCTGAAATTTTTTGCTTTTTCCTGCTAATCCTAGCATGATAAAGAAGATTCAAAAAGAGTGAGATGCCAGCTCCTTTCATTCAGTCAGTAGCTTCAAACATTTCTGGACGTTTTTCAATGGCAAAAATCAATGAATATTGTAAATGCACAAACAGTAATATCTCCACATTGCAAGGTGCAATTCTGAAATTTTTTGCTTTTTCCTGTTAATCCTAGCATGATAAAGAAGATTCAAAGAGAGTGAGATGCCAGCTCCTTTCATTCAGTCAGTAGCTTCAAACATTTCTGGTATATGAAAAACATGTTTTTCAATGGCAAAAATCAATGAATATTGTAAATGCACAAACAGTAATATCTCCACATTGCAAGGTGCAATTCTGAAATTTTTTGCTTTTTCCTGTTAATCCTAGCATGATAAAGAAGATTCAAAGAGAGTGACATGCCAGCTCCTTTCATTCAGTCAGTAGCTTCAAACATTTCTGGTATATGAAAAACATGTTTTTCAATGGCAAAAATCAATGAATATTGTAAATGCACAAACAGTAATATCTCCACATTGCAAGGTGCAATTCTGAAATTTTTTGCTTTTTCCTGTTAATCCTAGCATGATAAAGAAGATTCAAAGAGAGTGAGATGCCAGCTCCTTTCATTCAGTCAGTAGCTTCAAACATTTCTGGACGTTTTTCAATGGCAAAAATCAATGAATATTGTAAATGCACAAACAGTAATATCTCCACATTGCAAGGTGCAATTCTGAAATTTTTTGCTTTTTCCTGTTAATCCTAGCATGATAAAGAAGATTCAAAGAGAGTGAGATGCCAGCTCCTTTCATTCAGTCAGTAGCTTCAAACATTTCTGGTATATGAAAAACATGTTTTTCAATGGCAAAAATCAATGAATATTGTAAATGCACAAACAGTAATATCTCCACATTGCAAGGTGCAATTCTGAAATTTTTTGCTTTTTCCTGCTAATCCTAGCATGATAAAGAAGATTCAAAGAGTGAGATGCCAGCTCCTTTCATTCAGTCAGTAGCTTCAAACATTTCTGGTATATGAAAAACATGTTTTTCAATGGCAAAAATCAATGAATATTGTAAATGCACAAACAGTAATATCTCCACATTGCAAGGTGCAATTCTGAAATTTTTTGCTTTTTCCTGCTAATCCTAGCATGATAAAGAAGATTCAAAGAGAGTGAGATGCCAGCTCCTTTCATTCAGTCAGTAGCTTCAAACATTTCTGGTATATGAAAAACATGTTTTTCAATGGCAAAAATCAATGAATATTGTAAATGCACAAACAGTAATATCTCCACATTGCAAGGTGCAATTTGGAAATTTTTTGCTTTTTCCTGCTAATCCTAGCATGATAAAGAAGATTCAAAGAGAGTGAGATGCCAGCTCCTTTCATTCAGTCAGTAGCTTCAAACATTTCTGGACGTTTTTCAATGGCAAAAATCAATGAATATTGTAAATGCACAAACAGTAATATCTCCACATTGCAAGGTGCAATTCTGAAATTTTTTGCTTTTTCCTGTTAATCCTAGCATGATAAAGAAGATTCAAAGAGAGTGAGATGCCAGCTCCTTTCATTCAGTCAGTAGCTTCAAACATTTCTGGTATATGAAAAACATGTTTTTCAATGGCAAAAATCAATGAATATTGTAAATGCACAAACAGTAATATCTCCACATTGCAAGGTGCAATTCTGAAATTTTTTGCTTTTTCCTGCTAATCCTAGCATGATAAAGAAGATTCAAAGAGAGTGAGATGCCAGCTCCTTTCATTCAGTCAGTAGCTTCAAACATTTCTGGTATATGAAAAACATGTTTTTCAATGGCAAAAATCAATGAATATTGTAAATGCACAAACAGTAATATCTCCACATTGCAAGGTGCAATTCTGAAATTTTTTGCTTTTTCCTGCTAATCCAAGCATGATAAAGAAGATTCAAAGAGAGTGAGATGCCAGCTCCTTTCATTCAGTCAGTAGCTTCAAACATTTCTGGTATATGAAAAACATGTTTTTCAATGGCAAAAATCAATGAATATTGTAAATGCACAAACAGTAATATCTCCACATTGCAAGGTGCTATTCTGAAATTTTTTGCTTTTTCCTGTTAATCCTAGCATGATAAAGAAGATTCAAAGAGAGTGAGATGCCAGCTCCTTTCATTCAGTCAGTAGCTTCAAACATTTCTGGACGTTTTTCAATGGCAAAAATCAATGAATATTGTAAATGCACAAACAGTAATATCTCCACATTGCAAGGTGCAATTCTGAAATTTTTTGCTTTTTCCTGTTAATCCTAGCATGATAAAGAAGATTCAAAGAGAGTGAGATGCCAGCTCCTTTCATTCAGTCAGTAGCTTCAAACATTTCTGGTATATGAAAAACATGTTTTTCAATGGCAAAAATCAATGAATATTGTAAATGCACAAACAGTAATATCTCCACATTGCAAGGTGCAATTCTGAAATTTTTTGCTTTTTCCTGCTAATCCTAGCATGATAAAGAAGATTCAAAGAGAGTGAGATGCCAGCTCCTTTCATTCAGTCAGTAGCTTCAAACATTTCTGGTATATGAAAAACATGTTTTTCAATGGCAAAAATCAATGAATATTGTAAATGCACAAACAGTAATATCTCCACATTGGAAGGTGCAATTCTGAAATTTTTAGCTTTTTCCTGTTAATCCTAGCATGATAAAGAATATTCAAAGAGAGTGAGATGCCAGCTCCTTTCATTCAGTCAGTAGCTTCAAACATTTCTGGACGTTTTTCAATGGCAAAAATCAATGAATATTGTAAATGCACAAACAGTAATATCTCCACATTGCAAGGTGCAATTCTGAAATTTTTTGCTTTTTCCTGTTAATCCTAGCATGATAAAGAAGATTCAAAGAGAGTGAGATGCCAGCTCCTTTCATTCAGTCAGTAGCTTCAAACATTTCTGGTATATGAAAAACATGTTTTTCAATGGCAAAAATCAATGAATATTGTAAATGCACAAACAGTAATATCTCGACATTGCAAGGTGCAATTCTGAAATTTTTTGCTTTTTCCTGCTAATCCTAGCATGATAAAGAAGATTCAAAGAGAGTGAGATGCCAGCTCCTTTCATTCAGTCAGTAGCTTCAAACATTTCTGGTATATGAAAAACATGTTTTTCAATGGCAAAAATCAATGAATATTGTAAATGCACAAACAGTAATATCTCCACATTGCAAGGTGCAATTCTGAAATTTTTTGCTTTTTCCTGCTAATCCTAGCATGATAAAGAAGATTCAAAGAGAGTGAGATGCCAGCTCCTTTCATTCAGTCAGTAGCTTCAAACATTTCTGGACGTTTTTCAATGGCAAAAATCAATGAATATTGTAAATGCACAAACAGTAATATCTCCACATTGCAAGGTGCAATTCTGAAATTTTTTGCTTTTTCCTGTTAATCCTAGCATGATAAAGAAGATTCAAAGAGAGTGAGATGCCAGCTCCTTTCATTCAGTCAGTAGCTTCAAACATTTCTGGTATATGAAAAACATGTTTTTCAATGGCAAAAATCAATGAATATTGTAAATGCACAAACAGTAATATCTCCACATTGCAAGGTGCAATTCTGAAATTTTTTGCTTTTTCCTGCTAATCCTAGCATGATAAAGAAGATTCAAAGAGAGTGAGATGCCAGCTCCTTTCATTCAGTCAGTAGCTTCAAACATTTCTGGTATATGAAAAACATGTTTTTCAATGGCAAAAATCAATGAATATTGTAAATGCACAAACAGTAATATCTCCACAATGCAAGGTGCAATTCTGAAATTCTTTGCTTTTTCCTGCTAATCCTAGCATGATAAAGAAGATTCAAAGAGAGTGAGATGCCAGCTCCTTTCATTCAGTCAGTAGCTTCAAACATTTCTGGTATATGAAAAACATGTTTTTCAATGGCAAAAATCAATGAATATTGTAAATGCACAAACAGTAATATCTCCACATTGCAAGGTGCAGTTCTGAAATTTTTAGCTTTTTCCTGTTAATCCTAGCATGATAAAGAAGATTCAAAGAGAGTGAGATGCCAGCTCCTTTCATTCAGTCAGTAGCTTCAAACATTTCTGGACGTTTTTCAATGGCAAAAATCAATGAATATTGTAAATGCACAAACAGTAATATCTCCACATTGCAAGGTGCAATTCTGAAATTTTTTGCTTTTTCCTGTTAATCCTAGCATGATAAAGAAGATTCAAAGAGAGTGAGATGCCAGCTCCTTTCATTCAGTCAGTAGCTTCAAACATTTCTGGTATATGAAAAACATGTTTTTCAATGGCAAAAATCAATGAATATTGTAAATGCACAAACAGTAATATCTCCACATTGCAAGGTGCAATTCTGAAATTTTTTGCTTTTTCCTGCTAATCCTAGCATGATAAAGAAGATTCAAAGAGAGTGAGATGCCAGCTCCTTTCATTCAGTCAGTAGCTTCAAACATTTCTGGTATATGAAAAACATGTTTTTCAATGGCAAAAATCAATGAATATTGTAAATGCACAAACAGTAATATCTCCACATTGCAAGGTGCAATTCTGAAATTTTTTGCTTTTTCCTGCTAATCCTAGCATGATAAAGAAGATTCAAAGAGAGTGAGATGCCAGCTCCTTTCATTCAGTCAGTAGCTTCAAACATTTCTGGACGTTTTTCAATGGCAAAAATCAATGAATATTGTAAATGCACAAACAGTAATATCTCCACATTGCAAGGTGCAATTCTGAAATTTTTTGCTTTTTCCTGTTAATCCTAGCATGATAAAGAAGATTCAAAGAGAGTGAGATGCCAGCTCCTTTCATTCAGTCAGTAGCTTCAAACATTTCTGGACGTTTTTCAATGGCAAAAATCAATGAATATTGTAAATGCACAAACAGTAATATCTCCACATTGCAAGGTGCAATTCTGAAATTTTTTGCTTTTTCCTGTTAATCCTAGCATGATAAAGAAGATTCAAAGAGAGTGAGATGCCAGCTCCTTTCATTCAGTCAGTAGCTTCAAACATTTCTGGTATATGAAAAACATGTTTTTCAATGGCAAAAATCAATGAATATTGTAAATGCACAAACAGTAATATCTCCACATTGCAAGGTGCAATTCTGAAATTTTTTGCTTTTTCCTGTTAATCCTAGCATGATAAAGAAGATTCAAAGAGAGTGACATGCCAGCTCCTTTCATTCAGTCAGTAGCTTCAAACATTTCTGGTATATGAAAAACGTTTTTCAATGGCAAAAATCAATGAATATTGTAAATGCACAAACAGTAATATCTCCACATTGCAAGGTGCAATTCTGAAATTTTTTGCTTTTTCCTGCTAATCCTAGCATGATAAAGAAGATTCAAAGAGAGTGAGATGCCAGCTCCTTTCATTCAGTCAGTAGCTTCAAACATTTCTGGACGTTTTTCAATGGCAAAAATCAATGAATATTGTAAATGCACAAACAGTAATATCTCCACATTGCAAGGTGCAATTCTGAAATTTTTTGCTTTTTCCTGTTAATCCTAGCATGAAAAGAAGATTCAAAGAGAGTGAGATGCCAGCTCCTTTCATTCAGTCAGTAGCTTCAAACATTTCTGGTATATGAAAAACATGTTTTTCAATGGCAAAAATCAATGAATATTGTAAATGCACAAACAGTAATATCTCCACATTGCAAGGTGCAATTCTGAAATTTTTTGCTTTTTCCTGCTAATCCTAGCATGATAAAGAAGATTCAAAGAGAGTGAGATGCCAGCTCCTTTCATTCAGTCAGTAGCTTCAAACATTTCTGGTATATGAAAAACACATGTTTTTCAATGGCAAAAATCAATGAATATTGTAAATGCACAAACAGTAATATCTCCACATTGCAAGGTGCAATTCTGAAATTTTTTGCTTTTTCCTGGCATGATAAAGAAGATTCAAAGAGAGTGAGATGCCAGCTCCTTTCATTCAGTCAGTAGCTTCAAACATTTCTGGTATATGAAAAACATGTTTTTCAATGGCAAAAATCAATGAATATTGTAAATGCACAAACAGTAATATCTCCACATTGCAAGGTGCAATTCTGAAATTTTTAGCTTTTTCCTGTTAATCCTAGCATGATAAAGAAGATTCAAAGAGAGTGAGATGCCAGCTCCTTTCATTCAGTCAGTAGCTTCAAACATTTCTGGACGTTTTTCAATGGCAAAAATCAATGAATATTGTAAATGCACAAACAGTAATATCTCCACATTGCAAGGTGCAATTCTGAAATTTTTTGCTTTTTCCTGTTAATCCTAGCATGATAAAGAAGATTCAAAGAGAGTGAGATGCCAGCTCCTTTCATTCAGTCAGTAGCTTCAAACATTTCTGGTATATGAAAAACATGTTTTTCAATGGCAAAAATCAATGAATATTGTAAATGCACAAACAGTAATATCTCCACATTGCAAGGTGCAATTCTGAAATTTTTTGCTTTTTCCTGCTAATCCTAGCATGATAAAGAAGATTCAAAGAGAGTGAGATGCCAGCTCCTTTCATTCAGTCAGTAGCTTCAAACATTTCTGGATGTTTTTCAATGGCAAAAATCAATGAATATTGTAAATGCACAAACAGTAATATCTCCACATTGCAAGGTGCAATTCTGAAATTTTTTGCTTTTTCCTGTTAATCCTAGCATGATAAAGAAGATTCAAAGAGAGTGAGATGCCAGCTCCTTTCATTCAGTCAGTAGCTTCAAACATTTCTGGTATATGAAAAACGTTTTTCAATGGCAAAAATCAATGAATATTGTAAATGCACAAACAGTAATATCTCCACATTGCAAGGTGCAATTCTGAAATTTTTTGCTTTTTCCTGCTAATCCTAGCATGATAAAGAAGATTCAAAGAGAGTGAGATGCCAGCTCCTTTCATTCAGTCAGTAGCTTCAAACATTTCTGGTATATGAAAAACATGTTTTTCAATGGCAAAAATCAATGAATATTGTAAATGCACAAACAGTAATATCTCCACATTGCAAGGTGCAATTCTGAAATTTTTTGCTTTTTCCTGCTAATCCTAGCATGATAAAGAAGATTCAAAGAGAGTGAGATGCCAGCTCCTTTCATTCAGTCAGTAGCTTCAAACATTTCTGGACGTTTTTCAATGGCAAAAATCAATGAATATTGTAAATGCACAAACAGTAATATCTCCACATTGCAAGGTGCAATTCTGAAATTTTTTGCTTTTTCCTGTTAATCCTAGCATGATAAAGAAGATTCAAAGAGAGTGAGATGCCAGCTCCTTTCATTCAGTCAGTAGCTTCAAACATTTCTGGTATATGAAAAACATGTTTTTCAATGGCAAAAATCAATGAATATTGTAAATGCACAAACAGTAATATCTCCACATTGCAAGGTGCAATTCTGAAATTTTTTGCTTTTTCCTGTTAATCCTAGCATGATAAAGAAGATTCAAAGAGAGTGACATGCCAGCTCCTTTCATTCAGTCAGTAGCTTCAAACATTTCTGGTATATGAAAAACATGTTTTTCAATGGCAAAAATCAATGAATATTGTAAATGCACAAACAGTAATATCTCCACATTGCAAGGTGCAATTCTGAAATTTTTTGCTTTTTCCTGCTAATCCTAGCATGATAAAGAAGATTCAAAGAGAGTGAGATGCCAGCTCCTTTCATTCAGTCAGTAGCTTCAAACATTTCTGAACGTTTTTCAATGGCAAAAATCAATGAATATTGTAAATGCACAAACAGTAATATCTCCACATTGCAAGGTGCAATTCTGAAATTTTTTGCTTTTTCCTGTTAATCCTAGCATGATAAAGAAGATTCAAAGAGAGTGAGATGCCAGCTCCTTTCATTCAGTCAGTAGCTTCAAACATTTCTGGTATATGAAAAACATGTTTTTCAATGGCAAAAATCAATGAATATTGTAAATGCACAAACAGTAATATCTCCACATTGCAAGGTGCAATTCTGAAATTTTTTGCTTTTTCCTGCTAATCCTAGCATGATAAAGAAGATTCAAAGAGAGTGAGATGCCAGCTCCTTTCATTCAGTCAGTAGCTTCAAACATTTCTGGTATATGAAAAACACATGTTTTTCAATGGCAAAAATCAATGAATATTGTAAATGCACAAACAGTAATATCTCCACATTGCAAGGTGCAATTCTGAAATTTTTTGCTTTTTCCTGCTAATCCTAGCATGATAAAGAAGATTCAAAGAGAGTGAGATGCCAGCTCCTTTCATTCAGTCAGTAGCTTCAAACATTTCTGGTATATGAAAAACATGTTTTTCAATGGCAAAAATCAATGAATATTGTAAATGCACAATCAGTAATATCTCCACATTGCAAGGTGCAATTCTGAAATTTTTAGCTTTTTCCTGTTAATCCTAGCATGATAAAGAAGATTCAAAGAGAGTGAGATGCCAGCTCCTTTCATTCAGTCAGTAGCTTCAAACATTTCTGGACGTTTTTCAATGGCAAAAATCAATGAATATTGTAAATGCACAAACAGTAATATCTCCACATTGCAAGGTGCAATTCTGAAATTTTTTGCTTTTTCCTGTTAATCCTAGCATGATAAAGAAGATTCAAAGAGAGTGAGATGCCAGCTCCTTTCATTCAGTCAGTAGCTTCAAACATTTCTGGTATATGAAAAACATGTTTTTCAATGGCAAAAATCAATGAATATTGTAAATGCACAAACAGTAATATCTCCACAATGCAAGGTGCAATTCTGAAATTCTTTGCTTTTTCCTGCTAATCCTAGCATGATAAAGAAGATTCAAAGAGAGTGAGATGCCAGCTCCTTTCATTCAGTCAGTAGCTTCAAACATTTCTGGTATATGAAAAACATGTTTTTCAATGGCAAAAATCAATGAATATTGTAAATGCACAAACAGTAATATCTCCACATTGCAAGGTGCAGTTCTGAAATTTTTAGCTTTTTCCTGTTAATCCTAGCATGATAAAGAAGATTCAAAGAGAGTGAGATGCCAGCTCCTTTCATTCAGTCAGTAGCTTCAAACATTTCTGGACGTTTTTCAATGGCAAAAATCAATGAATATTGTAAATGCACAAACAGTAATATCTCCACATTGCAAGGTGCAATTCTGAAATTTTTTGCTTTTTCCTGTTAATCCTAGCATGATAAAGAAGATTCAAAGAGAGTGAGATGCCAGCTCCTTTCATTCAGTCAGTAGCTTCAAACATTTCTGGTATATGAAAAACATGTTTTTCAATGGCAAAAATCAATGAATATTGTAAATGCACAAACAGTAATATCTCCACATTGCAAGGTGCAATTCTGAAATTTTTTGCTTTTTCCTGCTAATCCTAGCATGATAAAGAAGATTCAAAGAGAGTGAGATGCCAGCTCCTTTCATTCAGTCAGTAGCTTCAAACATTTCTGGTATATGAAAAACATGTTTTTCAATGGCAAAAATCAATGAATATTGTAAATGCACAAACAGTAATATCTCCACATTGCAAGGTGCAATTCTGAAATTTTTTGCTTTTTCCTGCTAATCCTAGCATGATAAAGAAGATTCAAAGAGAGTGAGATGCCAGCTCCTTTCATTCAGTCAGTAGCTTCAAACATTTCTGGACGTTTTTCAATGGCAAAAATCAATGAATATTGTAAATGCACAAACAGTAATATCTCCACATTGCAAGGTGCAATTCTGAAATTTTTTGCTTTTTCCTGTTAATCCTAGCATGATAAAGAAGATTCAAAGAGAGTGAGATGCCAGCTCCTTTCATTCAGTCAGTAGCTTCAAACATTTCTGGACGTTTTTCAATGGCAAAAATCAATGAATATTGTAAATGCACAAACAGTAATATCTCCACATTGCAAGGTGCAATTCTGAAATTTTTTGCTTTTTCCTGTTAATCCTAGCATGATAAAGAAGATTCAAAGAGAGTGAGATGCCAGCTCCTTTCATTCAGTCAGTAGCTTCAAACATTTCTGGTATATGAAAAACATGTTTTTCAATGGCAAAAATCAATGAATATTGTAAATGCACAAACAGTAATATCTCCACATTGCAAGGTGCAATTCTGAAATTTTTTGCTTTTTCCTGTTAATCCTAGCATGATAAAGAAGATTCAAAGAGAGTGACATGCCAGCTCCTTTCATTCAGTCAGTAGCTTCAAACATTTCTGGTATATGAAAAACGTTTTTCAATGGCAAAAATCAATGAATATTGTAAATGCACAAACAGTAATATCTCCACATTGCAAGGTGCAATTCTGAAATTTTTTGCTTTTTCCTGCTAATCCTAGCATGATAAAGAAGATTCAAAGAGAGTGAGATGCCAGCTCCTTTCATTCAGTCAGTAGCTTCAAACATTTCTGGACGTTTTTCAATGGCAAAAATCAATGAATATTGTAAATGCACAAACAGTAATATCTCCACATTGCAAGGTGCAATTCTGAAATTTTTTGCTTTTTCCTGTTAATCCTAGCATGAAAAGAAGATTCAAAGAGAGTGAGATGCCAGCTCCTTTCATTCAGTCAGTAGCTTCAAACATTTCTGGTATATGAAAAACATGTTTTTCAATGGCAAAAATCAATGAATATTGTAAATGCACAAACAGTAATATCTCCACATTGCAAGGTGCAATTCTGAAATTTTTTGCTTTTTCCTGCTAATCCTAGCATGATAAAGAAGATTCAAAGAGAGTGAGATGCCAGCTCCTTTCATTCAGTCAGTAGCTTCAAACATTTCTGGTATATGAAAAACACATGTTTTTCAATGGCAAAAATCAATGAATATTGTAAATGCACAAACAGTAATATCTCCACATTGCAAGGTGCAATTCTGAAATTTTTTGCTTTTTCCTGGCATGATAAAGAAGATTCAAAGAGAGTGAGATGCCAGCTCCTTTCATTCAGTCAGTAGCTTCAAACATTTCTGGTATATGAAAAACATGTTTTTCAATGGCAAAAATCAATGAATATTGTAAATGCACAAACAGTAATATCTCCACATTGCAAGGTGCAATTCTGAAATTTTTAGCTTTTTCCTGTTAATCCTAGCATGATAAAGAAGATTCAAAGAGAGTGAGATGCCAGCTCCTTTCATTCAGTCAGTAGCTTCAAACATTTCTGGACGTTTTTCAATGGCAAAAATCAATGAATATTGTAAATGCACAAACAGTAATATCTCCACATTGCAAGGTGCAATTCTGAAATTTTTTGCTTTTTCCTGTTAATCCTAGCATGATAAAGAAGATTCAAAGAGAGTGAGATGCCAGCTCCTTTCATTCAGTCAGTAGCTTCTTCAAACATTTCTGGTATATGAAAAACATGTTTTTCAATGGCAAAAAATCAATGAATATTGTAAATGCACAAACAGTAATATCTCCACATTGCAAGGTGCAATTCTGAAATTTTTTGCTTTTTCCTGCTAATCCTAGCATGATAAAGAAGATTCAAAGAGAGTGAGATGCCAGCTCCTTTCATTCAGTCAGTAGCTTCAAACATTTCTGGATGTTTTTCAATGGCAAAAATCAATGAATATTGTAAATGCACAAACAGTAATATCTCCACATTGCAAGGTGCAATTCTGAAATTTTTTGCTTTTTCCTGTTAATCCTAGCATGATAAAGAAGATTCAAAGAGAGTGAGATGCCAGCTCCTTTCATTCAGTCAGTAGCTTCAAACATTTCTGGTATATGAAAAACGTTTTTCAATGGCAAAAATCAATGAATATTGTAAATGCACAAACAGTAATATCTCCACATTGCAAGGTGCAATTCTGAAATTTTTTGCTTTTTCCTGCTAATCCTAGCATGATAAAGAAGATTCAAAGAGAGTGAGATGCCAGCTCCTTTCATTCAGTCAGTAGCTTCAAACATTTCTGGTATATGAAAAACATGTTTTTCAATGGCAAAAATCAATGAATATTGTAAATGCACAAACAGTAATATCTCCACATTGCAAGGTGCAATTCTGAAATTTTTTGCTTTTTCCTGCTAATCCTAGCATGATAAAGAAGATTCAAAGAGAGTGAGATGCCAGCTCCTTTCATTCAGTCAGTAGCTTCAAACATTTCTGGACGTTTTTCAATGGCAAAAATCAATGAATATTGTAAATGCACAAACAGTAATATCTCCACATTGCAAGGTGCAATTCTGAAATTTTTGCTTTTTCCTGTTAATCCTAGCATGATAAAGAAGATTCAAAGAGAGTGAGATGCCAGCTCCTTTCATTCAGTCAGTAGCTTCAAAACATTTCTGGTATATGAAAAACATGTTTTTCAATGGCAAAAATCAATGAATATTGTAAATGCACAAACAGTAATATCTCCACATTGCAAGGTGCAATTCTGAAATTTTTTGCTTTTTCCTGTTAATCCTAGCATGATAAAGAAGATTCAAAGAGAGTGACATGCCAGCTCCTTTCATTCAGTCAGTAGCTTCAAACATTTCTGGTATATGAAAAACATGTTTTTCAATGGCAAAAATCAATGAATATTGTAAATGCACAAACAGTAATATCTCCACATTGCAAGGTGCAATTCTGAAATTTTTTGCTTTTTCCTGCTAATCCTAGCATGATAAAGAAGATTCAAAGAGAGTGAGATGCCAGCTCCTTTCATTCAGTCAGTAGCTTCAAACATTTCTGGACGTTTTTCAATGGCAAAAATCAATGAATATTGTAAATGCACAAACAGTAATATCTCCACATTGCAAGGTGCAATTCTGAAATTTTTTGCTTTTTCCTGTTAATCCTAGCATGATAAAGAAGATTCAAAGAGAGTGAGATGCCAGCTCCTTTCATTCAGTCAGTAGCTTCAAACATTTCTGGTATATGAAAAACATGTTTTTCAATGGCAAAAATCAATGAATATTGTAAATGCACAAACAGTAATATCTCCACATTGCAAGGTGCAATTTCTGAAATTTTTTGCTTTTTCCTGCTAATTCCTAGCATGATAAAGAAGATTCAAAGAGAGTGAGATGCCAGCTCCTTTCATTCAGTCAGTAGCTTCAAACATTTCTGGTATATGAAAAACACATGTTTTTCAATGGCAAAAATCAATGAATATTGTAAATGCACAAACAGTAATATCTCCACATTGCAAGGTGCAATTCTGAAATTTTTTGCTTTTTCCTGCTAATCCTAGCATGATAAAGAAGATTCAAAGAGAGTGAGATGCCAGCTCCTTTCATTCAGTCAGTAGCTTCAAACATTTCTGAACGTTTTTCAATGGCAAAAATCAATGAATATTGTAAATGCACAAACAGTAATATCTCCACATTGCAAGGTGCAATTCTGAAATTTTTTGCTTTTTCCTGTTAATCCTAGCATGATAAAGAAGATTCAAAGAGAGTGAGATGCCAGCTCCTTTCATTCAGTCAGTAGCTTCAAACATTTCTGGTATATGAAAAACATGTTTTTCAATGGCAAAAATCAATGAATATTGTAAATGCACAAACAGTAATATCTCCACATTGCAAGGTGCAATTCTGAAATTTTTTGCTTTTTCCTGTTAATCCTAGCATGATAAAGAAGATTCAAAGAGAGTGAGATGCCAGCTCCTTTCATTCAGTCAGTAGCTTCAAACATTTCTGGTATATGAAAAACACATGTTTTTCAATGGCAAAAATCAATGAATATTGTAAATGCACAAACAGTAATATCTCCAACATTGCAAGGTGCAATTCTGAAATTTTTTGCTTTTTCCTGCTAATCCTAGCATGATAAAGAAGATTCAAGAGAGTGAGATGCCAGCTCCTTTCATTCAGTCAGTAGCTTCAAACATTTCCTGGACGTTTTTCAATGGCAAAAATCATTGATATATTGTAAAATGCACAAACAGT